>NC_135376.1:48482954-48795909 GCF_049243985.1 Paroedura picta
TGTGTGTGCATGTGTATGGACAGGATAGTATGTATAATGCATGTCTGTAGATTTTATCATTCTGTTTTCTGCTTCATAGTGTAAAACCTAAGATGGAAAGTAAATATTTCTCTATAACCAGACACAATTATTTGGTGTGGAAATGGGAGATGGAGCACCCAGTTCATCCTTGGGGGAGAAATCAATCATTCCAATTTAGTGTTAGCATGTAGCTTCTATAGTATCTATTGATTTTCTCCTCTGACAATCAACTACACACTGGAAAGCAAGGGTGGATTATGACCCACGTCCTACTTCTAAGCTCATCAGCTGTCACAAAAATCTATACCATACTGCATTAGTGAAACAAATGGTACATAAAGATGCTTGCTGATTAAACTGGTGTTGAATTGGAACAAGGCTTATTAGAAATTCCATTTCAACATGCACTATGTCTAGGATTCAGCAGTTTTTCCATATTAAATATACGGCATTTAATTCATTTTTTGGCATGACACTATCTTTCATTTAACACTTTGGAATATCAACAACAGATTGTTTGTTTTACACTTTCATTCATTAGAGAACTTTTTCAGCTATAACACTAAGTGAGCCAAAAGGTTTGGGTGGAAAATCCAACCCATTGCTGTACTTGCATCTATTCTTTTTGGAACTACTCAATGAGAGAAGTGAAAAGACAGGTAGTCTGCACTCAGGGTATGCCTTTAAGCAATAGGAGCTCTAGGAGTGCAGCTACAGTACAGGATAGCTGTGAAGATATATGAAAAAATTCCAATTATTGCCATAGATACTGCTGTCTTTCTCAAAACATGCCACTGCATGTTTGGGACATTTCTCTGGAAATGTGAAATTGCAATTGCAAATCATTTAAATCTTTTATACCATACCTTTTGTCTCTTCAAATTATTTATATGCCTGCTTTTCTCTCTACCCAAAGTGGTAGAGAAAGGCATTCAACACTATCTTTCCGTCCTTCATTTTAAACTCAAAAAACACTGTGTAGTAGGTGAGGCTAATAATGAATGACTAACCCAAGATTACCCAGTGAACTTTCATGACAGAAGTAGGGATGGGCACAAACAGGCTCATGAACTAAAGTTTGTGGTGAAATTTTGGCTGGTTCGTGGTTTGCAAACTGAAGTTCACAGCAGATCAACCTGAACTTTCAAGCAGTTTCTGGAGGTTCATGTTAGTTTGTGAATGGATACATTTCCAGAACTGAAGTTCACAGCAGATTAAACTGAACTTTCAAGCAGTTTCTGGAGGTTCATGTTAGTTTGTGAATGGATACATTTCCAGACAGACTGTTCCTTCTTAAAATGTTTACCAAACTTCAAGGCAAAGAGGGGGGGGGGAATTCTGCAGTTTTGGAAACACTGTTCTCAGTTTAAAATTATTCATATTATATTCAAGAGGCCTCCCCCTCCTTGGCTATTTAAATACCAACCAGCTTGTGGTCCCTAACCCCATTTGGTCTCATCCAGGGCCATGACATTTTCTGTCTTGGCCCCTACGTGGTGGAATGAGCTTCTGGCACACATCCAGACCCTGCCATGGTCTCTTCCAGTTCTGTGTGGTTTGGATTCCCCAGTGGCCATGGGCAGAACATCCTCATGGAAGTACCACTCACAGCTATCTCACTATAAACTTCCTCCTCCTCGTTAAATCCTCCCCAAGGTTCTTGTTTTTTCTGGATTAAAGAAAGGCTGATATGATCCAAGTGAGTTGTGCGAGGAGGGGGGGGCAGCAGGGGTCCCTGCGCTGCTGGCTGCAGGGTGTGGGGGCGCTTCAAAGCCTGTCCTTAGAGACGGGCTTTGATCTAGTTCAAAAATAATCCCCTAATCAGTAGCAGTCATTTTGGAAAGTTCTACAAGCTTCCGGAAGTGAAATACTTCTAAAATTTGGAAATCATTTATTTCAATGCAAGCTCTTGGCAATCAGTTTGGGATTTTTTTTTCTAAATTAGTAGTGAAGCTAAGTGCTGAGACTGTCAGTTAGATCAAGGAGCCTCTCTAGAATTGCCATGTTTGTTTGTTTGTTTTTCCTTTTGGAAAGATTTGCATATGTAGAAAAGAAGAAATAGAGTTGATTTTATATCCCTCTTTTTACTACTTGAATGAGTCTTACAATCACTTGCCCTTCCTCCCCCTCAGTAGACCCCTTGTGAGGCAGGTGTGGCTGAGAGAAATGTGACAGATCATTCAGAAGGACAAGCATATTATTATTATTATTATTATTATTATTATTATTATTATTATTATTATTATTATTATTATTATTATTATTATTATTATTATTATTATTATTATTATTATTATTATTATTTATTTGATTTGTATGACCGCCGCTCTCGGAAACCGGCTCGCGGCGGTTCACAACATTTTAATACAGATACAATATATTAACCATTAAAATTCCCCATTAAAACCCCATTAAAACAATGACTAAGTCACAATGATGGCGATTAAAACTATTCCCGTACAGGCCCACTGGATGAGCAGAAGGGAACGGAGGATAATTGGGCATAGGATGGAACACTCTGGGGAACCAGGTCAGTCTAGTACTGGCCTCCCCCCTCCGGGGAGAGGGGTCCGATCTTAGCCCCGGGCCATCACCCGGCCTTAGACAAACGCCTGGCGGAAGAGCTCCGTTTTGCAGGCTCTGCGGAACTCAGAGAGCTCCGACAGGGCCCGCAGCTCTTCAGGGAGCTCATTCCACCAGGTAGGGGCCAGGACCGAAAAGGCCCTGCCCCTTGTCGAGGCCAGGCGTGCCTCCCGGCGTGCTATGTACCATGTGTGAATGAATGCCTAAGCAGACAATTCCACAGAGGTTGCAGAAGAGGTCATTTGTAGCATCTGTAACTTGGTTTTTAAGAAAATAAAATTCTTAGGTACAAACATATAAAAATACCACGGAGGGTGTTTTTACAGGCAACCTCTCATTGGTAGCCTTCACAAACCTTTTTGCTTAATCTCCTAATGTGTTTCATTTACTAGAGGCATCACTTATTTCTCCTGTTTCTCCAATTAGCAAATTGGACTAAAGGATTTGATTTTACACCTGTTGAATAAGGTACCTCCAGCCATCCTCTCTGCATAATGGAAAAATATATGAAGATGGTCACCAGTCTCCTGGAACAACATTTACAATCAGATTTAGTGAGTAGAAGTAGTCCTTATATGCTGGGTAAATTGTATGACTTTTAGGGCTGACATTCTCCAACTGCATATCCCTTATTTAGATATTCATTTTCTAAAAATGGGAGAGAGGAAGGAAAAAACCCTTTCAAGTGCATCCCGGTTATGCACCTTGTAGGCTGCTGGTGAAATAATTGGTACCAAGATCAGTGACTTTCAGAAACACTTCCAGGTTCCTTAAGGATAGATTCAAATGAGTAGCCATGTTGGTCTGAAGTAGCACAATAAAATCAGAGTCCAGTGGCACCTTTAAGACCAACAGAAATTTATTCAAGGCATGAGCTTTTGAGTGCAAGCACTCTTCCTCAGACAAGGTCTTGTTGGTCTTAAGGTCTTGTTGGTCTTAAAGGTGCTACTGGACTCTGATTTTATTCGGTTTCTTAAGGTCATTCCATAGGACTGCAGGAGCACCTTGTATAAACTCTGGCATTTGTTAATTTCTTGGAAGAGGTTACAGCTAAAATCTGTCAGCATTTCAACATTTATCTCTCAATAACATTGCATGCTGCTGATGCAACTCTTTCATATTTTGTGGTGCAGCAGGGAGTGAGACAAAGTGAGTATGTATACATTCAAGACACAGCTGAAAGTAAACAAGTATTTCAGAAATACTGGTAGATGAAATTATCTCTCTATAATAATCTGTTGAGGATTTGTGGACAGACGCAGGCAGTGACCTTACCAACTGGAAAACCAAGGCGCTGGTTAATTTTCACTAAAGGAAATCTGCAGAACATGTTCTGTTGAGGCTGCAGTGAAAATATGGAACAGGAAGCTCCTTGAAGCTTGTAACAAGATTGCCCCTCATTGACTTCTCCTGCCCTTGGGAAACATAACCCAGCCCTCTGGTTTACCACAGAGCTGAGCAATCTAAAAATGACTAGAAGATGTCTAGAATGATGCTGGAGGAAAAATTGTAGTGAATATGATAGATCATGCTATCGGGCTTGCTGTAAGACCTATGAAGCAGCAATGACAGTGGCAATGTTACTTTTTGCTATTATAGCATCAGCTAGTTCACATTCATCCCTGTTATTCAAGGTAGTTTACCATCTGCTAGTGCCTAAATCTGAGCCTTTACTGCCCCAGGAGCAGGCATTTAGCCGTGATGCTTTGCCAAGAGTTTTTGCTGATAAAATATTAAAAATATGCTCTAATCTGGATGTCAATTGTAACATAGGTACACCAGAAGAAAAGCCAAATATCCAGCCTGGTCTATTTATTACCATTTTGATCCAGTTTCCATGACAGATGACAATATCCTGGGAAATTAAAACCACTACTTGTACACTGGATCCTTACCCTTCCTAGCTGATAAAGTCATGAAAGAACCACATCAGCAAACACTTAGTATCTATTATAAATCAGCCGCTAACTTAGTGAATCTCTCTTCAGCCACTCAAAAAGGTTATCAGTCCACTACTAAAAAAATCCCTACAGAAAAATGATGTGGCCAATTGTCACTCAGTCTCTAACCTTTCCTTTCTAAACAAAGTTACTGAAAGACCAGTAGCAGATCAATGCCAAGTTTTCTTGGATAACTGATCTGCTATAGATACTTTCCATTCTGTCTTCAGGCCAGGCTATGGAGCAGAGATGTCTCTGCTAGCTCTGCCATGCCTCTTTCCTGTTCTTATTGCATTTATTGGATTTGGAAGCAGAAGCTGATATCATGGGATGTGTTTTGAACTGGTTGAAAAATCATAGAATCATAGAGTTGGAAGGACCTCATGGGTCATCTAGTCCAACCCCCTGCACTATGTAGGACACTCACATCCCAATCGCTCATCTACTGTAACCTGCCACCCCTTTGCCTTCACAGAATCAGCCTCTCCCTCAGATGGCTATCTAGCCTCTGTTTAAAAATTTCCAAAGATGGAGAACCCACCACCTCCCGAGGAAGCCTGGTCCACTGAGAAACCGCTCTAACTGTCAGGAACTTCTTCCAGATGTTTAGATGGAATTTCTTTGGAATTAATTTCATCCCATTCATCTGTCCCTCTGGGGCAAGAGAGAACAATTCTGCTCCATCTTCCATATGGCAACCTTTTAAATACTTGAAGATGGTTATCAGGTCCCTTCTCAGTCGTCTCCTCTCTAGGCTAAACAGACCAAGCTCCCCCAACCTTTCTTCATATGTCTTGGTCTCCAAACCCCTCACCATCTTTGTTGCCCTCCTCTGGACATGTTCCAGTTTGTGTCGTGGTTCGGTCCTTGGTGGCTTGGGAACCGGACCGAACCCCGCCATCAGAGGCGCCCGCGATCACGGAGGTAGGGCATGGTGATCATAGGCAAGCCGGCAGCTGGGCGCCCCACCCGATCGTTGAGGTGGCAATGGCCGCTAAAGAACCTCAATGTCCCCCTCCACCTTTTGACAAGGGCCCGGAGATGGCCCTTTGTTCCAGGAAAATGGGCCATCAGGAACCCCGGAAAACCTCGCATATGTGCATGAGTCATGATTGTATCAGCATGTTCCCTCCGCAAGTACTGGGTGGGGCAATACAGCCTAAGGAGGTGGGTTTTGTATAAAAGGGAGCTTCCACCTGGAGTTCAGTGGAAGCTCTTACTCCATACCAGCGGACTCCACGTTGCTGAAATAAAGCTTGTTCCTGTTGTATCGTTCACCAGGCCTGGCGTGACGTTTTCTTCAAAGGGGCACCCTGTTTTTTCAGTTAGCAAGCGGGTTCCCGACATCGTAAGAGCTTCCCACCGAACTCCAGGGTCGGCATCGCATCCGAGCGCTTATCGGGACGGATCCAGAGATGGCGTTTTCAAGCAACGGGGCGGTCTCGACCCCCACGAACCCCGGGAACATGAGTTTAATGTCCCCGGGAGATTTCCTCCGAAAATCGGGGGGCCAGGAGCAGCTGTCCGGGACCCCGAGACCCTCGGCAGCGGCGGCCAAGGGAAGGCGCCGGGCCATGGGGTTCCCAAGCACGGCGGGGAGCGCGCCGAGGTCTGGGGGGTTGGCCCCAACCTGGGACACCCAGCTGAGGCAGGCGCTTCGCCCGGTAGGACCTGAGGAATCCCTAGAGGACCTGCGGCGGGCCATGGCGGACTTGGCCAGGCGCTTGCAGGCAGCTGAAGCCCGTGAGCAAGCTCGGGCCGGGCCCGGAGGGACTGGTAATACAACGGCAGAGGGGATCGCGTCGAGTGAGGACGTCTCCAGCGACGAGGACGAGCCCGGCACTGGTGAGCGGGCCCCGGACCCCGACCCGGAGCAGTTTTCAGTCCCGAGTAGGCGAGACGGCCAGCGGAGAGGCGAGACAGCAGAGGATCTCGGGGGAGCGGGTGAGCCGACGGGGCGGCGAGAGCCGGACCAACGCAGGAGCGACGTGCAAGGCAGGGAGCGGCACGGCGTCGTTGGGCAAGTTGGTAGCCGGTGGAGCAGAGCAGGACGAGACGGCGGACGCCGAGAATCCCGGATCCGGAGGGGGTCGGACTACTCTCCAAAACGTTCCCCCCCAGAGCTTAAGGCGCGTTTCGACGGGACGCCGGACGACCTCCCGCAGTTCCTCCTCCACGCGCTGACGCATGCCCGGAGGTATGGAGACCGGTATGAGGACTCCGAGGACTTGGTCTGGGGGGTGGCCTCGTGTCTCCAGGGCAAGGCGGGTCAGTGGTACCTAGGGTTGGCCGAGCGCGGCGACCCGGCAACTCGGGACCTGCAGGACTTCGTGGTCGCGCTCCGCCGACAATTCCAGGACCCCCAGGCTGAGGACAAGGCAAAGAGTCGGATCAAGGGACTTCGACAGGGTACTAGGGGGGTTATGGACTATATAGACATTTTCCGGAGGGAAGCAGGCAAGGTGTTCTCCTGGAACGAGGAGACCCAAATCGAGTACTTCCGGGAGGGCCTTAACCCGAAGCTCAGGGAATGGGCCGTGATCAAGGGGACGGAAGAAGATCTGTCTACACTGGAGGGGTGGTGTTTTGTGGTCGCCAAGCTGGAAGCCAGCCTGGGTTGGGCCGCCGCACCCCCCCGGGAGGCCAAAGGCGGGTCAGCCGAGGCGCCGAGACCGGGCCCCGACAACTCTCGCCCCAAACGACCCCCGAACCCCGAGCGGGAAAGGAGACGCCGGGAAGGTCTGTGCCTGAAATGCGGGGGGTCAGGACATTTCGCAGCAGCGTGCCAACGGCAAGGGGGGGAGGACCGCGGGCTCTCCCAGGGGGGAGGTGCGACACGCCCCCAGCAGGCACGCCGGGCGGAGGACCTCCGCAACGAACCGGGAAGCGCCCAGGCGACGGGAAACGGCCAGGACCTGCTGTAGACGGCGCCGGGCAGCAGGTCCCGCGGTGCGAGGGAAAACCCCTACAGCATGAGGCGCGACCTCCGAACGTGGTAATTTTAGAGCTCCGGAACCCGGAGAACGGACTAAGTTGGGTGGGGGAGGCTCTTTTGGACTCTGGATGCGACCACAGCATGGTCCACCCCCAGATAGCCCGGGCTTTGGGGCTACCGAAGCGCATTCGGAAGGTTCCCCTGGTTTTCGTCCAGATGGACGGCAGCCCGATTCAGGGGGGACCTTTCGGGGAGGAGGTGGGTCCTATCGCCATCCACATAGGGGACCACCAAGAGCTGCGGTGGCTGATCCAGGTCCCCGTAGCGGGATATCGGGCGGTGTTGGGCCTGGATTGGCTGAAGGAACACAACCCCGTGGTGGACTGGCGGGCGGGGACCCTGAAGTTCGACTTGACGGTGGGTGCACGGCATCGGGTCCCCCACGAGAATTCCAGCCACAAGAGGACGGCGGCGCGTCCCAGGGGAGCGGCGGCGGCGCAGCAGGAGATACCAGAGCCCGAGGTCCCGCCAGAGTACCGAGACCTCGCAGCCGTTTTCAGCGAGCGGGAAGCGGACGAGCTACCCCCACACCGCCGCACGGACTGCGCTATCAACATCCCAGAGGGGGCGGTACTACCCAAAGGGCGCATCTACAAGATGAGTGAGGGTGAGCTCAAGGACCTCCGGGAGTTTTTGGGTAAAAATCTGGCCCGAGGTTTCATCCGGCCCGCTTCCAGTCCCATGGGAGCTCCAGTCTTGTTCGTCCGGAAAAAGGATGGGTCCCGTCGGCTGTGCCAGGACTACCGGGGCCTCAACGCCATCGCAGCGGGGAACGCTTACCCCCTCCCGCTGATCCCGGATTTGCTGGCCCGGCTGGGCAAAGGGACTCTGTTCACTAAGCTGGACCTAAGGGAGGCGTACTACCGGGTACGCATCCGGGAGGGGGATGAGTGGAAAACAGCGTTTAACTGTCAATTGGGACAATTCGAATTTAAAGTGATGCCGTTCGGTTTAAGCGGGGCACCTGGGGTTTTCATGAGTCTAATTAATGAGGTGTTGCAGGACCTTCTGTTTCAGGGGGTGGTTGTTTATTTGGATGACGTCCTGATCTACAGCCAAGATCCCCAAGAGCACGTGACCCTGGTGAGGGAGGTGTTAAAGCGCCTGCTGGCAAACCACCTATACGTGAAGCTGGCTAAGTGCGAATTCCACCGTCCCTCCCTGGACTATTTGGGCTACCGCATCTCAGCCCAGGGCATAGCTATGGACCCCGAGAAGGTGCAGGCGGTGCTGGCCTGGGAAAGGCCCCGCACCCGGAAACAGCTACAAAGCTTCCTGGGGTTTGCTAACTTTTTTAGAGGCTTCATCCCCAGATACTCCTCCGTAGTGGCTCCCCTCACGGACCTGCTAGGTACCAAGGGGAGAGGTCCTCGCGCCACGCGGCCCAGCGCAGCGCTCGGCTGGAATGAGAAATCGGAGGCAGCGTTCCTGGCCCTCAAGCAAGCTTTCGCGTCTGAGCCCACGCTACTGCACGTCGACCCAACCCAGCCGATGGTGGTACAAGTCGACGCCAGCGACGCAGCAGCCGGGGCGGTTCTCCTGCAGCGAGACAAGGCGGGACAGCTGAGGCCGGCGGCCTACCTCTCACGAAAATTCGCCGAAACGGAGCGGAACTGGTCTACCTGGGAGAAGGAGGCGTTTGCGATTAAGTTCGCCCTCACCGAATGGCGGCATTGGCTGGAGGAAACAGAGGAGCCGTTCGAGGTCTGGACAGATCACAAGAATCTGGAGGCGCTCCGGCAACCGCGATCCCTGAACGCCAAGCAGATGAGGTGGGCGGAGTTCTTTTCGCGGTACAATTTCAAGCTTGGTCACATCCCCGGCAAAGAGAATTTCCTCGCGGACGCCCTCTCCCGTCTGCCGCATTATGGGGAGGGGTACGCTCCCTGCACCAGGTCCGTGTTTGGTGAGGAGCAGCTGGGACGGGGGGTCGTCACTAGGCGTCGGGCCAGGGAGGAATGGGAGCCCGACCCGGCGACCGCCCCGCTCCGAGACCGCCTAGTGGCAGCCTACGGGACAGACGAGGAGCTGGCTGAGCTCCGGGACTCTTTGATTTTGGACTCCGGTCTCTGGCGGAGGGGGGAGGCTGTCTACGTCCCGGAAGGGCTACGACGGGAAGCCCTCAGCCTCTGCCACGATGCTAAGACCGCCGGGCACTTCGGTTTCGTAAAATCCTGGAAGTTGGCCCGGCGGCGGTTTTGGTGGCCCAGTCTGCGGCGGGACACAAAAGCTTACGTCAGTGGTTGTCCTGTCTGCCTGACCTGCAAGCCGGGGGTTGGCAAGCCGAAAGGTCTGCTGCACCCGCTCGAGGTCCCGACCCGGCCGTGGTCAGTGATCTCCATGGACTTTATAACAGACTTGCCTCCCAGCAAGGGGAAAACGGTGATCTGGGTGGTGGTAGATCTATTTTCCAAACAGGCCCATTTCATTCCTTGCGCCAGTGTCCCCAGTGCTTCACAATTGGCTCGGATGTTCCTGGATCACGTGTTCCGACTGCACGGGCTGCCGGACAAGGTGATTTCCGATCGGGGCTCACAATTCGTGTCCCGGTTTTGGCAAGCTTTCCTGCGCCTGTTAGACATCGAGCAAGGGCTGAGCTCCGCTTACCACCCCCAGACGGACGGGCAGACCGAGCGGGTTAATCAAGTACTGGAGCAGTACTTGCGGTGTTTCGGTTCCTATCATCAAGACACCTGGGTGCCCCTGCTCCCCCTGGCCGAGTTCGCGTACAACAACGCAGACCACAGCAGCACGGAGATGTCGCCTTTTGCCGTCGTCTACGGGACAGACCTGAGACACTTCCCGGAGCTTGGAGAGGTCCCCGCCCGGGAATCGGCCGACCTTCGCGAGTGGGGGAAGCGTGCCGGGAGCTGCTGGAAGTCGCTGCAGGAGCAGCTCCACAAAGTCAAGGCAGCGCAGAAAGAGGACGCCGACCGGAAGAGACGACCAGCTGAAGAGATCCGACCGGGGGATCGAGTTTACCTTTCCACCCGGAACCTACGGTTGAATCTGCCCAGCAAGAAGCTAGGCCCTCGGTTTTTGGGGCCTTTCGAGGTCTTGGCCCCGATCAACGAAGTTTCGGTCAAGCTCAAGCTCCCCAAGAACCTCCGGCACATCCATCCCGTCTTTCACGTGAGCCTTCTAAAAAAAACTCCGGACGGTGACGTTTGGCACCCCGTGTTTTCCCCGCCAGCGCCCGAGGTCCTGCCGGGGGGGGAGCACCACGAGGTGGCGGATATCCTGGACTCTAGACTCCACAGGGGGAAGTTGCAGTACCTCGTGGAATGGAAGGACTTCGCTTTGGGGGACCGGGAATGGGTCTGGGCAGCGGACGTCCTTGCGCCCCGACTCACTGAACGTTTCCACAAGCGGTATCCTGGCCGTCCCGGGGGGTTGGAGAATGGACCTTTGGGGGGGCAGAATGTCGTGGTTCGGTCCTTGGTGGCTTGGGAACCGGACCGAACCCCGCCATCAGAGGCGCCCGCGATCACAGAGGTAGGGCATGGTGATCATAGGCAAGCCGGCAGCTGGGCGCCCCACCCGATCGTTGAGGTGGCAATGGCCGCTAAAGAACCTCAATGTCCCCCTCCACCTTTTGACAAGGGCCCGGAGATGGCCCTTTGTTCCAGGAAAATGGGCCATCAGGAACCCCGGAAAACCTCGCATATGTGCATGAGTCATGATTGTATCAGCATGTTCCCTCCGCAAGTACTGGGTGGGGCAATACAGCCTAAGGAGGTGGGTTTTGTATAAAAGGGAGCTTCCACCTGGAGTTCAGTGGAAGCTCTTACTCCATACCAGCGGACTCCACGTTGCTGAAATAAAGCTTGTTCCTGTTGTATCGTTCACCAGGCCTGGCGTGACGTTTTCTTCAAAGGGGCACCCTGTTTTTTCAGTTAGCAAGCGGGTTCCCGACAGTTTGTCAACATCCCTCTTCAACTGGGGTACCCAAAACTGAACACAGTACTCCAAGTGAGGCTGGGGTTTCCGAAGGCAAGGGTGATGCTTCACTGCCACCTAAGAATCTGTGTCTTCCTATTAGCATTCATATACCAATCAGGGTTATACAAGCCCATCATAGCAGAGGCCCCCTCTTAGAAGGAACAAAATTAACAAAGGGGAGAAATGGTAACATGGGCAATGGAATTGTGAAAAAATGGGAAGGGGAAGAAAAGATACACTGCTGGAGCTACAAGAGGGAGGGAAATGGAAAGATAAAGGTGGGAAGAGAGTGTTTGGGGCAAATCACTGAGGGAAGGAAGATTTGATGGGCACAAAAATCAAATGGGTTAAAAAACAGAGAGAATTCAGTGGAAAGCAGGTTTTGAGGAAGAATTATGAGGAAGAAGGGAGAAAAGAGCCAAAGAAATTGGGGTGGGAAACAGGCCAGTTGGATGGGGTAAAGATATTTTATCTCCCCACAAATTCTTAGTTGTCTGATCTAAACTGTGCAGTTAGTCATGGTTGCAGGCTTCATGGCCTGGTCAATGAAGTTTTAACATTTTTAAAACAATGTCTGCAAAATGGAAGCAGTAACTCATAAATTGACCGAGGGTCTTCCTTGGCTCCACTAGGATACAGATGTTCCTAGAAAAACTCTATACTTCCTGTTGTGCTACCTGCTCTTTTAAAGTGTAGGAGTTTGAAGTCAGGACTTAAAAAGCTGCATGCCATAATGTTTCTGACTTAATTAAGCCATTAGGATTTTAGGAGGTTTTAAGCACAAGGCAATTTGAATGTATAATTCAGACAGCCCGCCAACTTGCCTTGTGTTTCCCTCATTTGGCACTGGAACAGATTGCAACGGAGGAAGACAGCTGTGATAACATCCTGTAGACTCTGTTGAAGCCAGCCTCTCATTTACATTTGGGGCTTTGGAGATGAATTAATGAGATTTACTCTGCTGTGCATAGATCTCACTGCTAACAGCACCCATTTTGAGAGGATGGCCTTGACCCTCTGCGGAGTAGTTTTTATTTGTTTGCTTGCTTTGCTTTTGCTGAAGGTGAACATGTTGTTTTTAGTCTACTGTTCTTCAGAGAACTGAGACAACATTGCCTGCTTTTATTGATAAAGTTGTAATTGCTTATGCAAATTTAATGGACATTTTATTTTAACAGAGTGAAATAAGAGTGAAAACTTATAATGAACGGGCCATAATTCTGGGATAGAGGCCCCAGTTCCTCAAGCACTGGTATCCCTGTGCCAGAAAATGACCACTAGAAGCACCTGTGATGTAGCTATATGTATGCCTTTAAGTAAGTTCTCAAAAATTAGTTCCTGTTTCCTCCATCAAGGCTTGTATGGGAGTTCCCTCACCTAGTTCTAGTTTTGTGTGTTGTTCATAGTTCCATGTGTATGTGTGAAGCAATAAAGAACTTACTGAAGCTGCCAGAGTCTCTTGAGTTCTAACTGGATAAGTAAACACATCATAAACACTTGGTTCAAACAGCATAAACTTCACCTATACACTTGGATATCACCAAATGGACTACACAGAAACCAAATCGACTATATCTTCTGCAGCTGATGACGGTCCAGTTCAATCCTTGATATCAAAACATATCCAGGTGCTAATTGCTGTTCAGATCATGAACAGTTACTGGCTAAAATAAACATTGAACTCTGCAACATCAAGAGAAAATCAGGGTTAAGGAAATATGATGTGAATAAAATTCTGCTCACATATGAGGTAAAAAATCAATTTCAACTATTGGATGCAACAGAGAAGATCCCTGATGAACTGCAGCAGGAAATTCAATCAATTATTGTTGAAACAGCAGTTAAACACATACCACACAAGAAGCCAGAAAAAGATCAAAATGGCTCTCAGATGAAACTATAAATATAGCTGAATATAGAAAAGGAGCAAAAGCTGCAGGCAAAAGGGAGGAAGCAAGAAAATTAAATGTAGATTTTCAAAGGGCAGCAGGAATAGACAGTGAAGCTTACTGGAATCAGAAATGTAAGCAGTTAGAAAAAGGTTCCAAAAAGAGACACACAAGAAATACTTTCACACAAGTAAAGAAGTTCAGAATGCCATTTGCTGCTCTCAAAAATATTATCAAAGATAAACAAGGGAAAGAACTGACTGACCAACAGAGCATCAAGAACAGGTGGTGGGAATAAACAGAATAACTGTGTGCATTCAGAATGGAAGTTCGCTTTCTTCAAAAGGAAAAAGAAATAGAAATAGAACTTGAACCAGCCATTTTTGAGGAGGAAGTTGAATGAGCCTTGAGTCAATTGCCAAACAATAAGACCCCAGACATTGACATCATACCTGTGGAACTGCTGGGATTTGTACCAATCAAAACCATTACAGCTTTGTGCCAGAAAATCTAGAAACCAATTACTGGTCAGAGGAGTGGAAATGCTCTGTGTTCATCCCACTACCAAAAAAGGTTGAGTTGAAAAAACTGTTCCAGTTACCATACAAAAGCCTTCATTTCTCATGCTGGTAAGATCCTGCTCAAAATCATGTAACAATGCATAGCAATGACCATTGAAAGAGAATTACCAGATGTTCGAGCTGGCTTCTAACAGGGGCTTGGCACTCGTGATCACATAACAAACCTTCACTGGATTTTGGGAAAGTAATATCAGAAGGATTCTACATCTGCTTTATTGACTACAAGAAAGCTTTTGATTGTGTGGATCACAACAAGTTGTGGGAAGCCCTGAAAAATTTGGGGGTGCCAGTACATTTGATCAAATTGATGCAATTGCTGTACACAAACCAGGAAGCCATTGTACATGCACCATTTGGTGACAGTGACTGGTTCAAAATATTGAAAGGAGTGTGCCAGGGTTGCATTCTTTATCCCTTCTTGTTTAACTTGTATGCTGAGATCATTATGAGATTGAGACTAAAATCAAGGAATCAAACACTGGAATTAAGATTAGAGAAAGGAATATAAATAAATCTTCAGTATGCTGTTCTTCAGTCAGAAACTAAGGAAGACCTAGAACAGCTGATTGCAAAGGTCAATGCAATAAGTAAGAAATTTGGCCTTTTCTTAAACACTAAAAAAGCTCCAAAATACTGACCACTGCAAAAACAGATGTGCAATTGATGGTGAAGAGATCAAATGCATCAAATGCATTCAAGAATTCATTTTCTTGGTTCACAATTTGATGTGAGTGGCAATTGCAGTATGGAAATAAAATGTCGAATTACTCTAGGTTGCTCAGCAATGATGAGCTTGAACCAAACACGGAAAGCAAGGACATAAGCCTGACTACCAAATATAGATTAGTTCGATCTATTATATTTCCAATAGCTACATGCTGTGAAAGTTGGATGATGAAAAAAATCAAACAAGCGAAGAATCGATTCATTTGAACCCTGGTGGTGGAAAAGGGTTCTGTGGCTTCCATAGACAGTGATAGTCACGAACAAGGAAATACTACAGCACATAAAGTCTGATATTTCATTGGTAGGCAAAATGACAACACTCCATCTCACTTATTTTGGCCATATCATGCAATCCAACTCAATAGAGAAAGCAATTATGCTAGGATTGGTCAGTGGAAAAAGAAACCAGGCTGGTAAAGGGCATGTTCAGAGCGGACACCATTCAGAACATTGCATGGCTGAGAGAGGTGATGCAGGATTGGGGATCATGGTGACAGCTGTGCCATGGGATTGACATATGACTGAATGGTTGACAACAACAACAATCCTATATAGAAGATCCCAGAAGTTACTACATGGTGGCTGAAGCTGGAATTTGCAGAAGGGCTTTCTGGTTGGGACTATTTACCATCCCCGGATGAAAAAGATGGCTACTAGCAACTGGCACTAGACAAAGAGGCTGCAGAGTTGTGCACTTTCAGCACTCCATGGGGAAAATATAATTTTAACCAGTTTCCTTTTGGCATCAAGTCTGTATATATGTATGTATGTCCTTAAGAGAACCATCACACAATAATTCCTGTTTCATCCATCAAGACCTGTATGGGAGAGACCTCACTAGTTGTGTGTTTGTGTGTGTTATAGTTCTAAGTATGCGTGGAGCAATAAAAAAGCCAGTTGCAGAAGCTGCCAGAGTCTTAATCCTACACATTAAACCCCAGAAACTATAGCATCATAGTTATGTATAGGGTTCCCAGACCCACAGTGGAGGCAGTAGTCTCCAGCTATCAGGCCCTACTGCCCTGACATCAATCAGTTGGCTGGTGGCTTACCTGGAAAAAGAGCAAGGCTCAGTTGATGTCACAATGCAATGTCTACATCACTTCCTACATGATCTGTAAGTTATGTCATCACATTGGCGCCACTGGGGCAGCACTCTGGCATATGGGTAGAAGCCAAATTTACCAATAGAGTTTTTGCCCAAATTCCAGAATGTCACCCCAACACCACTGAATGATGACAGGTCATGTTGAAAGTGACATAGATCTGTTGCTACAATGTTTCCTGGGCCTCCCTCCCATTCCATGTATATCCCTTTCATCCTCTGCCAGTTACCAGGAGGGACCTAGCAACCCTAGTCATGTGCCTAATCTTCAAGGA
Organism: Paroedura picta; assembly: GCF_049243985.1. Lineage (NCBI taxonomy): Eukaryota > Metazoa > Chordata > Lepidosauria > Squamata > Gekkonidae > Paroedura > Paroedura picta. The sequence continues at coordinate 48,499,012 of NC_135376.1, forward strand.
AGGATTTTAATGGACTTTCTCCTCACAATTTGAAGTCTTGTAGAGTTTCTAACTCAAGGCTGGGAAATTTCTAAAGATTTGGAGATATAGGCTGGGGAAGTTTAAGTCTGGAGAAGAGAGGGATATCAGAAAGAAGAAGAGTTGGTTTCTATAGCCTGCTTTTCTCAAAGCAGTTTTCACTTGCCTTCCCTTTCCTCTCCCCACAACAGGCATCCTGTGAGATAAGGTGGAGATAAGGAGCAAGCTCTGATATCACTGCCCTGTGGGGAAAGCATTATCAGGGCTGTGAATGAGCTCAAGGTCACCCAAATGGTTGCATGTGGAAGCTCGCCAAGTTAGAAACCACCATTCCTAACCACTACACTAAGCTGGCTCTTATAATGCCATAGAGTTCACCCTCCAAAGCAGCCCTTTTTTGAGGGGAACTGAGTACTGTGGTCTGGAGATGCAGTTCTGGGAGCTCTCGGGACCCAATCTGGAGGTAGCTGTTAAGAACAAACCTTTAAGTGAGATATATGATCTCTGAGAATTTTATCCTAAGTGAAGGATAGAGAAAAGGTAAGAGGACCAAGGATATGACCATGTGTTCATGTGATCATTCCCAATACATACTGAATACAGAAAGAGTTGAACAATGTTCTGTCTGAAAAATGAACCAGAGACTTATGTAACCTCCTCATATCTGCTGTTATACAATGTATACTATATTTGATGTATAATTTGTTGTTCATAGTTTTCTTTAATTCTGTAATCTTAGTTCTGTTGCATTAGTTGATCCATGAGGCTAGATTACAGTGTTTCATATCCAGTATTTTGTCTTTTGTCTCTCCTAAAAAGCAGAGACATCACCCTGCCAACAAAAGTGCTTCTAGTCAAGGCTAGTTGCAATGTATGGCTGTGAAAGCTGGACCATAAGGAAGGCCAAGCATCAAAGAATTGAGGTTTTTGAACTCTGGTGCTGGAGAAGACTCTTGCGAGTCCCTTGGACTGCAAGGCGAACAAACCGGTCAGTCCTAGAGGAGATCAGCCCGGACTGCTCCTTAGAAGGCCAAATCCTGAAGATGAAACTCAAATACTTTGGCCACCTCATGAGAAGGAAGGACTCCCTGGAGAAGATCCTAATGCTGGGAGCAACTGAGGGCAAAAGAAGAAGGTGACGACAGAGAATGAGGTGGCTGGATGGAGTCACTGAAGCAGTTGAATGGACTCCGGGGAATGGTAGAGGACAGGAAGGCCTGGAGGATCATTGTTGATGGGGTCGCGATGGATCAGACACGACTTCACACCTAACAACAAGAACATTTTGTCCTGAGACTTTGCAAGAAAGGCAGACTATAAATAAATAAATATACAAATTTAGCTGGCTACACTCTCTTAAACCTTGTGAGAAAAAGTCTTAACAGCCATTTGTGTCAATAGATGGATTTCTAAAATAAAATCTATAAATAGCTCCCTTTTACTCTTTTCCTAGAGAAAAAAATGAAACCAACCGTTGGTTTAGGTGCAGGGAGAAAAAAAAAGGCCAAGAGAAGAATCTGCTGGTGGCCCACTGAATTGGGCTATCTTAACGTGTTTGATTTGAGATTAATGGGATGCACAGGACACTAAACTTCACTCGTACAACATTAGCAAATCAAAATGTATTGTGACAACATGAATGCCCTGCAGTATTAGTGGCTTGCTGAAATGTCTAATTAAATCTTTGTAGCTGTGCAAATTAAACAGCAATGAGCCCGATGGCAGAAGAGATGCCCCCTTTTCATGCTAATTGGTTGCATCTTTTATTTCCCCTGTGGTGAAACTATAATTAGAAAGGGTATAGTTTCACTGTGGCCTTTTGGTCATGGAACCATTTCACAACATCTTAAAATGTCCTTGCAGGGTGGCCTGAACACAAAGTCATGGTCAAGCATGACTTCTGGCATAGTTCATGAATGGGAGAGTGGCGGGGAAATGTTCTGTCATCCTTGTGCAAATCCCTTGCTAGGAATGATTTTTGAAGGTATCTTTCCCCAAATGGATTATGTATTCTTACCACACCCTTACAAACGTGTGGACATACTTTTTTTTCCAATTCATTACCCGCCACTTCCAGATTGGCTGGCTCGTGGTGGGTTACAATGCTTAAAACCCCACAGTAAAGCACATAAAAATCCCACCGCTTTAAGGAAATTTCAGTTCCATTTAATCTAAGCCCACCCCACCAACTTCTCAAGCTCAATGCATCTCCTCTATCCATTCTGGGCCTCAGGAGAGGAAAGAAAAAAATGGGAGTCAGCCTGTTGTCCCAGCTGTGGCAAGGAGGTGCCCATAGATCTTAATTGCCCTGGCCTCACCCCAATACCTGGTGGAAGAGCTCCATCTTACAGGCCCTGCGGAACTGAGAGAGCTCCTGCAAGGCCCTTAGCTCTTACAGGAGTTCATTCCACCAGGTCAGGGCCAGGGCAAGTGTTTATTTATTCTTATTTTTCATTTTATTTATTTTTGGATTTATATCCCCCCACTCCCAATGTGTTTAGAGGAACATGTGCTGTGCAGTGAGCAGAAAACAAGATCTTGTACCTAAAGAGGTCACTGTGAGTAGCAAGTTTCAGCAGGAAAGGGATAACCGGCCTGATCAAAACGTTTAAAAGGAATAAGGAGTTTATTGAGGATTTGGTACAATAGAGTGTGGGGCTTGTCCCACTAAATTGAAGCACAGACAAACAGAAACAAATATCACATCAACCAAAACTATGACCTAGAGCTCCTCCACACATAGAACCTTCATTATACTGAGTCAGAGCATACATCAATGTCAGTATTTTCTACTCAGTCTGGCAGTGACTTCTCAGGGCCTTAGAAAAAGGATTTTCATATCACCTGCTGCCAGATTTTTTAAACAGGAAATGACAGGAATTGAAACTGGAATCAATTCAAACATGGTGTAATGGTTAAAAGTAGTCCCTGTAACCTGGAGAATAGGATTTGATTATCTGCTTCTCCTCCACATGTAGTCAGCTGCCTGACCTTGGACCAGTCATAGTCCTCTCAAAGCTCTCTCTGCCCCTCTTACCTCACAAGGCGTCTGTTGTGGGGAAAGAAAGGGTAAGCAATTGTAAGCTGCTTTGAGACTCCTTTGGGTAGTAAAAAGTGGGACACAAAAAACAGCTTTTCTTTTTTCTGAGACACAGACCCTCCCCAATTTGCAGCAAGGGTTAATTTTAAGCTAAAGGTCCTAATGTGAGAAGAATGGGGAATAGAAGTGAGAAGTGGGTCAGTTGGAGCAGAGGTGCCTAGTCTTTCAGGTGTGAGGCCCTAACTAGAAGATAGAATCTAAAGGGCAGCTGTCTGTATAGTGCAGAGATATAGTTTGCCTAATTTGCACATAAATCAGAGGTAAGAAGAGGGAGGTCTACTGTGTTGGGAGCTGAGTTGCTGTCCACGTTGTAGGTAGCATCACACTCAGATTTTGATGTATTACTGCAGGCTAGTTATACTATTGGAAGAAGAGTTGGTTTATGCCCTATTTTTACTTCCTGAAAAAGTCTCAAAGTATCTTACAATTGCCTTCTCTTTCTCTTCCCACAATGGACACCCTGTGAGGTAGGTGGGGCCGAGAGAGCTCTGAGAGAAACTTGACTGACTCCATGATCATCCAGCTGGCCTCATGTGGAGGAGTGGGAAATCAAATCCAGGTTAGAGACCGCTCTCATAAACACTTTATCAAACTGAGTCCCTTAGGATAACATAGTTGCTTTCAGGGGGGAAAACAAAGGCTTGCAGCATATGGTAAAGGAACAATTTGTGAAGTGGGTAATTTATTAGGAGAAAACTATAGAAATAACTGAATTACTAGGGAAGGGCAGCAGGAAGGGAAGTTTTTGATAGAAATATCTTTATCTTCCAGCTTGGTGAAGTTGTTTGTAGTCATTCTGTTTGTACAACTTGCCCTCCTCAGAGAGAGTCAGCTTGATGTAGTGGTTAGGATTGTGGACTTCTAATCTTCGGTACTGATGAAATTATTCCTGAGTGTACCAATAGATCCTGGGTGAACTATTGTTCTAAGCCCTGCATCTCTCCAGGGCTGATTCTGCACTTACTTCATTTTTTTCCCAATCAAATCAATATGAATCCTGCTGAATTCATATAGATTTGAACATAGGTATTCCTCTATCCTTCCCCAATTGAAAGAGAAAGTGTTCTGTACTCGATTGGAACAGCTCAGAGTGGGGTCAAGTTTCTTGAACGGGGGTGGAGGTGGAGAGAGGATTGGAGACAGTAGAGGAGGGGGAATAAATCCAAGAGGCAAATCTCTGCTGAGAGAAGTTAGGGCTTCTGGAGCGCAGTCACTTTAAGACAAGCCTTGCAACCGGGAACCAGAAAGTCTTTGAACTGATGCCTTGGCCAATCAGGGAAGACTGCTTTGCTACAGCATTGGAGACATGAGGCAGGAAGTTAATTCGCAAAAAGCAGAGATCTGCACATTTATTGATACCGATTTTTGAAATATTGAGGCTTATATCCACTTCTGGATATTGTGAGTCACTCCAGATCAATCATGTTTGTTGAAGAGGAAAAATTTAAAGCACCCGAAATCAAAGTGGAAATGGAATTCAGTGTAGACAGCAGGGATTTATTTGATCTGGGAGTGGGTAAAAAGCCCTGTGCAAACACACCCAGGACAAGGAGAGGGTAACAGCAACTGCTCTTGAAAACTTCTTTGCCCTCCATTTTCATCCAAGCAGGGCCCTGAATTTAAGGTACTGGGGTGATGTATAGAGAGGTTTTCTAGCTTTATAACCTATAAACTGCCCCTAAGTGGGAGGAGAAATTTCTAACAAGTTCACCCTTCATCTTGCCTCTGACACACACAGAGAGACATCACTAGACCAGGTAGCCCAGTCCTTTTTAATGTTCTCCCCTTATTCGGATAATCCACAGAGCTATTGGAACTGGGGCTTAAGTACTGCTGCATTCACATGTTCCCACAGTTTATTCATATCTTAATACATGTCTTTATATATAGGCAGAGATTTTAGCTTGGATGTGTGCTTTGTTCTGTGAGACTCACTGGGAAATAGCAGCAACACGGAGTTGCCAGACTCAGCTTCCAACTGAACAAATGGCTGTTTTCTATAATAGACACCTTTCTGAAATTTATTTTTTCTCTGTGAATGTTCCTCATAATCTAGCCACCTTTTCTAAATGAAAGCAAACAAAGAAAGGTCTGTATCAATAATATATCAAATATACAGCCATTTTTTTTATTACCATCAACTTTAAGCAATACTATATGAAATTAGGGACTTAACACAAAATAAATGTTGACATGAAATTCAGCAATGATTTTGAAAATCAAATTTAATAATTTATTACCCGGTCTAGATTGAGTTGCCATATAACAGAAGATTCTGGGCAACCAGTAATGTACTTTGAATTGATCTACATTACATTTTCCAAATGCTTTCTGATTTTTTTCCTATGAATTACATTTTTGACTTTCTCTCTTATATGCACAGGCTTTTGCTTTGTCCTGTCTACAGCTTTAGTCACAACAACCTGAACATCCCAAGGGTGAAACCATCAATATTAAGTGAGAACCAAAGTGATATTGACCTCAAGACCCTTTATAATTCTTAACAATCAGTCTGCAGTCTCTTCTCTGTAAATGGTACATGGATAAACCATTTGCTTCCACTTTCCAGATCTATAAGAATCCTCCACTGTCTTCACAAGCCTCCAAGTCAAAACAATTAAGACTTGATTACATCTTATCAAATCTTTTTTTCTCTAGATGGGATTGTTCTTACCATCCCTTCCAGTTCTGATCTTTGACACCTAAATTTAATCATGGATTTAGTCAAATATATTGCATGTCAAGAATAATTAATGGAAAGGTTCTGACATTTGGCCGGTGTCATTGACAATCTCATAAAAGAGCTATTAACCCCACATTAGCCCTATCTAGAACTCATTCATATAAGCCCAGAGACTGACTGGTTCATAATTAGCCATGTGGGATATCATTTCCACAAAGAGATGGAGGGAAAGGTAATTATGATTGAAAAGTCCTGATGATGCTGGGTAGGTTTTGTAAGGCAGGGCAAACACAATTATTGAAGTCCCCCCCCCCCCACCGCAAGCAATATTTAATAGAGAAGTAGCATACCAATTTAACCAAGTGCCTTTTCTTATCACCTCAGCCAGTCAATGGAACCCCACAATGCACTGATCTTCACAATGTTGATCCTCACTATTCCAATGATGCATGTTATGTAGGTCCCTCCACTCAGACTGTAAAGGAGAAAGTATTTTTTCATGCGTATGATGACCATCTAAAATTCTCTCTAAAATGTGCTTGTACTGCTTCATTATCTTTTGACCCAAACTACTAATTGCATAATTTAAACAGACAGGGTAAAGTTCTTTGCTAACATCTTATGACCAATGCAATTCATTCATATAAATGATCTTGAAGGAAAATACATAAGCCTGGACACATTGGAAATGTGTTGCTCATTAATAGTGATATTGTGAGCATTATCTAATATGTGCCTATAACACTTGTATTTATTTATTTATAATTATATTTGTATACCGCCACTCATGAATGCCTCGCAGCAGTTTACAAATGTCGATTAAAAAGACAATAAAATCCCCTAACAGTACCCTTAAAAATATAATAGTACAAACATATAACAATGTAAACAAGATGGCGAACAATAAAAATATATCAACCTTCCATTCTGTTCAGCACGTGGGTCAATAACTCCCCCTCACTATATCACTTGGTACGAGAATACTAGCTAGTCTCAGTTGGAGATCCTCAGATGGTGATACCAGGATGCCACTCTAGCCTCAACCGTATGCCTTGTGAAAGAGCTCCATCTTGCAGGCCCTGCAGAAAGCTGACCACTCTGACAGGGCCCTTAACTCTTCTGGGAACTCATTCCAACAGGTTGGGGCCAGGGCCAGAAAAGCCCTGGCCTGGGTCGAGGCCAGGCAAACATCGCAGGCATCTGGGACAACCAGTAGATTCATACCCATAGAGCGAAGAGCCCTGCAGGGAGCATAAATAGATAAGCAGTCCCACAGATAGATAGAGCCCAGGCCACATATAACCCTTAAAGGTTAAAACCAATCCCTTAAACTAGAACAAAGTTTAAGTCCAGTGAGTTCTTTAACACCAACAAAGTTTAATTCTGGGCATAAGTTTTCTGATGAAGTGTGCATGCACATGAAAGCTTATACCATGAATTAATTTTGTTGGTTTGAAAGGTGCCACAAGGCTCAGACTTTGTTCCATTGCTTCATATCAACATAGTTACCCCTCTGACATAACACTTGTGATTGCAGCTGAAATTTTAACTGGGAAGGGTAGAGGAGGCGTCTCATTTTCCTGGCTGCAAAATGATTACCTAAACACCCTTTTAATCCTTGGTCAGAGGTGGGAACACAGATAAACCCTTTAAGGACAAATAGAAGGCCTTCTTTTGCATTGTCAAAATTGGGAAGCTTGACTTTGAACCATTTTCACACCAGATACTTCACACTGGGCTGCAGGCTGGAGCTTGAGCCAGAGCAATTTGCCCCACTTCTTCATGCTCCTGTGTGGAGGAGCATTTGGCCTAGTGTACTTTGTCAGCCCTGGATTTGTGCTCCTGCATGGGAGCTGGGATAGTGAAAATGGCCGTCTGAACTGCTGTAATAGCTCCTGATCATCATTAACTGTTGATTATGTTCAGGTGGATAAGGAAGCTGTAAAACCTCTAGGTTTTGTCCTTCAAGAACTACAATGGTTCAGAGACCTGAACACACCTTTAATCTTATGTGATTTGGGGCTGTGAAACAAGTATGCAGAATATAGAAACTGACAGCTGACCTGATCTTGGTTTAAAATATGCCTTTCTACTTGGCACAAAATAAATGTATCCGGGAAAGTATAGACAGACAGGGGGAAAAAACCCATTAGTGCTTGCTGATTAGCAAATGAAAGCTCTAGGCTCACGGATTTAATTATGCTAATCTTTCCATCAATCTTAATGTAGGGAAGGAGGCAATCCTTCTAAGAAACAAGACTATTGATGTTCAGGCAGAATTCCTGTTTTTCTTTTATTTGCCAAGGCCATTGATCACTAGTTTCAAGGGAGAGCATCAGCGAATGATATGAGATATGCTGGACTAATACATTAAAATAAATGATACCTGGTGACATAAGTAGTATAGTAATGCCTACCACTAGAGGGGGGGAGTGTTTCTGATCAATACAATATGTCATTGGATCACAAAATAGTAAGAGTCAAAAACTGCTAGTATTATCACTGCCAAATCAAAATGCATCTAACCTCCAACTTGCGCCATCTTCAGTAGCAGACCTGAACATTGCTATTTGTGATTTTGTAACAATGATGGAGGCTTAACTAGGGAGCTGTAGGTTAGGGTCATCTCTATAAATATTAGTATCGCTTCTTCTATGACTAATCTTCCACTCACTGCGACCTCAGCTACTGTATTCTGTGGCTCATGACAACAAAATGGGGGAGAGGCTCCTTCCTCCCTCCCTCCTTATAGTCCACATTTTCTCCTGAGCCAAGATAGCTTCAGAATATTCCAATGCAAAAGTTCACAGAATCACAAAATCACAGAATCATAGAGTTGGAAGGGGCCATGCAGGCCATCTAGTCCAACCCCCTGCTCAACGCAGTATCAGGCCAAAGCATCCTAACGTTTTGGACTGATCCTGCAAATAACCCCTCCCCCAAGATTTTTTGAGGTCAGGAAAAAGGTGGTGTGGGGGGGGGGGAGAAGATACCCTTCTCCTATGGCATTGACCTGAGCTAAATGTGGCTTCTTTAGCCTTTAAAAGTGGTTTTTCCTGCAGCTGCTATGTAACTGCAGGAAAATGTGTTTGGTTTAGGGAAACTAGACCCAGCTAGTTATACAAATTATGTTGTTGTCTGGGCTGCCAGCTGACCAACACTGTGCCCCTTCTTTTCCCTCTGTCTGATTTGAGCAATCAGAAGCCCATTCTGACGGGGGGCACCCAGGCAGCTGGCCTATTCATCTGTCTGCTGCATATAATAGCTCTTTTGCTTGGGCAAGGGGGACAGAGGGGGGGATACAGGTGTGGGGGTTTTGAAATGGTGTTCCCACTGGGGTGGGATTTGGTTGCTTTTAGGGGGAGGCCAGAGCACTAAACTTGAGTATTTTGCACATTTGATTAACTGGCAACCACCAGCTTTTACTGTGAATAGCTTAAACTAGCATGAAAATATGATTTCTATCAAATATTGAGATTTCCTATTAAAATCTAGGTATTTACTAATTTATTGATGGGAACATCTATATTGGGGGCCCCAACAGAAGTCTACGGATGTGATGTTCCACTCCCCCCACTGCTACCACCCCTGAACAGCAGAGTGGGGAGGACAAAGGTCTGGTAATGACAGATGAAGAGGATATGTGAGAAGGAGAGAGGAAGCACCAGCACCAGACCTTAGGAGGAAAGGTCAAAGGAAAGTGAGGGAAAGTCAACTTGACGGAGAGAGGCAGCATTCCCTTCAATTAGCTGGGGTGTGGGCATGACGAGCCCGGCAAGGGTGGGGTGGCTTTCTGGCTTTGGCCTCACCAGTGAGTCAAGGAAGAAGGCAGGCTGCCTTCTCTGTTGTCTTCCCTTCCTGCAACCCCCCCTCCCCATAACTGAACAACAGCACAAGGAGACCAACAAGCCCCACCCCAATACACACACACACTGCCTTCTTTATTTGGCTTATTCCTCCCATCTCCTTTCCAGCCCTGTAGTTATCAATGGGCATGGCAGGGGAGGGAAGGAGGGAGAAAGCATGTTTGAATGTTAGCTTTGGAGGCTAGAGGAGGGGAAAACCTGCTCTGGATGGCTCAAGGGGGAACCTGCTGTGCCTCCTACTTCTCCCCCCCCCTTCCCTGCTGTTTTATGAGGGGGCTGAACAGACTGGGTTCAGGTTTTTATTGGGTTAACTATTACTTGTTGAATTGTTAGTCACAGCAGTGGCATGAGAAGGGCATGAGAAGTAGCCTGTTGGCAGGGAGTCAGTTTTGTGTATTGGACTCCCTGAGATTTAGGTGTCCCATTAAGAGGCCAGCATGGGAACAAGTACAGTTGACCTGGCTGGGAAGCCATGAGGTCAGGGTAGCTAAATATAGTGGGTGCCTGTTGAACCTCCCTCAATTCTCTTCCTTAGGGCCTATTATGCATTGCCACTGAAACAGCGGCATGGAGAACGTGGAGGAGAAAGAAGCAAAGCAAACCGCATATGCACAGGACGGAACGCAATGGCGGCAAAACCCAGAATATCCGATTATGCTACTCCGGAGCCGCTTCTAGTTGCACCCTGGTCCCAGGAACTTCACTTTCTTCCGCATCTCACTAACGCGGCTTTTTCGGCTGCATACATTGACTCTGCGCCCAGTTGCCGCCTGCAGCATGCCATTCCACCCCGAATGTGGACCTTCCACTCCGTGCATAATGGGCCTAGGAGGGGACTTCAGGAGGCAAGGGGCCTGCTCTTATGGCTGAGAATGGTGCAGCTCCCATGGCACTTCTGGACTCCTGGTAGTGTAGCCTGATGGTTGTAGGGTTTGGGTTCCATATCTCATGCCAGGCCAACCCTCTAGTGGGAGGTAAACAAATAAAAGCTGTGGCAACGTTTAATGCCAATCTCAGTCACATTTTATTTTCGCCCAAATGCCATCCTGCCAGTCAATAACTGTGAAGCAGGAAAGCAACTCCCAACAGTTCAGCAGTTAATTTTCTTTTGCATTCACTATAAAGGGATGCAGAATCCATTTGAACCCCTGTCTATCAATGAACCACCAGAAACCATCACAAACTGCTTTAAAAATTCGTGAAAGTGTGTGACATTAGACCCATCAGAAATTTTGGGCTGTAAACCACGAACCGGGCCAAATTTATGACAAATTTTGCTTTTTGGTTCAGTTCGTGCCCCTACCTAATTTAGCTGGTTTAACTATCTCAGTTAACCTAACCTTCAGTAAGAACCTTCATTAAAATTTCATTCTCTGAATTAGGCTGGTTATTATATATACTGGACTGTATGATTGTGTTAATTACTCTGGCATTGTTTGTTTCTTGGGATTTTACAAGTAAGTATGCATCTTCTAGTTTATTATAAAATATTTCAATAAACATGTTACTGTATGTTTTATCTGTTTCAATGATATTATTCTGGGGCACCCATTGAGCTGATAAATGATGTTGAGACATTGCAGTTGCTAAAAAGATGCCTGTCTTAATTATTGTACAAATTATTAATAGTGTATGGAGTTTGCTCATATACTGTTAAATGTGTTTAATTTCAGACAAGAGTCACTGAATTAATTGGCTCCTTTAAAGCCACTGAATTCCCAGTAAGTGGTGTGAGCCAGCATACTCAAGACCCTTGATGTCAGAGGTCAAGAGATAAATGTCCCAGGGCGCTTTTCAGTATGTGATTCATTAAACTCTGGATCCTTTAATTTTCCTTAGGGAACCAGAGCAAAGTAAAAATACTTTAATTGACTTAATAAAGATACCTTAGGGTCTAGAAAGCAATTGTCTTCCAAAAATGGAGTCAGAAGAACCGACAATGAGTTATCTAAATTGACTTTAAGTTACCCAGATCTCTAAAACTGAAACATGTTTTATAATTGAATTCTAGCACAGGGATAAAAATCACAGCAAAGCCTGTCTGCTACCTATAACACATTACATTAAACTTAATATTTCAGCAACCAAATAAAAAACAAAAGGGGTCCTCTAATGCTGAAGCATTAGTACATCACATCTGATCCTGTTTGGCTGCTGCTGAAATTTAAATGTTATGCTAAAGGGATAAATTGGCCAGAAGCATTCTGAATGCCATGGTAGAGTGAACATGATGGTGATTGCCTGATGATAAAGTGATGGACAATCCTACAGGAGGCAAGGTATATAGTTTTGTCTCTATCTTGCATAGGGTTGCAGAAAGAGTCTGGCAACCAGCAGAAAGGTTGGTGGGCAGGGACATGATTTGTGTGACATGGGGAACATCACCAAAATTACTATGCCATTTCTGGGTACAACTACAGAGTTTCTAGCAATTCCTAGAACTACCCATTGTAACTTTTGAGTTGTACCCTAAAAGTGACTATGGCAATGTTGCCCCCTTCCCCCTATAGGACCATAGAAATAGATTTAGTAAAATTGTTTGAGAAGTTTTAATATAAGGAAGCTCCATTGAAATTTCACAAGTATGTGCACAAGTATGGAGGAGTACTCTGAGAAGAGGCTGTTTCCCAGAGATTGTTCAGACAGCAAATTATGCAACAAAGCATCTTGTGAGAGAAGTAACTCTGCCTAGTAGACTGAGTCAGAAGAATTGCCATGAGAACTTAGCCAATCAAGTGGTGGTAAAGTTACTTGTTGGACCAATGAGAATGTATGAGTTATAAAGTAATGAGAAATGAATGTTACTTAACATGTGTGTCACTTTGCTGGAGTGGAAGATCTATGTATTAAGTTTTCCTATATTTGCAAATATATATATTACTTTTGCTTCATCTGGGACTCTTGTCTAATTCTTTTGGGTTTTGGGGTTTATTGGTTCTGCTGAATCTTGCATCCAGAATCAGGCTTCTCACTTCCCACACACACAGGGTTTTCCAGTTGTTTCTTTTTCTATTGAGGGGTCTATGGCTCCCACCAGGCCATATTATTACATATTTAGATGCTGGCTTAGGGAACTGAAAGAAGAGACAAAAGCATCTTCTTAACTTATACTTCAGAAAAGGCATATGAGAGGCTTTTGAAAGTTCAAAATAAACAAAATATTTTATTCAACTTGAAGGAGAAAGGGTCAGGTGGAATCAGGGGGTGGATGTATGAGATGAACAGATGATAATAACTTAGGTATCTTTGTAATCACACTAAATTCAAAATAATTAGTTGCCAACAAGTAGATGCCTTTGCTTTTCTACAAGGTCTCTGAAACTTCAAGAAGAGATGCTTTTTTTCCCACACAACCAAGTTCTCAAAATCCCTTTCTATACACAGACCAGGGATCTCTTTTAAGAGATATTTCCCTTTTCACCAGGTAGGGATTACTTCTCTAGAGTAGAAGAAATTTTCCTTTCCAGCTTGAATGGGGATCCTCATTGATCCAGCCACTCCTCTAACACTTTTAAGACCACTGTCAGTGCTAAACTCTCTTTTCTTTAACTGTCAGTTCCAAATTGTCATTTCTTAAAGGATGCTCTCCACAGAATTCTGGTTGAACAGCCTGTCACTCAAAGGTTCTAAGACTCTGTGAGGCATTAACCCCTTATAGTCTGTCACAGTGATGCACCAGCACAGAAGATGACAGAGTTTTTTCCTTGCCATTGCTTGAGGCAGCAGTGGACAGTGGCATCAATCAGCAGGAAGCCTGGCTAGTCTAGTCTCACAGAGTTCAGTATAATACATACTGGAGGTTAGAATATCCAAAGAGAATCCAGTAATTGAAATGAAGAAACTAAGTAGTTTATCAGTTCGAGACTAGAATATCTTTCATGATCAGTGCTGTAGACCAAAGGAGTTATGAGTCTGTGAACAGTTCCTAAGAAATAGCCAAACTATTTCCTATCAAACATAATAATTTGTAGATATTCTGTAGCAGGAGCAGACATTTATATTGGCTCAAATGCAAGACCTGATTGGCTGGAAATACCTCAGACTTCAGTGGATGTACTCTTACTTATGGCAAGAAAGCCTCAAAGCAATACCTTGTTCATAGCAGGAAAGCCCCAAGGCTGTAATTTTGAAGCCCTAGAAGCAAAAGGGTGAGTCTCTATCATCCTTAATGGAGATAACAGTCTTCCTTTGCTGGTAACCTTAAGAACCAAGATCTATGCCAGTGCTTCTCTCTGCCTCAGTTTGTAAATGTGCCTCTTAGGAATAAGCACAAAAACGTTAAATTGACCACTAATTTTATTAGTTTCCTCTATTTTAATTTTGACACATAAGCAAAGTTTATGTTCTATCATTTATGTCCATTGATGTTACTGAGAAACATATCTGGCTGGCTGTGATGAAAACAACATGAACTATACTCCTTATACATAGAATCCTTTCTGCCTGGCTCCAGATTGTTATAAAACATTCCTGTCTGAGATGCAAATTAAGGCACAGTATATTTCCATCTTAAAATAATTATGTCCCTACCAAATAGATCTGTGGTTATTTTTCAAGGCAGCTAATTTTCAAGATGGATTCAGCACAGAAAGTGTTGGATGTGTTTGGTTTGGCATTTAGATAATATCCACCTGCAGTTTCTGTTCAACTGCTTATCCCTAAACACTTGCAAGCAGACAGAGCCTTTTTATATTAGCTCTTACACCATTGGCTTTAAACTCACACATACTTAGTACCCACAAGCTTCTACAGAATAGGGAATAAGCATATTTGGGAGTCACTGGGAAATATACTTGTACGTGCTCTTTAAATAACCAATCTGAAAGGTGTGTACTGGTGCACACTCTTTGTATGGAGACCCTATAGGTTGTTGCCTGCCTATATCTGCCAAAAGGAACTTGTAGTAGTGCTGGATGTAATAAAGCAAGAATGAATTAATTTAGAAATGTCTGAAGTACCTAAAGAAGTTAACAAAAGCTGAGAGATACTGATACAAGACCTGTAAACAGCTTTAATGCACTAGTTAATCAGCAGCTCTTTCATGTATTGGTTATACAACTAGCTATTTCATGCTTCATAGATAAGAGGATTTCCCCCTAAATGATAAGTGTACAAAACTAAATGATTAAAACCCACCACCACATAACAGAACTTGCTTATTTAAGAAAAGCTTAATCTAGGTGGATTAAGTCCAGTCACTGAAAGGATATAATCTACAAACACAGGTTTGAAGGTTTGATCAACTGGGAGAAAAGTTTAATTATGGGCAGGAAAAAAAAACTGCAAGTAATAAAAGCCATTTTGAATGGGCCAAATCTTGGAAAGAAGGTTATATTCTATGTAAGGGAAATTCCTGCAGTGTTGGAGGAGATATTTAGGGAGACTGCCGTTTGGAGAAAGGGAGAGGTTCATTGTGGATGTGATGCTATAGAGTCTACATTAAAGGTAAAGATATCCCCTGTGCAAGCTCTGGGTCATGTCTGACCCTTGGGGTGATGCCCTCTAGTGTTTTCATGATAGACTCAATACCGGGTGGTTTGCCAGTGCCTTCCCCAATCATTACCGTTTACCCCCCAGCAAGCTGGGTACTCATTTTACCAACCTTGGAAGGTTGGAAGGATGAGTCAACCTTCAGCCGGCGGCTGGGATTGAACTCCCAGCCTCATGGGCAGAGCTTCAAACTGCATGTCTGCTGCCTTACCACTCTACGCCACAAGAGGCTCTCAAAGTCTACATTATGAAGATACAATAGGTTGCGGCAAAACTGGTCTCTGTAATTTAGAGATCAGTTGTGATTCTGGGAGAGCTCCAGATCCCACCCTGTCAATGTTTTATGAGGTGATTACACCCTTAGGAACTCAAGGAAGACAACAGATATATAGTAAAAATAACCTTTATTAGAAGGAAAATAATAAAAATATATCTAGCACACTTTCAAGCAGCTGTATAGGGGAAAATACAGTGGGAAAAGGTTTTAGTATAATTACCAGTTTTGAAGAGTGGATAGGCAGAACCAGTGTGAAGAAAGCTTCCAAAGGGTCCCAAATCAGAAAGCACGAGGTTGCTTTGTGAAGTCACTGTTTATATATGTTTTGGGGAGGGGACTACATGATGTAACCCAGGTCAGCACATGATGGAATTTTCCATGGAGTACAATGTTGGGCAATGCCCTGGCCAGATCTGGAGAGGGATGTTGATGGGCTTAGACAAGGGAGTTAATGGATCTAAAAAAAGGGAACCATCATGTCTCAATAGGTCTAGCTGCTTGGACCCTCTGCCAGGGAAATCTCTTCCACAAACTCTGAATCTTTCCCCCAAACTCAGCAGCTAGAGTCCCTGGGCAAACAGGCCACTGAATCAGCAATACAATGGGATGGGGGAGAAGGAGGAGAGCAATAAATGTATCCGGGAGATGCTGGCATTCTGAACCTGTGGCTAAGTACAAGCTCTTAAGATGGAGTCTGAAATGGCTTTAGCAGTGTCTGGCTTTGGTCCAAGCCCAGACTATTAAGGCGTGCCGCTAGTTGTTGAAGACAGTATGCCCGTCTGAGAGGTAGGGGTCCTGCCATACTTGACAACACACACACACACACTATTTCAGCACCAAAATTGTGAACAATTACTACACTGATTCAGTGGCTGTACCAGAACTTTCAGGATGTACATAGGGGTGTTTGAACATGTGTCATTTCATCTCATGTTATGTTTGCTGGCCAAAACCCATGAGCTGATTTTTTGATTAACTGTTTTTTGCCAGTCCATTTGTGGCTGTCCAGCAGGTTGTCTCATTGAATTCCTTCTTCACTAAGTAGTACTGATGACTAGGTTGAGGGATGGTGGTGCGTTCACTTTCCCACACAATCAGAGTTAGTTGTAGTCTTTTCCTCATCCTTCCTATATAACTGCTCCACTAAGCCAGCAATTTAAAAAAAATAATAGACAATAGAGAACAAATAAAGAAAAACAGTCATAAATATGCGTGTTTTAATAACATTTTACTCTTTTATGTTTGTCTGAATTTCCCCTAGTTATTCAAATAGCTGCCTGCTTGATTGAATGGCAGCAGCTTTGCACATATTAAATTTTGTATAACCCCAGTGTTGTTTGGCAGGCATTTATGGCTGTTCGGAGCAAACTACAAAGACTGAGTGATCAGCTGACATCTGACCAATACCTTTGAACACAGTAAGTTCAATGGTTTAACATGTATATGGTGAAATCCACAGCAGCCCTAGATCTGTATAAAAATGGTGAGTGATATACACATTTTATCCTATTAATATCTGCTTGGCTGTTGTTACACTTGCATATCTGCCACTACCTGGGGCACACACTTTGCTTGTAGGACATGCAAGCAAAACACATGCCCTTGTCTTCTACAGCACTGTGCATTAAGAAGGCAGATATAGCCTTGTGATTTAATTAGCACCTCTAATTTAGCTGTCATGTGTGTCATTGACAGCTGAGAGCTATTAATGACACTGTGCCTTGCCTGACCGCTCTCTCCTCCCTTAACTGCCTGGAACCACTTTCCATGTAAGAAACAATCCAAACAATTATACAAACGTTAAAGGGGGGGCAGAGCCAAAGAAAGCATCCATCCACTCATAAAAACTTGCCCTGGTCACTACATGACTATACTACATGATTATTTCATGAGTGAATCAGGAAAGTAGATAGGGGGACAACTCAGGGACACAGAGGAAGAGAAAGGAGTAAGGGAACAGCTATAGAAGTGACTCAGGAGAAGGAGCAGCAGGAGAGAGAAGTGAAACTAGCAGGGAGAACTGAGAAGGCACAGGCAGTTTTGTTAATAAACACATTCACTAATATTATTGTCTGACTTTCAACTATATATTACCTTGCAGGAAACATGGTGGCACCAGTTTAATGATGTATCCCAAATAAACATGTGCCATATATAGTTTCGCAACCACAAAGTGACAGTTTTTGCAAATTGGGTCAGTGCCTGAAACCCCCATCACCACTGGGTTATGCTGCAGCCAACCTTGCACAGGCATGGAAGTTCTGGACAGAAGAATTTGAACTGTATTTGGCTCTTGCCTTGGAGAGAGGATGCACAGTGAAAGGTGAAGCTGCGATAATATCTTATTGAGGAGAAGAGAAGTATGCAAATCTCTTGGCCCTGATGTTTCCCTGGAACAATGACTTAAGGCACTGGGAAAGTATCGTATATCTAAACAAAATTGAATTTTAAAATTAAAATAACTTTTTAAGGAAGCAACAGGATCCTGAAGAGGGGATAGATGTTTCAATAGCCACATTAAGGACTATTGGAAACAATAGTTACCCAGCAGAAGTATCAGCAGGAGAAAGAAGTGAAACTAGCAGGAAGAGCCAAAATGTCACAAGCTGTTATGTTAATAAAGACTTTCACTGTTATTATTTTCTGACACTCATCTATGTGTTACAAGAAAAATGGCCACTGTAGTAATTTGTATGTGGGACAGCCCTTGAGGATGATTTTAAAACTTCAGTTGGTCCAAGAAGACTACTTACTGTTGAAGAACAACATGCAGGGAGTATTTTCCATCAGTTCTGTGACACAATAAAATCCGAGTCCAGTAGCACGTTTAAGACCAACAAAGATTTATTCAGGGCGTGAGCTTTCAAGTGCAAGCACTCTTCGTCAGACTATGAACTCCTTACATGACAGGGTATATATAGCAAAAACCAATTCTGTTACTTCAGTAGACAGTGTCACACAACCAAATAGAGCCAATGATAATTCTTTGTCAAAACAGCCAATCAATCCCCTGGAATTCAGTGTAGTTTACAAAAACACAAGGATAAACCAAGCTGCCTGTGCCAGTGATCAAAAGCTCTCACCTCACCATATGCTGCTTGCCCCATCTGTCTCCATACAGCTGTGAAATATTCCTGCAATGTTGAACAAAGTTAGCATGAATAGTTGATTCCTGGATATAGTTTTTTTTATCGCACTATTCATGCTAACCTTGTTCAACTCGTGTATCCATATTCCTCACAATTTATTTTATTTGTGATAATGTGACTGTAAGGTAATGGCAATGGAATGGAATTTTGAGTTTGACTCCCTGACCTTGGGATAGATAGTTACTAGCAATTCCATATGTCATTAAAACAATACATGTGGCTACTAACTCCAGTTTCTTGTTCTGGGATAAATATTAGTGAGGTGGGATTTGAAAGTACACAGGGAAACCCTTCTGCCTTTTCTCCCCACTTTTTTTCACCTGGTAATTTGTTAAGGCTTTGGGCAATTAAATGCCCCTGCTTACAAAGCATAAAAGCATTTGACATTTCAGTGCACAGATACTGTGATATTAGGGTAGATGCCACAATGGAGGGTCACTCCTCATCACCAACCAGGGTTGTCAGATGATTCTCCCAATCTTGTTTTGCCACAGTCACAAGTAGTATTATGCATATAGAGTTGTAACTGTAAGTCAGAAACATAGAAGACAAATGAAAATGAAAGTGATAATTTTTGGAGCTTTGATATGCTTTAGCTTCTATAACAATACAATAGCTGGTCCAACATCATACTTTTGAAGACACGCAGAAGGATCAACAAATAATTATCTTCAACAGAACATTTGCCATAAAAATTAAAGGCAAATCCTTGATCAAAAACATTATCTTCAACAATTCCCTGTTTCAAAGAGAATATAATATAGTCACAGTTATTACTGTTATACAGTTGCCTAGCATTTGCCAGCAGTGCAGATAACTGACATAGTATTGAATGTGTGATCCTGGTTAGGCTGAATCAGCATGGTTGAATTTGCCCCCTGAGAAACTAACAATAGTTCTTAGAACTATTCTATATTTTCTATTCTATTCTATTCTATTCTATTCTATTCTATTCTATTCTATTCTATTCTATTCTATTCTATTCTATTCTATTCTATTCTATATTTTACAAAGGGTAACTGTAGACAATGGTGTTTAATGGTCAAAATCTCCTGTACCGTTGTCAATAATACATAATGTCACTTAGCCTATGTCCAGACATTACTTATGCATTTCCATACTCCTTTCTATAGGCAACCAGTGCTATGAAGCAGCTTGGAGAAATGCATAGTTTGATTATCAATATATGAAATAATTGATTGAATATACTTGGAGTAGGCAGAAGACGCTCTCCATGTGGTTAAAGGTAGCTCTCCATCCCTTTTCCAGTATTTCCACAATCACTTTCTTATTTCTCCCTGTAAAACTACTGCATCAGCTTCTCTCCTCTTTCTGTTTCATGTGAATGAGAATGCACACAGGCCAGCACCCTTTCCCCATATGCCTCTCCTCTTCCTCTTCTTTTTCATAGACACATAAGCACACATAAATATGCTCTGGACATTTCATAACAAACATTCATTGAATAGTGGTCATTAAATGTAAGTGAGGGACCGCCTATCACATGCTCCCCACAGGGCTCTGCATTCTGCAGGTACTAACCTATTGGGGATTCCTGGTCCACAAGAGGTTTGCCTGGCATCAACAAGTGCCAGGGCCTTTTTGGTCTTGGCCCCAACCTGGTGGAATGAGCTCCTGGAAGAGCTAGGAATCCTGCAGGAGCTTTCGTGGTTCCCTAAGTTCTGTAAAATGGGGTGCAGAAGATTTCAGGGGCCCTTCCACAACTAGAACAATCAACACCCCTATGGACTTTTGCCCTTAGGTGCTGAAAAAAAAGGGGGGGAATACAGAAATAAGCTGTTTTTAATTTTCTCACTATCAGAGCTGGTTATTGTTGGTTTTTATGGTTTTTAACATTGTTATGTATTGGGGTTTAATTCTTTATTGTAATGTGCTGCAAGTCAACTTTGATAGTGGCAGGTAAAAAATCCAAAATAAATACATGAAGGAAGGAAGGAAGGAAGGAAGGAAGGAATAGGTAGTTTGCCAACAGATCATAGAAAAAGGGAATGGTGTGGGATGGAGTGATATATGCTTTAGGCTAATCCTGCATTGACCAGGGGGTTGATGGCCTGTATGGACCCATCCAACTTCATGATTCCATGTTGACCAATCAGTTACCAGGGGAGATACCAGAAGTCCAATCTACATAAAATGAAAGTGGAAGATCAAGGTAACAAGACAAAAATAAATTGACCAGTCAACTAATCACTCAAAAGTGCTATTTCAATATAACACAAAGTTTTTTTTTTAAGTGGAGGGAGGTGGAAACAACACCATGTAATATGGAAAAAAATGTTCTTTTCAAACATATTTATTTGTTTTCCAAAAAGAAATATTACCATCCCAATTAAAAACACTTTAGGATAAGGCAACAGCGCAAAAGGAACCCAAATCTCCCTTTCTTTCCTCATTCCCTGAGCATTTTAAAGGAGATCACAGCTAATCACACATACCCAGTTGAGCTCTCCCAAATCCTATATGTCACGGCAACAATGGTGGTGGTAGCATGAGATGGTGGGGGCTGCTAATTGCAACATCATCCCCCAAAGCCATCACTTGACCTTGTTTTAGAACTACTCATGCCTGGCTTCTTAATTGACATCCATGCAAAGCTTGTTGTTGTTATGTGCAAAGTCGTGTCCAACCCATCGCGACCCCATCGACAATGATCCTCCAGGCCTTCCTGTCTTCGACCATTCCCCAGAGTCCATTTAAGTTTGCACCGACTGCTTCAGTGACTCCATCCAGCCACCTTATTCTCTGTCGTCCCCTTCTTCTTTTGCCCTCGATCGCTCCCAGCATTAGGCTCTTCTCCAGGGAGTCCTTCCTTCTCATGAGGTGGCCAAAGTATTTGAGTTTCATCTTCAGGATCTGGCCTTCTAAGGAGCAGGCAGGGCTGATCTCCTCTAGGACTGACCGGTTTGTTCACCTTGCAGTCCAAGGGACTCGCAAGAGTCTTCTCCAGCACCAGAGTTCCAAAGCCTCAATTCTTTGATGCTCGGCCTTCCTTATGGTCCAACTTTCACAACCATACATTGTAACTGGGAATACCATAGCCTTGACTAAACGCACTTTTGTTGGCAGGGTGATGTCTCTGCTTTTTAGGATGCTGTCTAGATTTGCCATAGCTTTCCTCCCCAGGAGCAAGCATCTTTTAATTTCTTTGCTGCAGTCCCCATCTGCAGTAATCTTGGAGCCCAGGAAAATAAAATCTGTCATTATCTCCATTTCTTCCCTTTTAAATTCATTTCAAAACTGAAATCTGAAGTAGTTATTAATTCTTCTTCACCCCACACAACACCCCACACAACTTTTGCAGGTCATCAAGTCAGCATCATAACCTCCCCCTACTCCTTGGTTTAATCTAAGAGTGGCTATGTGGTGAGTTGCATTAGCTTTTTGTTATGTATTTGTTTCTAATATTTATATGTTACTCACCAGAGACCTTCTCGAGGCAGTTCACAAAGTATATGGCAATAAAATACATCATTAAAACTAACTATATATATCATGCTACATTTTAAAAATTGTGATGACTTTGCACCTTGTAATCTCATAATTTCCACTGGATCAGTAAAGATCAGAGATATTTCACCAGATGAGCTTTATAGACTCTGAGTTCATAAACATCATGTTAGTTGTGACAGTGAAATCTCCCATGAAAGAAGCCCGCTTATGTGTGCAAATGGCAACCCTATATAATGTTCACATCCTCACATCCTTGTTTTAAACCAGTCTTCAGTTGTAATGATCTTGTTGTATGGTTCACTGACAGCTGGTTGGCGCAGAACTGAAGCTGCAATTTCGGGAGCACTGTTTCTAATTAGAGCTGCACTGCTCTTACTTCGTTACCTTCAACGGATTTAGAAAGGTGATTAAAATGGCAGTGGAAACTTGGAACCTCTGGGGAGGGTGATATAAAAATGTAATAAATTAAATAAATAAAACCTATTATTCTCTTATAGACATAAAGAATTCACAACATAACTTTTTCTGAGTAACTTTAACAGATATCGTGGTTTCATCTTGCCCTCCTTTTTGTGCACATAATCCTATTTAATATTACTGATTATACCGAAAGAGTTTTAATGTTAGTGAGTCAGTGTTTATCTAGGTGGGGGTGAAAGAACAGTAATAAATTGATTAGGTGAAACAACAGTCAGAAACAGCAGTGAGAACAGTAAGCGCATGCAAAGACTCCAGTTCACTTTAATATTTTCTAGTTTAAGAAAAAAATAAAACTAGCCAATCAAATGCAATGATATGTCTAATGGGACACAGCTTGGGAAGAACGAGGTTGTCAGGATGCACCCTGGGATGATAATAAACCTATACATGAAAAGATTATGTGGTATAAAACAGTGAATCTTAAGTCACTATGGATATAGAAGTAACATTACCATTTCATATTGAACCTAATGGATGCTTTGGTGAGATTAATGAATCTACTTATACTCTTGGTGAGAATTGTGCTGTTTCAAGGAGACTGCAGTCCAGAAAATCTTTATTATAAAGTTAATGCCACTGGATGCCACTACGATAGATTCAAATGAGTAGCCTTGTTGGTCTGAAGTAGCAGACCACTGGACTCTGATTTGGATGCCTCTAATTCATTTAGTTGTCTTATAGACCCATTATGCATGGCGGCAGCTACACCAGGCTGCCACCATTCCATTGTGGTGGGACAAAAAGCCCCGCCATTCCCCATGTATGTATGGGGGAGGAATTCCCCTGGCACACCCTGGTGGTGCCGACACAACAGCCCGCCCATGCAATGCAGGGCCGGAAGCGCTGGGAGTGCTCCACTGCCACGGCAGCAGTGGCAGGGTGAGATTGGGGGCATGTGTCCCCCACTGCACCATGGTGGGGGTGGGAGGACAACTCTATCAGCTCCACAGAACCATGGAGCTGGCAGGGACAAGAGGCATCAAGGCTGAAGGAGGAGCCGGGGCAAAACCCAGCTCATTCAGTTTTGCACAGTACTAGCCTCACCTGTGCCCGCAGTAGATCCCGGCCTGTGGAAGAATCCATGTTTTCTTAATGTGGCTCTTCCTTGGGTCTGGGTCGGGCCAGGCCTCGTATGGCGGTGATGTTGTGTGTAACTGGGTATTTTCCCTGAAGCCCTGTCACCACCATCATGGGCATTCCAGCTCGTGCATAATCAGTCATAGTTTATTTTATTCTGCTTCATTGTAATGTTACTGTTTTTGTGAGACACTTCACGCAATGTAGAAGGAGGGTACATATGTCTAAGAATTTTTTTTAATGAACATAGATCATTTCCCAAAGTTGTGCTTACTTCCTGGCATCAACACCCCATGGAAACATTCCTTTGCAACTTCCATGTGGACACCCTAAAGTCTGAAGCAACACTAAAGTGGCTCTTCGTCTTTTGTCTCTTCAAAAAAATCAGATCTTCTCACATTCTCAGCAGAAACAATCTTATAAATCTGCTGTCACATTTTGTAGATCAGTCATTAATGGATATATAATAACAAAATACATAAACACATCCCAAGATCCTATTAGCAATGAAAAAAATACTTAAAATAATAATAAAAAGGTTCAGTTGCTGATTAATGAATCTACTTATACTCTTGGCTAACAACCTGAAAGAATTTACATCTCATTAGCAAAGCAGTCCAGCAAGCAAATATTTAGCTTGCTGAAGTATCCTGAATCAGGATGAAACTTTAAAGATTAAAAACATTTGTAGACTGTTTTAGATATTCAGTTCACTCAAACTGGAAAAAATACTGAAAAAATATCTACATTTTAAACTGACTACAGATTCTCTAATCTGTTTCAGCTACCAGTAGAGTTTGCTCAGATAACAGCTATCATTTCCCAGCTTTTACTTAAGCATAGTCAGCTATAGTGATCAGTTGTCAGTTTTGCTCCCCTCCCCACTTTCAAGTGGGAGGGAGTAAAAGAGATTGCTGAAATAGCTGCCAGTAATTTATATTTAATACAGCTGAGGGGCCTAACACAGCTTTTGAAGTTCTGCAGGGCCTACAAGATGGAACTTTTCTGCCAGGTCTTTGGTTGAGGCTGGGGCTATAAGATCTGGGCTTCTCCCACACTTCTGAGTGAATGAGATCTAGGTGTCTCCTATTAAATCCCCCCCCCCCAGATATTATCCATCTGTTTAAATGAGGGGATTGGGAGAGTCATCTGTCGCCAATTGGTCTTTGGATTGTGATGCCATTGTAAAGGGTTTTATAATGGGCTGTATCTCTGATTTGGCCTGGGAGTAAAATGCTGCTGACTGCTGCTCTTGATGGATTTTAAGTAATCTATAGTATTACTGTTTTTAAACCGTTGTACACTGCAATGAGGCAAGGGTCATGCCCAAACATTCACTCTTTGCAAACAGATACACATTGTGATATTGGTATTAGTAGACCTCAGTTATATTGGAAAATCAGAATAATGTCAACTTTAGTACATATATGAAGAATGGAATAATCAGATCTCAGGTACATTGAATACATGGAATGTCTTTATGGTACATATTTAAAGGACTGAACAAAAAGTGCAACTGATGAAGATTACGAAAACATGATGATAGGAGTCCGTTTTGACTTTATTTTGGAAATATTGAGGACATTATTATAAAATTTTGGAATAAAAATTTTTGGTGCCATCACCAGCTTAAGACACTTCTTCTGTTTGCAGACACTCAAAATGGCAGGTGCCATGAAAAACTGAAAGCAGGCATTTCCACACTGAACTGCCCTGAAATAGACCCTGTTCTCCCTCAATTCAAAAGATGAGAACTAGATTTCTGGGGATTCCTTTGCTGCAGGGTGAATGAGGGGGCAATTTGGGTCTGTGCCTGAAAGGGCAAATTTCAATGTGGGAATGGTCAAAAAACTTGACCCTTTACAAATGCAAATCTGAACAATATCCCTAGTGTGGAAATGGTCAGAGTCCTAGTACATAGCCTGGAGAGACTCCTGATTCAAGTGCCAGAAGTTTCTAGAAAACAGCTATTAATTTTGGACATATACAAGGGACATTCTGTACTCAGAATTATTCACCATAAAAATCTGCTAGAGATATATTTGTTATAAATAAGTAACAAGCCAATAGCTAACTACTCCATTTGCTACGGACAATGCACATTTCCTTTGCAACACTGTATTAGATGAGCAAGAATTCTCAGTGTATATTCATATAAATCCCTGTTCCCTAACCCCCAGGCCGTGGCCTGGTATCGGATCGTGAGGCCCATGGTACTATGCCATGCAACAGCGTGGGGGACGGAGGTACCGGCGTGCCAGTGGGTGCGCCTCCCTCCCACCACAGCATGGCCCATGCCGCAGGGGGAGGCACAAGTGCAAATGCGCAGGGGCAACAGCTCTGCGCCTGTGCGTTTGTGCATGCCAGCGAGCACCACACTGAGGCGCAAATGTGCAGGTGTGGCAGCTCCGTGCCTGCGCATTTGTGCCCACCAGTGAGCACCGCTCTGGCTGGATTGCTCAGTATTCCTGTACCTGAAAATCAAGCTGCTTATCTAATATGACCTGTACATTTTTGCTTCTACCCATTCTTTGAATGGCTTGATCAACCATTCTAAAAATGACTGCTGGATGAACCCCAGCTTTGTGGAATAAATGAGTGCCATATTCAGCTTCGGGTAAGCCTGATGTTGATGAACACCCCTGTCTAATATTCATAACTGGACCAGAGTTAGTGGGTCACCGCTGACATGGTGAAAACCATAGCCTGAGCACAAGCCCCTTAACACTTTGAACTCCATCAGCACTTGCATTGAACATCATTGGGTGTAATCTGTGCTCTCAAGGACTATGGTGGTACCTTTGTCATGCTGATACTTATGGATTTATGCATCGCCACAGACATTTCCTGCAGCTAGCTTCAAATCCACCAACTGAAGATCAATACTGCCAGCAATTCATTGCTCCTCGGGGCTGCAAAGAATACTCTTAAGCTGCTGCATCAGTATCCCTTATGCCTACTGCCCCAGCACTCCCAGTACTCCTAGATAAGCCTTGATAGCTCTAGATGCCAAACCTTATACCAGGGGTAGTCAAACTGCGGCCCTCCAGATGTCCATGGACTACAATTCCCAGGAGCCCCTGCCAGCAAATGTTGGCAGGGGCTCCTGGGAATTGTAGTCCATGGACATCTGGAGGGCCGCAGTTTGACTACCCCTGCCTTATACTCTACAGCAGCCTTTCTCAACCTCTGAACCCCTGAAACAATTTTCAAGCTTTGAGATACCCCAGAAGTGGTGTGGTCATGCAGAAAATGGTTGGAGAGCATGATGGGGTACATGCCTACCCAGGGATCCTCCCCTTCGAACCCCCTCCAGACACATCATTGGCCATGGGGGGGCAAGGTCAACATGACCATATATGGTCTTATCAACTGATAAATGTTTAACAGATTTTAAAATATATTAAAAATTAATTAATTCCCACAAATTCAGAAAACCTTTCCAGGGCTGAAAAGACTCATTCTCTTGCAGCAGTCAGCATTAGGCAAGCAAATGCATACTGTGCCTTTCAGCCTCTAACTCACGCCCAAAGATCCCTTCTGAGATGATCCACAGCTGTCTCAGGGAGGCTGCCAGTATGCTGAGTACCAGCTGATCTCAGGTAGGGCTATTAGCTGGTCTGGAGAACTTCTGCTGGCACTTCCAGCTTGGAATCCTGAGCTGCCTGCTCTGCTTCTGGGCTTGGACTAGACAGGCTGTCAGCTTGCAGCGTTCTTCCCTGAACAGCTGGCTTTCCCAACTCCTCTCCAACTCCTCTCCCAGCTCCCCTTCTGAGGAATCCACTCTGGTCTGAGGCTGATTCATGACAATAAGTCATGTGTGGACATTTGCTTTAATTGCAACAGATACTCTGATGATGCTTCTTTGTTCCCTTAGTTGCATCAGCCTTATACTGAAAGGAAAGTCCTATCTGATGCTGTGACCTTGTAGCCCCACATAAACCCTGCAAAATCTCCTTGCATGTCTCAATCTTATCCTTAGGCAACCTACAAGCCTTTCCTAATGGCCAAAAATTATAGGAACTGAATAAGGCCCTTGATTTTTTTTCATTTGTCAGCAGAACCTCTAGTTCCACTGCCAGCTGTTGAAAACCAGCTTAGCACACTCACCAGTCCCAGCCAGATGCAAAAGATTTGTTGTTAGGTGCGAAGTTATGTCTAACCCATCATGACCCCATGGACAATGATCCTCCAGGCCTTCCTGTCCTCTACCATTCCCCAGAGTCCATTTAAGTTTGCACCGACTGCTTCAGTGACTCCATCCAGCCACCTCATTCTCTGTCGTCCCCTTCTTCTTTTGCCCTCAATCGCTCCCAACATTAGGTTCTTCTCCAGGGACTCCTTCCTTCTCATGAGGTGGCCAAAGTATTTGAGTATTTGAGTAAACAGTAAATCAGCTAAATAATGTGTGACCTTATCTGACTCCATTTTCTGTGGGATGGCTTATTCAACAAGATGCTAATTCTCTCAAAGGCAAAATAAGATATACAACAACCCATGGTAAAGACCTTCACGACATTTGATAAAAAGTATCAACTTTTTCATGACACCTTCAACATTTATCTTCGTAATTCTGGGATGTCTTACTGATCACTGTTGGTGTTATGGAGAAATAAATAATTGCTTTTCTATTGGATGGCTACATCCTAGCCTGCCAAGCAAGCCTTGAGCTTCCTTTGAAGCTGGACTGGGGCAAAGCAATCCATGACTCTAATGGCCCTAATTGCCTCTTAAAAAATATTCCTTTGAAAAAGCATGCTCAAAGAGGTACAGAAACATGTATATAATATACAACCAAATTCAATACACTGTCATACAATATATCAGACATTGAGTGATCTGTGGACTTGCAAAATACAAGACAAAAATCTATAGTCTCCCTTTAATGATTAATACTAAGAGAAACAGATGTCATTTGCATTTTCCTATGTATCTTCTATATGGTTTAACTATTCAATAGTTTCCAGCTTAGAACCACTATGTTGTACATTATGAAAAGTACAATGAGAATCAGTTGAGACATTATGCTATCATTGCAAAAAAAAGAAAAAGAAAGAAAGAAAGAAAGAATCCCAACTTTATTGGAAGCAAGTTATCAAGATGTCTCTACATACTTTATTAGATATGTATCAATGACAAATGTATACTGCTGATCGTCTTATAAATGAATCCGACCTGCAAGTTCATTCTTATCTCTACTGAGATTAGCATATCTCATCAATACTTATGTCTCTGTATATGTACGAGTTCATTAATAATTGTCAAAGGAAGAATTAAATTAGGTTGTCCTGCATTTTTTCTCCTCATGGTGAAAATATTCTTTGTTAGCCATTAGTCAAATTTGTATTATCAAGCTTCCTTTAAGTTTCTCCCCTTGCACCTGTACATATTGCTATGTCTACAGTTTGCAGTTGCTTCTTTTTTGGAATAACAATTGCCAAATGTCTGCTTCAGATGAAGTTTTCCTTCTTTCTGACTGTGACCATTCTTGAAGATTTCATTTTAAAATATGTGCATCTTTGGTTGATGCATATACATTACTAGATTGTCCTAGCTTTGGGCATAAAGCAGTGCACAAAGCAAAGTTTGGTCTGAATTTGGGCAATGTTCATGGAAACGTGTACCAAAAAGATTTCCTGAACTTTAGGGAAAAGGAGATCTTGTGGAAATTTCTTTCCTCTCTTGATCTCTTCCAATTTCAGAGTGGGGAGTGTGGATTCTTCTTACTGACAGCAACACCAGCAAAACATATTTTTAAAAAAGTGTTAAAGTGCTGTCCTTGACTTCAAATATTTAATTTTTCAATTGTATAGGCACTGAAATAGAGAACAAATTGAAACTAATTTTATTTTGTATCCTTTTATTATTCATATATATGTTATATACTTCTCAAAAATCCATAACCAGATCAGAAACAGAGTCATCACCAAGATGAAAAAGTGCTTGTATGTTTTTGGAACACACAAGCTTCAAGTAATTCAAAGTCTCCCCAAGGATATCTCTGCCGTCATCTCCTTGGGAGTGAATTAAATCTAGGCTGTCATTAATCTTGGTTTTCACCACTGTACTCGGAGACAGTGACCATTATAAGAACACTGATTGACTTCAGCAGCATTCTTGACAGGTTGGCAGAATTTTAATTAGTGCTTGGCATTGCATTATTTGCTTTGTAACTTAAAAATTTGGACAAGGTCACCCAGCAAATCAAAGATGATACAGTATGATAAAATTATTGTTTCCATAATTCAGATACATGATACAACTTGTAGTCAGTAAATATAAGTGTCCTTGAGATGGCGAAATCCCGAACTGTACCATTCAAGACTATAGGAAGGAAGTTATTTTTTAAAGGGATTTTGTATATTTGCATTCTTTCTCATACAAATGCTATAACATCATGAAAAGGGATCTATGGACTTTAAGGGATATTTTTATCTGGGTGGCTTGAACTCTCACACATGTCTCTGCATTCTGTCATGACAATCTGCTTCTATATCTCTTGGTGTGATGTGTAAAATCAACAAAGGTCCTTCTCCTAGCCATCATTTTCCTTTGCTGAAACTGCTCCAGCAAAACTCTTCCTCCCACAGAAGTACCACAGAAAGCCTAGGGTCACAGGAAACACCCACACTTCAGCTTTTTTTCATACCAACATTATCCCACTTTCTGAGAGGGAAAAATGTGAAACTGGTGAATAACTGGCAAATATTTTACGTAAGAATTATACACTGGAATCTAGTTTTCCATTTCAACAGATGTTTCCTACAGAAATGTTCAATATCTAGATCTGTGTAAGTCAATTTAGCTAAACAAAAATTCACTCAGGAAACTGGAACATGGTGAATGATGTACTCTAACTACCTAAAGACTTTGTAAATAAAATATACATTTGTATTCAAACATACCTTCAAAAGAGATCACATTAATTCTTCCACATTAAGATTTGAATGGTCCGGAAATTCTTTTAAAAATTGAAATCCCAGATGCAAAGAGGAAAAAGAGATTATATTTATTCTCTCATCCTTCTGCAGTGTAATAAAAAACTATCAAAATCTGTCTTCCTTATCTCATTAGGTCTTGTTTCACCTTTCCCTAGCATTATGTGCTCTTCAGCTAGTCCATTTAGGCAGAACAATCAGATAAACTGCTTAGAATTTTATATGTTTAAAAAAAATGAATTCTAAATGAAACTACAGCATAAAATTGCCCTTTGTCAAAAGGTTGTGCAATACAACTTAGCCAGTTTTCTTATTTCCCTCCTCTTTCAAGCCCCTGCAAAGGTAACTATGATAATTTCAGGACTTGAAACAACACTGTGGATATGAATTTGAAAGAAAATGAGGTGGAAACAGCAGAACAAACATGCAAAATAAATCAGAAGGTACTTGAATGTGTGAATCAAGAAAATTATATTTTGGTTTCAGGGCAGAAAGATGCAGATCAAACGAAGAAGGCTAATATTCAAGTAATTATAACTGGAAAAAAGCACAGTTACTAGAATATACCCAACTAGATATTAAGCCCGCTGTGGCCAAAATACAGCGGGCCCTAGCATGATGGGTGGGTAGAGGGATGGGGCGAAGGAAGGAGGAAAAGGAGAAAGAGAGACAGAAAGACAGAAAGAAAGGGAGGACGATAGAGACAGAAGAAGAGGCAGAGAAACAGGTAGCCAGAAAGAGGCAGATGGAAGAGAGGGAGGAAGGGAGAAAGGGAAAAATAAAGTGAATGCTGGGAGGAAGGGAAGGAAAGGGCAAAGAGAATGCTGGGAGGAAGGAAAGGGCAAAGGGAATGCTGGGAGGAAGGGAGGAACAGAGGAAGGTAGGTGGCCTTGGGACCTTCTGCTGGGCCCAGGGGCAGGCTCGGCTGCTCCAGGGCCCGGCAGAAGGCTCGGGAAGGCGGCGGCAGGCTTTGAGGCCTACTGCCGGGCCGAGGAGCAGTCTCAGCAGCCCCAGGGCCCAGCAGAAGGCTCCAGACGGGGGCGGTGGGCTCCGCGGCCTACTGCCAGGCCTAGGAGCAGTCTCGGCTGCTCCAGGGCCCGGCAGAAGGCTCGGGACGGGGGCGGTGGGCTCCGCGGCCTACTGCCAGGCCTAGGAGCAGTCTCGGCTGCTCCAGGGCCCGGCAGAAGGCTCGGGACGGGGGCGGTGGGCTCCGCGGCCTACTGCCAGGCCTAGGAGTAGGCTCGGCTGCTCCAGGGCCTGGCAGAAGGCTCGGGACTTCGGGAGTGGGCTTTGTGGCCTTCTGGCGGGCCCAAGGCCAGGCGAGCCTGCCCCAGGGCTCGGCAGAAGGCTCCCTGGGCGAGGGGAAGCCGGCCGGAGGACTTACCGCTGGGGAAGGCTTCTTACTCTGAGCGGCAACTCCCCGGCTGGCCCAGGCGAGTGACACTCGGAGGGCCCAATCAGGAGTTTTTATCCCGGACAGGGCCCGCCCTAACTCCTCCCCACTTGCCCTTACTCCTTTATTCCTCCCGCTCCTCCGGAGCGGGGGGAGGGTTAAAGATGAAATCAGAAACAATACATTCAGAATGACATACTATCTTGGAATGTCTACTTTTGATGAGATAATGAAACAATTTCATTTCTTTCATCTTATTAGGTTGAAGTCAGGTAAGCCGGCCCATGAACATTTCTTTTCTTTTTTTTTTTAAATAAATAAAATTTTATTTAATCTGTTATGATTACATATTAATTTCTTAGCGATTGAATTCATATAACTTCTTCCAAAACATAAATCTTCTGGTGCAACTAGGGAATCAGTATTTTGGCTCAGATCTGAAAAGTTCCTGAATCAGCATTGATTTGGGTACTTTTTGGATTATCCAAACCAAACTTAACATCAACATAATAATAATACTAATCTAATATCAACATATGAGCCTCTTGTGGCACAGAGTGATAAGGCAGGAGACATGCAGTCTGAAAGCTCTGCCCATGAGGCTGGGAGTTCAATCCCAGCAGCCGGCTCAAGGTTGACTCAGCCTTCCATCCTTCCGAGGTCGGTAAAATGAGTACCCAGCTTGCTGGGGGGTAAACGGTAATGACTGGGGAAGGCACTGGCAAACCACCCCATATTGAGTCTGCCATGAAAACACTAGAGGGCGTCACTTCAAGGGTCAGACATGACCCAGTGCTTGCACAGGGGATACCTTTACCTTCTACTTTTAATATCAACATAATATATTATTGTTATTCATTATCAAAACAATCATGCATTTTTCTCCTTGTCCCTACTATCTCTTAGCCCCTTCTCCATTCCTTTACTACTTCAACTATTAAATTCAGTAGAGCGGTAAGCCAAAAATATCTCCCACTGTTCTTGATTTTTTTTTTCCTCTTCCTGATTATTTACTAACAGCATTAATCTATCCATTTCTGAGAAGTAACCAATAAATTGACTTTGTCCTCTGGAAAGTTTATAAACTTTTTTTCCTCTTCACAAAGCAGTGCTTGTTTTTCATTTTTCTTAGTTGGAGTCCACTGTGTCATGCAATAAATTCCAGTTCAAATCCATGAGATGGTTATTGTTTAATATTCATCCAAAAAAGAATACATCACACTAAATGCCAAACTGGATGTGACAGCATCTCCAATTTCTATCCATGGATGCTGCTGTCATTTCAAAATACTGGGGTGGGTGGGGGAATGATCCTCATTGGAATCCCAGAGAAACAGGTGGAGGTGCTCCCCTTGTCCCAAGGGGGTACTATATAAAATCAACCTTGACCTGGTTAGCCCAGGCCAGCCCAATCTCATCAGCCCCCTGAAGCTAAGTAGGGCCAATCCTGGTTAGTATTTGGATGAGAGATCACTAAGGAAGCCCAAATTCATTATATAGAGGCAATGGCAAACTACCTTGGAATATCTTTTGACTTGAAACCCTTGCAGGAGTCTACATAAAAAACACAAAATCCACATTCCAAAAATGTTTTAAATGCCCTCAAGGGAACCCTAAATTACTGTGTGGCATTGGGGCAGGGGATGTTAGTGGGGCTCAGCACTTTTCAGCACAGTTCTGAGGAGAAAATAAGTATGGCACATATCTCGACTTTTTTTTTTAGTGCCATGTTCTGCAATTTTGTTTAACGTTATTATGGAGTATCTGTAGACTATATGCATTATACTGTCCTTACTGTATTGGCTTTAGCTGCAATCTTGAGCCCCAGCAAGAAATGAAAAGGATAAATAAATAAATTCAGATCATGCTGTGATCATATTTAAAATCTCTATGCTGAACGTTGTAGAAAGCACAATACAAGGGTTCAAGAGGAAGAGAGAACATTGCCACCCAAATACAGAGCTCCTGAAAATTTTACTTTTCTTCTTAAAACAGATTCAGGTCCCCATGGTGGGGGGTATACAAATAAAGAAAAAAATGGACAGTTCCCAGCAGTGGGTCACAAAACAAAAAGGAAAAATGCCAGGTGATAAGAAATAGATTCATTTTACAAAGTCCCCATGTGTTTTGCTGTGTAGGATTCATCCAGGATAATCAGATCATGCACCTGATACTGGAACTATCCACAACAAATGAAGTCTTTTACAGTGAGGAATAAACACTAGAGCTCAGTGTTCTCTTTCTCTCTTATAAAGGTTTATATGAAGAAATTCTTGGGTTGGAATGGGTTCTATTTTCAGTTTCAATTACCCTTATTAGATCATGGGGGGGGGGAGCTGATCTCTCCCCCCCCCCAGCTCTCTTTGATGAACCACCTTAGGTTTGTGGAACGAGTACTGCTAGTAATGTAAATGTCACACCTTTCTTACAAAGTGCCATCCACCATTCTAATCACCTTTTATAGCCATGAAATTATTTGCTAATGTTAAATAGTTTTTCCCTAGTGTATCCTAAGTCCATTTGTTCTTGTCCTGTCCTTGCTGACTCAAAATGAATAACTGGTCCCTTTCCTCTTTATAATTTTCGTTTATGTACCTGGAGACAGTTATAGTTGCTCTTCTCTAAATTCAATATGCCTGCTCATCTTTATCTCTCTGTGCACATTCCCTTTCCCAAAGCTTCTATCGTTTTTTAACTCCTCTCATTCCAACATCATCCAATTTGTCTCATTCAGTCACAAAAGTGCAGCAAGCCTTATCCAAACCTTTTGAGCAGCAGAGTTACCCAACTGAAGTGCCCCACTCAACGATTTAAAACAAAATGGAAATCCCCTTTCTTCAATGCAAGTTCCACATTCTAAGCTTTGGAACAAACCTTCTCCTTTCCAGAATATGTGTTTTCACAAGAAGATCGCCAGGTGTCAAGGCACGATTTCTGATAACTGCTATCTGATGGTGTCCTGAATTAGTACCCCTCAGATCCTCTCATCATTCCAAGGTGATGATTTCTGTCAGCCTTTCCGGCAATACCCTCTCCACCCTTGACCGATATGTAATGGTTGGTGATTTGTTTTTCATTGTACATGAAGAAATGCGCTTGCACACGCAAATATATACCTTGAATAAAATTTTGTTGGTCTTAAAGGTGTCACTGGACTCCAATTTTTGTTTTGATTCTTCAGAGCAATATGGCTAATCACCTGCATTGAATACCATGTTATTCAATGCTCAGGTAGTGTTCTTTTTTATTCTAACACTGAGACAGGATGTGAGACGACAAATATCAGCCAATCAACACTAAGACATGAAGTGAGACAACATGCCTTAAGCCAATCAACACTGAGACAGGAAGGCTAGTGATCTCACTTCTTGTCTTAGTGTTGATTGGCTGAGGCTTGTGATCAAACTTCCTGTCTCAGTGATGTTTGGTTGAGGCTTGTGGTCTCACTTCCTATCTCAGTGTTGATTGGCTGAGGCTTGTGGTTTCACTTTCTTTCTCTGTTGATTGGCTGAGGCTTGTGGTCTGACTTCGTGTCTCTGTGGTGATTGGATGAGCCTTGTGGTATCACTTCCTATCTCAGTGTTGATTGGCTGAGGCTCGTGATCTCACTTCCTGTCTCAGTGTTAATTGGCTGATACTTGCGGTCTAACTGCCTGTCTCAGTGTTGATTGGCTGATGAATTTGGACTCACTTCCTGGCTCAGTGTTGATTCACTGATGCTTGTGATCTCACTTCCTGATTGGCTTCATGTTGATAAACACTGAGACAGGAAGTCAGATCATGGGATGGAGCAAAAAATGCTCTGGTGACATTAGCAGCACTTTGTGGGGCTGCATGGTGGGCCAGAACTTAAAAAAAATTTTTTTGCAGGAAACTGGGATCATTTTCCCATGCAATACCACCTTCCTGCAAAAAGTCAAACCTCTGCAGCCCCCCTCTCTGCAGAATCTATCCACTTTGGCTGCATCCTCTAGAGGGACACATTTTAGCTATGGACCGGTGCCCTGCTGAAATATGTCCCACACGGGGCGGATCCATCACTGAAATGCGTCCCCTGTGGGGACACAGAAAGCTGCAGAGCAGGCAGCTATGCAAAGCTGGCAGCCCAGCACAGCTTCTGCCATGTGGAATCAGCAGTCACCTTCATATCACCAAAGCCAATCCTCCTGTGACCAAATAGAAAAGTACACATTCTTTATACATGACTGTGCACATGGTTTCATTTCTCTCTCTCTTACTCCATTAACGTTTTTTTCCATATAGAAAAAAAAATCTCATGTCATATATGAAGAAACTTTCAGTGAACCTGCTACCATTGCCCTGTCATGTCTTGAAACCAGTTGTGTTCATTACCTGA
Source organism: Paroedura picta (assembly GCF_049243985.1). Classification (NCBI taxonomy): domain Eukaryota; kingdom Metazoa; phylum Chordata; class Lepidosauria; order Squamata; family Gekkonidae; genus Paroedura; species Paroedura picta. Next base: position 48,535,311 of record NC_135376.1, read on the forward strand.
AAAACTATTGAACTGCTCAGGGGAAATTGTGCTACAAGAGTGAAAGACAGATTTAACTTGATAGCATACATCTGTCTTGGCAAAGACTATCCCTCAACTCTTTGCAAAATGCTTGTATCTTGGAATGAGGCCTTTCTCTCCTGATTGCTTAAGATCCCACAAAAAGCAAAATAATGGCTGATTCCCTGTCTCCTGCCCTAATCTCAGTGTCATGTGCAGCAACAGTGATCACTGTTACTGTAGTTCATAAACATAAGAATAATGTAGCACAGGGATTGAAGTGTGTAAGATGAATAGCCCTTGCCAAAACACACAGATTACCTAGTCCCTGTTGGATGGCAAATTCAGCAATCACACACAGAAAGATCTGCAAAGCTATAAATCAAGGGAAGAAACATTTCACTAAGGAAAGTGAGAGCTTTGCCTTCCAGCTAAAAGAAAATAATAGAAGCTGTCCATATAGTTTGCTTTCTGGTTTAGAAAAGACGTGATATGGCGTAAATAATATATTAATGGCATTATAAGCTCCAGCAAAATTTGTAAATGTTTCAGCAGTGGTCAGGGGTTATCATGTCCATTGAACATTGTTTAATATAGACAACTAATTAAAATTAATAACAACTTGTGACATACTTGTGGCTTAGACTTTAGTGGTATTTAAAACCCATTATTTGTTGTTATCGGTAAAACACGTATTGTACAACTCTCACCCTACCAAAAGCACTAGGGATTTGCACTTGGACTTTTCTATAATGCTGAGAGAGAGAGAGAGAGAGGGGAAGAAGAGCTGGTTTTGTTTTTTTTTTATGCTCCAATTTTTATTACCCAAGGGAGTCTCAAAGTTGCTTACAATCACCTCCCTTCTTCACACAACAGACACCCTGTGAGCTAGATGGGGATAAGAGAGATCTGAGAGATCTATGAGAAGTCCAGTTCTCCAGATTAGAGGCCAGAGTTCTTAACCACCATGCAAAGCTGGCGTTTTTGAAATAGGAGTTTGTGCATGTCCCCACGGGGCGATGTGAATGCACAACAAGATAGGACTAAAACCTATTTGATACTGACAAATTAGGTGTTTGAAAAATCTATCTTAAAAAGATGGGTGGGGGAGGAGACAACCATGGTAGTAAGATAATATATGAAGTATTAGCAATTATAAAATTCCCATAAATGAACACCATCAGTCAGGCAAGATGGACAATACTGTGAGAAAAGTCATGCAGCTTCACACCCAGTAGGAATGAAACAATGAGAGTCGTGATATCCTAGTAATGGTCCTTCCCTCAGTGTTCTACTTTTCAGATCTTCAGATCAAAATCTGAACAATAGGAGATCTGATGAGCAGGCTGAAATGATGAACAGTCTGAAACCATTTCACACTTTCATGTGTTTCCTGTTTTCTCCTTGTATTTTCCTGGGAATTCTGGGGAAATAAATTTGTTTCAAGTCCTGCAGGTAAACATATCTGCAATGCTGAGTTTCACAGATTCAAGTCAAAACATACTTGTCTGCTGCAAAATGAACACAAAAGATAAACCTGGAAAACCATTTTTTTTTTTACAAAGAACATGAACAAACAAAGCTTTGAAAGGGAAAACTTATATAGTAGGCAGTTAATATCACAGAAGCGTAAATGAAAGAACAATTCATACAGTCCTAATGTGTACTTGTATTACTTTAATCCAAATATGTATTTAAATTTACTTTTAATCCAAATTATGTTCTTCCTAGTTGTTTGGTCCCGAACAAACTAACCCAGAATACAGAAACAGGATATAGGCTGCTTACACTGGGACCAGAAAGTGCCATGGGGAAAACAGAAATGGGGCTCTGGAAAAGGTGAAAGGAGTCCTTAATCAGGACACAAAGGACAAAGGCAAGCTGTAGTAAGACAACCCACTCTATAAGAAGAAGTACATGAACTAAGGCGTGTAAGATCCTGCTCCTCCCTTTTTGAAGAGACACCTAAATCTGATCCCCAGTCCTTTCTTGGTTGTTTTGTAAGAGTAGCTTTTAAAAGCCTACATGAAGTTGGGATCCCAAGGATGAGTATCAGAAGGATACCACTCTTTTCACTACCCAAAGGAGTCTCAAAGTGGCTTACAATAGCTTTCCCTTCCTCTCCCCATAATAGACACCCTGTGAGTTAGGTGACACTGAGAGAACTATGAATGGCCCAAGGTTACCCAGCATGTGGAGGAGTGGGGAGTTAAACCTGGTTCTCTGGATTAGAACTTGCTGCTATTCACCACATTGGCACACTTCTGTCTGCAGTGATCAAGGAACATTCTATCACAGAGGCAGGATGTATACCCATCCTCCAGCTCCAAGCCATGCTGAATACAAATATATCCCTTGCTTCAAAGGATGCTCCATCAAAGTAATAGGAACTATTTTGTATTTAATGGCCTTTGATCCAACCAATGTTCAAAGCAGGCCAATGTCAGATACACTCAGGATCACATCCAGTTCTCTATTATTACTGTAGAATGCAAGATATCCCCCACTAATCTGCCCACCAGATCCAAACAGCAGGAACCTTCAAACTACAGCTCTCATTCAATTTCTTAGACCAGTCCTGATCCTAGGAAAGTGAGATCCCGGGGTCCTTGTTTATATAATGACCAGCCTGGTCTGCTAATGTATATGACAGGTTCTCTCACCACCTGGATACTCCCATAACTGCTTGCAGGATTCCTTTTCCTTCTCCTTAATACACTGCCATCTTGGACTTCTACTGCACAGACTCCTATCCTCCACAGTCTCTCACACATACCATGGACCAGGTAGTGCTGCCCACCTGAATTCCATCCCTCCTCTCAACCCATCACCTGTCCTTATCCCATCTGGTGTGTGTGTCTGAGTAAGGGTTGTACAGGGTGACTCCATAGCTGGTGCAGTTCATTCATAGCTCAGTTGTGATAATTAGCGAATAAACTATATGTTGGAACATTTGGCAAATGTTTCCTCTCTCCTGGACAATTAAATACTGAAATACAAAGATAAAAGATCCATTGTTTATCCATCTGAAGACCCAGTAACAAACTAATTCCCTCCTCTTCCACATCCTTCTCTCTCTGGGACAGTATGGGTAACAGGCTGGAGAATCAGACAGAAAAACTTGCAAGGTTAGATTTGGGAAGGAAAGTAGAATGAGGGTAAAGAAATCATACTCTGCTCTGTTTTGAAGAGGAAGGTTGACACAGATGTGCTGATTTTGAGAAGTAACCAAAAGAATGTTCCTGGGATGCTTATAGCTTTTATCAATTATTTCCCTTAATCACCAAACCTTCTTTTGATAGGAAACAGTACATTTTCCCTACCATTTGACATTCTCTGGTCAAACATTCTTGGGGTATTGCACATTCCTGGTTTTTTAAAGTCATGTCTCGGGATCTGTTTAAAACAAAGAGTCTTTTTGGGGTGCACATGTAGCTGATATTAATGGGAGCAAAGGTAATGAAAAGTACCATCACCTCACCAATGCAGGCAGGGCTACAGAGCACAGGATCCAATAGCACTACAAGCTTATCCATAAGGCAAGTCAGGAAAGGTTTGAGGGAAACTGTTTCGGTGTATCTTACAAAGTCTACATGTACATGAAAGTTTGTACCCAGAATTAAATTTTGTTGATCATAAAGACACCTCTTGACTCAAAACATGTTTTTGTCTGCCATATCCTGCTCCTTATTTTTCTTCATATCTACCTTGTTCTACATGGTCCTAGTTGCTGTCCTTACAGTCCCAACACTTAAAAGGGAGTACATAGATCCCCTGTTTTGCATCCCCCTCTAATAACACAGTCACTCACAACCTCTTACTATAGAATTGGCCACAGCTTTATTGACTACAGATGTAACAGCCTTGGCACAGTATGGGGCACTGGATCCTGGCATCAACTGAGCCACCTGTCAGTTGATGTATCCCTAGCTGTCTGCTAGGGTCCCACAAATACTTAAACTGGCCCTGGTCCTATGGGCCCCATGAATCCTTAAACCACTCCTGGATGTACTCAGCCCACCCCAGTCTGCCTGCTGAGGTGAGGAGAGAACTAAGGGGAGGCAGGATGTCAAATATCATAGTGATGATCACCACTAAGTTTTCTCCACTGCCATCTAAGCATGCAGGTCACCTTTTGGCAGTCCTTGAGCTGAACATACCCCTGGAAAGCCCTCACCTTAAGATCCTTTAAGGGGACCCCCATACCCAGAGAAAATGCACAAGTAGGCAGGTTTTCCTAAACCAGCCATATGCTGATACCACTCATGTTGTGACAGCAATATAAGCAAGAGCAAAAATCCCATGAACTAAGCAACCCTTTAGAACACTACTACTCATGTACCATCCCTGAGATACTCTCCTCCTGCCAAACCCCTGCATGCATTCAATCCCACTAATGCCCTAATACCTAGGGAGGCAAGGGTAGGCAAGAAAACCCACATAGCCAGGTACACGCTATGATATTTTGTTAATTATGATGAAACTATTTATTTGTATATTTTGGAGTGGCAATCATTGAGGAAGAATCAGAAAACAGGAGAAATGTACATGGGGCCCCGTTCTGATTGCCAAAAAGTTGAATGATTAATAGACTTATTGTACCAAACAATGGAGTTGGCTGAGAGGTCAAGAAAAACATGTACAATTGTGTTCAATCTATACATGCAAGATTTCCCAGCCACTACAAGAGGGTACAGAAGTGTACCTCAAGAGCCCCTCACTGGCAGTCTTCAAGCAAAGGTTGGATACACACTTTTCTTGGATGCTTTAGGATGCTTTGGGCTAATCCTGCGTTGAGCAGGGGGTTGGATTAGATGGCCTGTATGGCCCCTTCCAACTCTATGATTCTATGATTCTATGATTCAGATGTACCATGGCATGGGGGATTCTGCTTCTTCCCCTATGGCTGGGGTAAGTTGGCCCAGTGGGTATTCTGCAGAGTATCAAGGCTGCCTTGAGTGGGAGGGGGGAGGCATATTTTTAATTTTATTTTTTTAACTTTTATTTGCATATGATGAAGCACTGCAGGCAGTGTGGTAGAGTGAGGAAATAGGGGGTTGGCTTTTGCCTGTATATAGTGTATGGGGGACATGGCCTCTGACATCAGGGGACATGGCCTCTGACATCACTTCTAAGTGATATTTCAGGTGTATCTCCACAGTCAAAAGCTTGAAAAAGGCTATTCATTTGTATAGAGTTTTTTCTTGTGTCTCCTGACCACTTAAAAAAAACAGCCCAGAGATATTCGTGGGATGGGAGAGACAGAATTTCAGATATCAAACTCCTTTTCCTGCATATCCCAAAGACTTACTCTGTAAATAATACCTTTTTGAAGGAAATTGAGATTCAGTGAGGGGAAGAGCAAAAGGCAGCATTCTTTTCAGAAAGCCCAGTGGGAAAAGAATGTTAAGTCCAGAATAGGTGAAACTACCTAATAAATAATATTTCCATTAAAGCAATCGGTGCTGGAAAAGAGGCAAAGAGAAATGACTTTGCTGTACAACCACCTATATATCCTCTGGGATAATTACATCTGATATTAAACCTAGAGCGCTTGCATCATTATTTTCCTGCTCTGCAACCCATGATCAATACCTCTTACAGGCTGAGCGACTTGGTGGCAAGCTCTGATATGCTTCTTTCGCATCTTTATGCTGCTATGTGACTGCCTGTAATTTGTGTCCTTTCTTAACTAGCTGTTGTATATCTTAACCTGTCTTGCTACTCAGGCACTTGTGCCAGAAACTGGGTGGGAGGAGAGGAAGGAAAACCCCCCATAAACTATCCAGTCTAGGCAGGATGAAACACCATTATCTGCAACTATGGCAAGAGTATATTGAATGGATTTTGCTTCTGTCCCCAGAGGATGCTTCCACTGCTTATGTCCCTCCCAGAAATGGCTACACTTATAAGAGCCAAGGGGGGGGGGGCAGGGAGAGAATCCGAAGATCATTCTCAGACTCCTCTGTTATCATTTTAAACCCTTGAACAGAATTCTTCAATACCAGAATTAAAGCTAGCTGTACAGGAAAAACTATTCAATTGTAATTTCACTGGCAGACACATTTCTAGGTGTAAGATCTTCAGATGAGATGAAATGTTGGGGGACTATGCCACTCACCAGAGGAATCTTCCCTAACAAAGAGCGGATAGCAAAGGAAAACAGACAATTAAAATGGCAATTAAAATTTCCCTTGAAAATCTGGCACAGAAGAAAGAGTTAAATGTTGTTAACTACATATAAAGAGCCTCTTGTGGCGCAGAGTGGAAAGGCAGCCGTCTGAAAGCTTTGCCCATGAGGCTGGGAGTTCAATCCCAGCAGCCGGCTCAAGGTCGACTCAGCCTTCCATCCTTCCGAGGTCGGTAAAATGAGTACCCAGCTTGCTGGGGGGTAAACGGTAATGACTGGGGAAGGCACTGGCAAACCACCCCGTATTGAGTCTGCCATGAAAACGCTAGAGGGCGTCACCCCAAGGGTCAGACATGACTCGGTGCTTGCACAGGGGATACCTTTACCTTTACCTTTTTAACTACATATAAATCCACCACAGTTTTCACAGGCAGAACCATGGTAAAACCAATAGAAATAGGAAACCCAATAAGAATAACAAATGGGAACCCAATAATAAGGGGGGGGGGGACAAAACACCAAATCAGACAATAAATAATATGTTTATGCACATATTTAGAAATAGGGGTGGGACACTCACTGTTTGCATCCCAAGGGGAAAAGCATGCAAGCAAGATATGGGAGTTAAAACACCCAACTCAGCAATATGGACTGCAATTAATAGGGGAGCTACTGGAGAGACCGCCACTGAATGCATCTTGCTAAAACTGGTTCCATATATAAAAGGGACATAATATCATAGACTCCTAGCACATTCTCTTGTTGATGTGTTTGTCTTGTTACTAAAGAAATTAGTTATCAGTGTAGGTTCATTACCAAGTGTAAGTTCTTTACATTTTAATTCTATTTTACCTAGTGTAGGTTCTTTTCATTTTTATTTATTTTGTTTCACATACAATTATATGTTTGTGTTTACAATTATTCTCTTTCTTCATAACTATATTTTGATGTATCCCTGCCAAGATCCACACTGTATAAATAGACTTTTCTTTCTAGAAACTAATTTCCCCTTCCTGGGCCCAGTTTGGGTAACAATATACACACCTCTTCCCCTTCCCTGCAAGGTTTTCCATATGCTAACCATGAAGCAGAAACAGCATTTAATTAGATTAGGATATTAAAGATTTATACATGAATGTTATTAAGGATGGGCACCAATTGGGTGTCATATGTGCCATCTCTGACCCATGCCAGCTGGGCCATTTCTCCCAACCTGGGACTGGCCCACCAGAAGCTCAAAGCAGTCCTCCCTCCTTGCTTTACATTAAAGAGTGACTCTGTAGGCCCTAATCTGTTTTCCCCTTTGGTATGCATAACAGTTTTCTAGTGGAGTTGACACCTGGGTGTGTGACAGTCAGATTGCCACCTGTTTTGGCACCCTGTTAGGTCAAACATGGTTACTGAGAGAAAGTGGACTTTCTGCCTGAATTTGGATTCAGGGGGGAGCAGTGTCTGTGGGTATAATTAGCCAAGCTTCCTTTTGTTCTTTGTCAATACCTATCTATTGATGTTGATTTCCTGTAGATTCTGCCTTGTACTAATAAAGACTGTCTTGGGTTATCTCAATGCCTGGGAATCTTTTGTGTTTGTCTTGAGGGGGTTTGGAACTGCACCCCAGGGTCATGACACTGGGAAAATGTGATTCTATTCATGGTTCTTTACATGACCCATTTGAAAAGCACAGACTGTCATACATTTTTAGCTGTCTCATAAACTGGTTTGGTTTGTGAGGTTCATGAGGCAGTACAAGCCCTGCCCCATCCAGCATGCTAATGACACCAAATTCACATAGTATCTCTGGCTGCCTCTTCTCCACCTGCCCTCCAAATTTGGGTGAGATTTACAGGGTGTGAGTTACAACACCTCTAAGAAGGTCCCCCCCCCCCCGGGAAATCACAGGTGGTAATTTCCCCAGAAAGTACTTTCCTAAGGACACCTTTTTTGAACAGCCATAATAGGACTCCATAAATCCAATCCTTGCCAAACATAGAGATCAGGTACAGGAGAGTTAGCTGGAGATCCTTGGTGAGCTGGATGCCTTTAGCTTGCACAGGATCCATTTTATACACTCCTGAATGTCCAGAACCTGCACCTTTCAAAATGACTGCTGAGGTGGTCATTTTGATGAGCATAGGTTCATGAGTGTATAAAATGGATCCTGTGTAAGCTATAGGCATTGAGGATGTGGAGAAGCATTCATGGGAGGTTCATGGCAAGTTTGGTTTCTCTAATTGGTACAAGATCAGTTCTATACACTTCTGTCAAAATGACTAAAATTCAGGAGTGTATAAAATGGATTCTGTGCAAGCTAGATATATCAAAATCAAAGGGGACCTCCCCTGGATGCTCGTCTACATTCCCTCCAGGTTGTTGTTTTGAAGTTCTGTGAACATTTTAATTGAATAAAGATAGTCTGTCTGGGAATGTCTCCACTCACAAACTGGCAGGAACTTCCACAATTAGCTTGAAAGTTTGTGGAAAGTTCATGCTGCCATGAACCTTACCTCATAAAGCATGAACTGGTCAAAATTTGTCAGGAACATTAGTTTGTGAGCTGGTTCATGCCCATACCTAAATGTATTTATTTTATATTTTGATGACTAGCATAAGTAAATTATTAATTTTCTGTTTAGTACGAGATAACGTTCAGTCCAAGTCACCGGGAGCTAATAAGAACAACGTAGAGCCAGGCAAAGAATAGTCAAACAGTCCGAAGGTCTGAGTCCAGAAAGTCCGAGAGTTCACCAAGCCAAATCACTTTACCAAAATCCGTCGTCAGGTCCGAAGCCAGGGGGTCAAGGATTAAGCAGCAGGTCATGATAGCAGAACTGGTCCAGGGGGTAGTCGCATAGATTGCTTCCACGCTGGCTAGCTGTTTCTGTCTCCCTAAATGCAGCCCATCTAATAAGCTGCACCTGCAGGATGACTCAGCCCTCCTCTCCCGGCGTGAGTCCAGCTGAACCCCATCGCTTCTGACAGCTCACCTGCAATCTCTGACTCCTTCTGCGTTCTGTCAGCCCCACCCTGTGGCTTCGTCTCAAACGTACAGCCACTTCTTCTGTTTCCGATGTTGAGGTCTGTTATCTGTCAGCTGCCAGGAACATCCCTCCCCCGGGTCCATCTCATTCCTCAGATCTAGCTGGGCTGTTGACCCTGGTTGCTCCAGCAACCCCGGGGAGCCCGAAGGCAGCAGCGGGGTTGTGACATAAATATATATATATGTGTGTGTGTGTGTGTGTGTGTGTGAAATTTTGTGGTATCTGAGAATAAAAGTGTTAAGAGGTTACTTGGAACCTATGCCTGCAACTTATATAGGTGGGGATGCTTGCACATACATACTCTTAACTATGAAGGATCCATTAGCTGAAATGACCATGGAATGAAAGAACAAGCTGACAATGGCTGAAGTGTGGTTTATTCAAAAATCACAGCGAGCCAAAATGAGCCCCAGGGTACAATAACTTGCTTTCAATTAAATGTCTTCTTCAGTGTGAAATAATAATATAATAATCAATGACCACACATAAAAGCACTGCAAATATATAAACAATATATTTATATACATAACTACATACCTTCGTAAATGTATAAATCTGGTACTTTTAGTGGTTCATCAATGTTTCAATTCAACCAACCTAAATTAATGAAATTCAATAAATATTTTTGTCCAACATGACTCAATGATATATTTCAAATATCTGTAAGTTAATATTGAAATTGAAAATCATAAAAAGATGCATACCTTGTAGTACGCCAGGAACCCCTAACGGTTCTTCAATATTATAAGAACAGGGGATTTTGTGCCCCCAAATTATATCACAAAGGTTGCCATAGAATGAGTCACTTAAATATAACCGGTAAATTGAATGCCTAATCCATTGTCACCATTTAAAAGTTACCCCATCTCCTTTTGGTAGCAAAGGTGACTGCTAGGAGTTGCAAGCAAGAGTCTAATTTCACTTAATTTCCTACTGGAGCTAAGGAAAGCTGCAAGATCAAAGTCAATTGGCCTCTCAGGCCTTTTAATCAACTAATCACAAACTTGTTTAATACTTCCCTAATTGTTGATTAGATGTTGCAAGTAATATCTTCTCAAACTGCCAGCTTTCTAAATCTTTGTAAAAGATTTACTGAAGACTTTTGAAAGGTGAACCATAAAAATAACAGACTGCAATATGCCACCTTTAACAAAATGCAGCTGCTGATCTAGAATCGGGGGAAAGCGAAATTTAATTAGATCTCATTTAAAAAGTGAGACTTTTGAATGTTTCTTAATAGATTTGAAAATTTTAAATAGAAAAGGCTATTTCTAATAAATCCTTATCCATGGTTCCTCTATATATTTGTGAAACAGCCTGGGTGGAATGTGTATGGCTCTTCAAGCTGGAATAGGGCCAATCTAGGCAGCATTGCTGGCTGTACCCTGATTGGCCTTGCCCCTACAGCTCCTTCCCTCCCTCCCTGGACACTACCCACATTCATCTCAGACATGCCAGAGACAGAGAGACACACACAGAGCCCTGCCAGACCGAACACAAACCCTCATTTCCTCCTATCACTTCTGCTGCGAGGGAGGCAGAGAGAGACACAGAGAGAGCTGCCCCAAGCTGCTGACCAGCCCTGCTTCCCTCCTAAGAAGAGTTCCTTATTACCTGCTATGACACCTGCTGCCACGGAGAGACACAGAGACACAGTGAAGTTAATGTTGAAAGGTTTTCCCTACTGCAGGTTATTGCAGTTTTAATAAAAGCTTTGATCCATATTTTTTCTAGATTACTTGTATTTTGCATTGTTATTTTTTGTTATATACACAAATCAGTTTAGCAGTTTTTAATTTAAATCTAAGGGTGGGGAAACTAAAAGATCCCCATACTTGCTGAACATAATGTATCTCAAATATATTCTGCATACTACAGGGGAAGACAAAACCTTCATGGATATAATGCAGAATTCCCTACAAATATTTCCATTGAATCTCAAACGCAATAAATAATGAGCAGCACGTGAAAACAAAATCCATCTACCAAGTCTACCAGAGCACACTGTTGGTTCAGCCTAGCAGCTTTATACTTGTCACGACTTCTTCAAAACTTCTGTGGAAATTAAAACCTTGTAAGGGATTATGAGAATCTTTCCAGTACATGTAGCAACCATAGTGATTAATGAGTTCCCATTGGCTCAATTCAGAAATGGCACATTATCTAGGGGTTTTCTCAGCATGCATCCTCCCCCTGTTTTCTGAGCATTTTCTATTGATCTGAAATGTTAGCACATCTGTTCTACCAATACTTTGCTCATGCACATTATCATATTGCCCCCTGAGAAGTCCCATTTAGTTTTGTCTGCCATACATCATTCTATAACATTGTATATTCTATAATAGCGATCTCCAACCTGTGGGCCGCAACCACATGTGGTCCTTCAACTAATTGGAGGTGGGCCCTGAAGGACGCCTTCTCCCCCCCTCCCCCGGACCTTTACAACACACTTCGGGTTTTCAAAAGTCAATATGAATTTTATCTAGAGGCATAAGTTAGCAATATTAAGTAACTTGTAGGTATTATCTGCAGTTGGCTTTGAATCCCTGGTCTGCTGAACACTGACTGCATTCACAAAATCTTGCTTACCATTCTGAACTTGGAGACCTTCTGGGATAAAAGATACTACATTTGTATTACTGCTGAGAATTTTCAGATGGACAAATGTGAGCCAGAGAAAGAGGAAATTTTGCACTATCAATGCCTACTTTTTAGAATAATATCAAGAGAGTTGAACTAGTTTACTTTGTATGGCCATTCTCTTGATGAGATAGATTTGATGTTCCTCTTATGGCTATCCAAGAAGAGAAAGAGGAAGAGAAAAAAAGGTAATAATTTTCATAAATTTAACCAGCTAATTCCTGAAACTATTGAAGTTATGCCCTATACCCCCTGGAAGAAACTGTGATAACTACAAAATTAAAAGTTTATTAATTAACTAATCCACCAACCAACCAATATTGTGCTTTTACTCTGCACAAACCTCTGAGCATAATGATTAAGCAGATTACTACCAATTTACTGGGATGTTGTAACCTAAATTATAGATAAATACACAGGCAGATTCGTGGAACTATTTCAGGCATTTGGAAATATGTCTCTGATGTGTAAATGAATATCTAATATGCATAATTATATAACTCAGAATGGAGATGTTAGATATTGAAATTCAGCTACATTGACTAAACAATTGAGGGTGAAATGTACAGTAAAACCCATTTAAATCAACAACTTTCAGTGGTTTTTATACAACAAGTGAGCTAAATAATGCATCAGAAGTACTGAAGCGTGATACATGCACAAAATTAACTGGAGTTTAGGAACTTTATTTTTTTCCATATTCATTTTTCCTTATTGATTCTTTTCAATAGGAGGCACAGTACAACTAACCTTCAATGGTATTTCAAGTGGTACAAGGGCTCCTTATCTGAACCCTCTGGCCAATAATTTGTTCACACTGAGAAAAAGCTTGCTGGAAGCTTGTGTATCTATAGAATTGTAGCATTTTCTTAAGTTCTGTTAGTAGAAGTTACTAGGGAAACTTGGGGTTCTGTTCTTGTTTTCCCCTTTGATATGCTAATATGTGGGCTGGGGAGGAGACTTTTAAAGGTAAAACTGGAAAACAAGAATAGAATGCTTAACTATCCCATTGCCAGCTGATTTTCCTTTGTTTATTTAATTTTAAAGGTCTTCTTTCACAGCAGAATTCTGAAATGTACTGGAAGTAAATATATGGGAAGTGCAGCACAGCTTCAATGGAGGTGTTTACAGAGAATACACTGCAGGTGTTTTTTCCCTTCCCCTACCCACTGACACATCAAATAATTTCTTACCTGCTTTAAAAAAGAAAAATGGAGTTGGGAGCTCATGTTACCATAGTAGAATCCAGGTTGCTCTCCTACCAAGGACTGACCATCCTGTGTTCCAGCCTGAACAGCACATCCTGTACAGCTTGGAACAGCCCTGTTGTATGGACAGGCTCTTTAGGAGTAGCTGTGGCTCTGAAAGAGTTTCTGCTAAGCACATGGAAGGTCCAAGGTTCAATCCCTGACATGTCTTATTAAGCAGGCTAGGCAGTTGGTGGTGAGAAAGACCTTTAGGGAGGGGCACAAACTGCATTTTTGAGGTTGGAGTCATTGGGATATTGGTGCATGAGTTCATACTCATTATTGAGCTATCCATCAATTGCAATTTGTGATCAAGTTTATTTATTTAATGAAAATCATATCCAAACTTTCTGACCTTAACTCACACCTTGTGAGGTAGGTGGGGCTGAGAGAGCTCTGATAGGACTGCTTTGTGAGAACAGATTCTAAGAGGACTGTGACTAGCCCAAGGTCACCCAGCTGGCTGCATGTGGAAAAGTGGAGAATCAAACCTGGCTCAACAGATTAGAAACCACCACTCTTGACCACTACACCAAGCTGGCATATAACTTGGATCTTTTGGAATTGCCAGTTATGCTGATTCATACAGATGTATTTATTCTTTTTTTAAAAAAAATGTTGAACTGCTAATTAAAATGTTCATTCAGCTCAAAGCTATAACAAAATTAAAATTTAGCAAATCTAATTGTATGAGTAGTTTAGCAAAAAGAATGACAAATCAAAAATGATTTGGCAAGACAGTTATTACCTTTAAAATTGAAAGCTTTGATTCTGGGTATGTTTATATGGCAAAATAAAATTTGCAGCTCAGTATGCTGTGTGATAATTAGTTTAATGAATGCCTGAAGCAGCTAAATCGAGCCAATTATAAGAACTTCCTTTCCCGAGGAAAAGGGTAACAGTTCCTTAATAACAAGTCATACATCGGATTTTACTGGATTTGTAACAAGGAGGATAGGCATTACAATTTAATAGTGTATTTGAATATTTTTCCTAAAATATATTTTCCCATGCTCCATTGAATTGGGAGGGAATGACTTCTTTGTATATCATATCATGTAAAAATATTGTGTTTGCCTCAGAAGGCTTAAAATTGAATTGGTTTTCAACTGGATAATTGCTGTTTTAGTCTTTGCAATATCTGTTTTTCGAATATTGTTAAGGATTATATTGCTTTTACCATTTGTGAACAGATGGGAGAAATGTTTCTATAGAATGGGATGGAAGTTGAACAGTTTTTATTTCAGACATCTTCCCTAAAATGATGGTAAAAGATAATCTTTCCAGTATTGTAATACAAGTCTTTTACCTGTAGTAAGGGAATGAAGGGTCCATTTTTGTGAACCATTGGTTAGCCCCCAAGAGATTATTTAAAAGTACAAAAATACATTAAAAATTAAGAAACTTCTAATACAAAACTGATGTGAGTAATAACTTCTTCCCAGAAAAAAATGAATAACTGGACACACTCAAATCTTACATTAAGGGATGCATCCAGAGCCCATGGGGGTTTGAGAGGCTAGACTGTGACTTCTGACAACCCAGGAAAGGAGCCATTGACCCACAGGATGTGGGCAGAGAGAGATAATAAAATTCCTACTCACTAAATGACAAGAGACCATTTTGCCTGATTCCATATGGAATATTTGCAAAAGGGAACTCTCACATTAAATTCCATTTTGAATGGGGGTTATTGCACACAAAACAATCAAAGACTGGCTTTCTGGACAAAATGGAAAGTGTTCAGAACACTGTAACTTCTAACTTTAAAAGAGCCTGCCTTAGAAGATCAGCTAGAGAATGCACACGGCTGAGGGACGGAGGATTACAAATTTACAGTGTTGCTCTGTATTCCTTGCTCAGTCTGTTGCTGTGCAGAAAGTACATGTGTGGCCTTTTTACTTTGAATAAATTCTTTACTATCTTAAATGCAGATAGTTGTTCACTGTATAAGTTAGACCTCCACCATTCAAACATATAATTTAAACTGGGGAGGGAAGTTAGTTGTTAAATTCCTGTTTCCTGAGGAATGTGCAAGTGTGGCAGGCAGGTCATCCCAATAGTAACCAGATTTTGGATGACAGGAGTCATAGGCAGTAAGTACATGGACTCTTAGAATGGCAGCATAGCAGGGGAACTGAGAATACAGGTTCTCCTGATGGGTAATTCCGACACAATTTGTGAAAACACACAGTTTGTGAAAACACACCAAAGAAGGTGTGAGAGAACAGCCCCTCTGAGAATTGTCCAACATAGTGTCACTGGGTAGAGACTTGGGATGGTTGCTGAGTGTTTTGACTCTTCAGAGCCATGAACAGTGTGACATACGAGGGCCATTCCAACATAATGTGTAGCTGTTCTAATGCTAAAGTGATAATGGTTGTGTTAAGGAAGATTAATAAGCCATAATGAGAACAAATTCCAGTAGTACCCCCTGGAAAGTTTCTGTTGCAGTGGCTCCCTCTGTCATTCCACAAAGTTAAAAGTACAAAGAATACAAGCACATTAACTACAGAATCGATGTTTTTTTTCCCTGCTGCAACACATTAAGCAGCAGTGGGAGACCATTATTCTGTGACAACATTCTATCCTGTTGACAAGTATACAACATTTCTACTCTGTGCCTAAAAGTGCCAGCTATTTTAGTCTCTATACAAGAGAGAAAGTCATATGTGCCTTGCTGCATTTCTTTTCATGATCCCGGACAGGATGACAAGATTTGACATATAGCGCAGCATGGGTCTTAAGGCAAGAGAAAAATGGGGGAACACTAATATTAATTGAAAGCAGGTGCAGTTGCCATTATGGGGTGAATCCTGGCCTAAAGACAATGGGGTGAAAACCAAAATAAGAGTGTTATACTTTATCTGTTGAAGTTCAGTGTTCCCTGTGAAAGATTAGAAGCTGATGATGACTCCCATCAACACTACAGTTTTCTTCAGAAAGAGTGATATAAAAAACAATTTCAGAACATCTCAAGCTCCTCTCAAGAGGTAAGAAATCTGTTAAACTGAATACTGAGTAGCTAGAATGAATTTATATAGTGTAAAACTTGGACAGGGCTTACTATGGTTGTAGAGCTGCTAGTACACATTTTGTCATTTTCATTTTTAATGGAGTGAGTGCTGGAGACTGTGCACTCAGCTATGGTTACAAAATCACAGTTGAACAGCACCGACATGAAGCCCATGCATATACATGCCTCTTTCTCTTCTCCTATGGCTTTTCTGTGGTGCAGTAAAGATTCAATCATGATATCTACTGCTCATTGGTTACCAATAAAGAACTATAAATAACAGCCATAGGTAAAGACAGGAAAAACAAGCCCACTTTGTGCCCTGCCCATCCCTGTCCACAGCTCAGAAATTCGCATCCCTATTTGTCCAACACAGGAGGTAGATGTCTTGCCAAGGGGTCACAGGGGTCTCTAGGGCCTCAGCAGCTCCTGCAGTTTTCCACCTGTATGTTTAGCCATGATGCATATAGGGCAGCCCTGGGTGTAGCTCTCCACGTCCTTGCACAGAGTGGGCCACCAGTAGCTCCTACAGACCAGATGGAGGGTCTATATAAAACTGAAATGTCTTGCCACCCAAAGGTTATGGCACAGTCTACACTTCTAACAAATGCTAATGAACATGCAAGAAGCATGGCACTTCTGACACACTATCCACTTAGTAAGTTCAGGCTTGAAATAGCAACGGGAAGAAGCTTGATACACCACCAAAGGGGCCTAAATGTAATAGAAAATTTATCTACAATCTAGTTAATCTAATTTATTTCTAATATACCCTAAGGGGCACAAAGGGAATCAAAAGCAGAAAGGGCCCCAGAAAACTTGTTTCACAATGCATAACAAATGGTGATGGGACTGTAGGGGAATATATGTAGCTATGCACATCTTTCAGTTAGAAATTACCAGTGTGGAAGTACCTTCTGCTATATGTACTTGTTTTGGGATTTCATAAGTGTGGAAAGACATCACTCATAGGATTTGCTCTCACCCCATTCCCACTTTCTTGGGACTCAATATTATGAATTATTTTGAATTCAATACTCAGAATTTAGATATGGGATTATTTGGAAATATTCTTAATTTAGTTTTTTTCAGTGCTATGAACCACAAACTGAGTGTCATCTTTATGGTTTATGTCCACCCAAGAGTACAGTCCAAGCATGGATTCCCACCACAGCACACTGTTTAATCTACATGGTTTCCAGCCTGAATTGAGGACTATAGTAGTATTCAGAGTAGTCTTCTACAATCTAGGAAGCCGAGGTGGGGTTTTGAAGTTGACTAAAAGATAGTCAAATATTTTTGATTTATTCTGTTCTTCATTCATGGCTGTTATTTGCAGTTCTTCATTGGTAAATAATAAGTAGTACATCTCATGATTGATTCTTTTAGTCACTATTTTTCTTTCAGATAGTTTCAGACTAGGTACTGATCTGCAGTAGAACACCTAGATTCAAGTGCAATAGCACCTTAGAGACCATCCAAATGTTCAGGATACAAGTTTTTGAGTTTTGAAGTTCCTTTCATCAAATGCAAGTTGAAACAATGATCTCTTGAATCCTTAAATTCCAGTGAGAATATAGGAGAGGTAAAGAAGGCAGTCAGGATGCAGAGTTGCAAGTACCTTGAAAATGTTGCTGAATCTCGTTATTTTCATCTAGTTTCTATTCCAGATCACATGAACCTGGACTGCAGGTTTTAACCATTTCCTCATAATTTTCTATCATTTGTACAGAAAATATTGTTTGATCATGAGCCTCAATTTTCCATACCAGTAATATGCACACACACATGTGCGCAGACCCACACACCATTGCTTTTATTCATTGTCCCTATTGCTCCTCTGTGACCTACTTGTACAATTTGTGAATCAGTTCATAATTTCTAGATCACTGCTTTGCTCTGAATGTCACCATACCCTGCATACAATATCTGCAGCACCTTCAACCTACAATAAAGCAAAGGAATTTGATGGCTACCTAATGCTGGAACTTACTGGGCCAATTTTGGAGTACTGTTGGTGGCTTAGAACACTGTCCTTTAAATCAGATAATGACAACTGAAAAAGGCCCTGAGGAGTATTACAGATTATAGATGGGTTTCATTTGTGACTCATAACAAAATGGTGAAGGATTTGGCAAAGGAACAGAAGGCTGAAGAAGGGGGGGGGGTGACAGCACTGTTTTCAGTTACAAAATACTTAACTATTCTGTCAACAATCTTATAAGGTGTCATAAATCATCAAGATATTCTGGACACCTTAAATTAACAAGATGTTTTTCCCATATAAACTTTCATAGATTAAGGAGTGCACTTGAATTAAAATTTAATAGGGTTACTAAGAACAAAACAAAATCCCCTAGAAGGCATGATTGTGGTACTGGGCATCAGACTGTGACATTCTTATGGCTTAAATAAAAAGAGAGAAAAAGGCTGCAAAGTTCATTTAGATTACCTAGTAGCAATATGTTCCATATTCTGAAACCTTTCTGTTCATCTAGTCTTGAACATTCAGTCAAACAAGCTGACTCCCCATCCTTTCAAATGGCTAACATCAGCTGTACCATTTCTGTGACCTTTTCTAATGAACCCCATTGGTATAACTTTGTTGAACTCTCCTTCATATCTCAACCAACATCTGCCTACAGAATACAGTGAAAACACTGCCAAGAAATTCTTCATAGGCACAGTTTGCTTTTGTGAATCCCTGCCTGACATGCTTCCCCTCCAGCCCAACCTTGAGTAGGATAAAGAATAATAAATAGATGATGCTTCGTATATATCATTGAATGTTGGTTTTGAGTGATCACAAAGCATTCCAAAAGCTTTATTAGTTTGAGTGCAGATTTGGAAGTGGATGCCTCCCTGTAGGCTACATCTTGCTTTGCCAATAAAGCCAACAAAGCAATGGGAAATTAAGGGATGTAATTAAGATTAAGCAGTTCGTTTGGTTGTAGAACTGCTTGGATAAGGCTAAAGTATGAAAAATGAGCCTTTGTTTCTAATGGATGGGATAAAACATACCCATTCTAAATAACCATTCACAGCCATATGGACATGAATATTCAAAAGGGTTTGTTTCTCCATATGTATGAAGACATGGATAGACAGTGCTTTCTTTTTATTTCTGTAAATGCCTAAGAACTTGGGATCTCCAAGTTACGAACACAGAGAATCTTCCTGCAACAATGGACTCTGAATTGCAGAAGTGATATTTCCCTTCCAAGGTGCTAAAGATTCCATTGTACACAATATCCACTGGGAAAAGTTAGAACTGATCTGCTGCAGTGTGAGCTGAGTACTGCAGTAGTTGTGACCAGAGTTGTCTCCTGGGGTTGAAAAGACAGCTGAAAAATGGACAGAACCTTTTCCTTTTTCCTGTCTTCACCCATGGCTGTTATTTACAGTTCTTTATTGGAAACCAATAAGCAGTAGGTATCATGACTGAATCTTCATCACACCACAGAAAAGTCGTAGAAGAAGAGAAAGAGGCATGCGTATGCATGGGCTTCATGCTGGTACTGTTCCTTTGCAACCCAACCTTGTCCAGCTTCTTGCAATTCCTCTACCTGCCCTCTATCTGCTGTGTGGTATGTACCACACTGAGCTCCTCATCATCAATCCTTTGTCTGATTTCTATCATCATTAAACATCTTTGCAACCCACTGCTTCCTCAAACTTTGACTCTGGCCTGGCTGGCAGAGGAGAAGACAACAAAGAAAGCCCCCTCATACCAGGTAGATGACTTCAAGGGGAGTCGTGACCTCTCCACTCTGAATAAGAGAATCTTCTTTGTTCTGTTTTATGAACAGGCTTGGTTTCTGTAATGGAGTCCTCAGTTTCCCTACCTAGATAATCCATTAAAACTTTTCTGTTATCACAACAGAGACACTGATGAAGGCCTACACTTTATTCACTCCAAAGTGTTTAAAGGTAAAGGTAAAGGTATCCCCTGTGCAAGCACCGAGTCATGTCTGACCCTTGGGGTGACGCCCTCTAGCGTTTTCATGGCAGACTCAATACGGGGTGGTTTGCCAGTGCCTTCCCCAGTCATTACCGTTTACCCCCCAGCAAGCTGGGTCCTCATTTTACCGACCTCGGAAGGATGGAAGGCTGAGTCAACCTTGAGCCGGCTGCTGGGATTGAACTCCCAACCTCATGGGCAAAGCTTTCAGACGGCCGCCTTACCACTCTGCGCCACAAGAGGCTCATTCCAAAGTGTTTAAAGATGTTTTAATGCTCAGCATTAAGCAGTTTTGAGCAAACTGCTATTTAATAGATTCTAGCCAATGATAAAAGAACCATTTCTGTCTTCTGCGTTTAGATGTAAATTAGGGTGTTTTCACAGCTTGTATCACCCTATGTCCCTTGTGCTAAGTTGCATTGAGGTTCAAACCGAAGCCATTATTAATGTCATTTACCTACACAGAGGGCCATTCTGCACCCAGAAAATATAGTGAAATGCTTACCACTCGTTGACACCATATTTTTGAAATTTTGCATGACATCGTCAACATCCAGCATCCCAGCAGCAAATCTCAAGTAATATCCTCCATTTTAAAGTGCTACTTGGGGAATCACATCAAGTGGATCCCCCAAACTATGTAGCATGAGCAAAGAACAGGAACCAGTAAGTCACATGAGAAAGAAATTTATGGAGGCAAAGTAGCACTATCTCTGCCTCCAGTGCCTGCCCTTGCACCCTCCTCCCTCTCCCTTCTCCCGGGAAAAGGGCTTTTATTATTTTTTTGAAGCGATCTGCCTTGAGCAATGAATAGGTGTTAAATCATCCAGGCAAAGCAAAAAAAAAAAAGTCATCATCAGTTAACACACAAAGCATACCTATATAACCCCTCACCTCCCACCCCCCAAAATGGGAACAAGATTACTTTATTAAAGCTTCAAGGCTCATAAATCCAAATAGGGTTGCAGTAAAATAAGCACTATGCATCTATAATTAGATGCATAGGCATAGCAATGGAGAAGTTTTACTTTAAAAATATTAGCTTATATCGCAGGCTCTTTAAACCATGAAGAAAGGTGATTGGCTGCCTGACCTGATTGACTGGTGGAGGAGAGTAGTGTGTATAGCATGTTCCTCTCCTCTGCCACTTCAAGCAGGCATGTGGAGTGATTAGAAGTGTGAGAAGGCAACAGAAGGAAGCGAGAAACCCAGGAGGTGCAAAATGGACAGAGGCACAATTTTTTATAGTGTTACGCCATTGTGCTGGCATAACGCTACTTTTTTTTTAATGTGTGGAATGGCCCTGATATTTCAGCCTTGTAGAGAAAAGAAAACATATGCTTTTGTGAGTGATTCCAACCAATTATGCTAACCCAGTAAGTAAAACATGATAAGTATACATATTTTCCTATGCAGCATAAGATCACTGTAAGAAAATCCTTATGTGGCTCCTACTTTACAGCTTTACTGCTTAATGTGGGTGCAAGGCTTTGAACTGTATTTTGAAAATCAAGAGCTGATCCTGGAAATAATATCTTCCATCTCATACACTAGTTGGTATTTTTTCTTCTATGCATACACACATTGATTAAGAATCAATTACAACACACCTTAGAATCTTAGCGCAGATTAGAGGGAACAATAATAAGTAGAGGGTGATCGAACATTGGAATGTAATCTTCACATGTACAGGTTGCATATTTCAGAATGCCACTTGCTTGTGGTTTACCCTTTATGCACCCTTTGTGGTGTACCCTTTGTGCATCATTCAATGGTTTCTCAAAAACATCTTGGCTTAGTCTTCCTTTAATTGGGTGACTTGACATTTTGATGTCATTACAGCATCTGCTTGCTTTCATAGAGATTCTATGTGCTATGTGAATAGAACTTAAAATGGTTGGGTGGTGTTGATGCAATTATATCTAATAGCTTTTCCCCCTCAGATTATTAGATTTCTTAAGAAATAAAATATTTTGAGTTATCACTGAGGAGAGCAAGAGCATTTATTTGTATGGGTTTATGTACTTGGTTACATTCTCTTTATTTTATCTGCATGTAGCATTTTGACTTGCTGTCAATATAATGTGGAGCAAACATAATGTTTGGAGCAAAACCCAGTTTGTAACAGAACTCGCTAGAATAAGGATCGGCATCTTAGTTGGCAAAAACTAGATGCTACTTCATTCCAATAGATAAATTGCACTAATTATATTCTTGGACCTGTTCAGTTTGATATTTTGTAGAGTGCAGCAGGCAGCTGTTGATAAGGTGAGAGATAGATATCTCTGTTTGCATTTCTGGAGCACCTCTTGTAGTGGAATTAGACGGATTAATATAAACAGCTCCACATGTTGCAAGTACTTCCGCTAGGATATCAACACAAAAATGAGTTGCTTTAATAAATGATATTGATGTTCCATCTTTGAGTCCTGTGCCAAGGCAAGTACAAGGAGGATGCACATTTATCATTAAGTACTTGATCATATGGCACAAAACAGCAACTCTGGAATCTAGCAGTGTTACTGCTGTGTTATGAATTTACAAGGAATCCTAGAAGAATAAACAATTCTGAATTTTTTTGATGACATATATACAAAAAGATTTCTATAAATTATATATTTAAAAACTATATCCTTAACTGTGCTATCTCATATTTTGTACATCACTCTATAAATTGATATGCAATCAGTTGATCCATCTAGAAGGGAAGTAAGAAATTACCTAGTATGTTAAAAAAAATTAGCCTGCTCTGGTAAATATCAACTTGTTCAGTTTACAAATAATATGGGGATTGAAAGTGACTGACAGCATTGTTCTTTCTCCTCCATTTTATCTTTTGTGACAAAGATAAAATGAGAGACAAAGTGAATAGCCCATATTCAGTCTGCAATTTTTCATGGCCATGTGTACGTTCAAACTCTGGTCTCCCAGATTCTCAGACAATACTTTAACAGCTACCCCATGCTCACTCTACCATGGTAGAATTCATTTAGTCTGCTCACTTCTGCTTGAACCCTATTTTTACCTCAAAATCTCAGAAATATGACTTTTAATAGAATAAAACAATCTAAGTAAAATGTGCAAGAACATACAGCAAAATGTTATGTGGTTTAGCAACAAATTTCCATTTTCCCAACATTATATGACAATTAGGGATGGTCACAAACTGGTTCATGATTCTAAAATCATCATGAATTTGGCTGGTGTATGCCCCCCAGATTTCCTGGATATTTTGTCTGATTCAGTTGGGTGGGGTGGTGCCATTTAAACCTGGCAGCTGAGCAAAGTGGTCTCCCTGCCAGCTGTTAAGTTTAAATGGCTTCTCTCCTTCCCAGTGAGGGAAAGTATGAGGGAACAATATTGGCTGCTAAAATGTTTGGCAGCCATTTAAACTTAACAGTTAGGCACATCTGCCTATCAACTTTTAGGTTTAAATAGCTGGTAGCCATTTAAATCCTCAGTTTTGCTTGCTCCCCTTCCAAGCCAAGGGAAGTGAAATGGACCACTGAAATGTCAACTATTTTTTAGACTGACATTGTTTCAAGTCATTTCAGTGATCAATTTCACTTTCCCCCACTTGGAAGCAGGAGGGAGTGAAAACAATCACTAAAGTGGCTGCCAGCCATTTAAATTGAACAGATTGATGGTTCTGCATCAGTCTCTCACAGCCATTTAAAACCTTCATTTCACTTTCCTTACTTCTAAATGAGAGAAAGCAAAATGGAGGGGTTAAATTTTCAGCCTAACAGCTGAAAGACATACCCACCAAGCTGTTAGGTTTAAATGGCTGGCAGCCATTTTCAATAATCAACTTTCCTCCTTCCAATTGGGGGCACCCAAATCAAGGGTTTAAATTATGGGCAAACCTTCCATGCTGTTAGGTCTAAATGGCTGGCAGATATTTCAGCAATCTGTTTTGCCCTCCTCTCCCCCCCCCCACAAACACTTCTAAATGAGGAGATACTTAATGGACCAGCCTGAAGTGGCTGGTTAATTTAAGGGCTTTTGTTTCAGTTCAGGGGGTTGTTTCAGGAGCACTTTGAACCCCATACCCCAAACCAAATTTTTCTGATTGATGCCCATTCGTAATTGCAAACCCTGCAAAACCTTTTTTTCTTGAATTCTTGCCCACTGCACATCTGTTAAATATAAAGTATCCCTGACAGCAAAAAAGGAAAAGTGCTCAACAGGCTATATCTGGATAGCAAACCAAAGAGATATATAGAATATATGGTGCTGTTCTATAGCCTCAAACCATTGTTCTGCCAATGGCTATCTAAAACAGAGGTCTTTCCTAGCACTGCTGCATAAGATTCTTTCTTGAATCTCATGGACTGAACCTATCATATTCTACATAAAAATAATGCACTCAACCTCTTAGCAACAGCTCCTTCATTTTCTCGTTATTTTTATTATTTATTTTTTTTTGCAGTGTGCCTTAGAGTTAAAAAAAATGCCTGATCTGTGAATTCCATACTGGAAGGCAAGAGAGGTTGAACCAGTTACAAGAAGAGTTGGAACAGTGTTCTCTTATGCTGAGAACACATTATCTGGAGACATTTAATTGGATAAATGCTATTTGTCAGAGAGGCATTCTACAAAGCAGAGTGTTCTATTAAACTCCCGTAATTATAAATCTGAAATAGTTTACATTTCTCTTCCCCCCTAACTACTCACATCTTATGAATTATTTTGAGGTGATGTGAAATACTAGAAGACTGTACTGGAGACCTTTGCTTTGCAATTCTTGAATGGAGACGTTAATATTGACAGAAAGCAATCAGAAGAACAATTGAACACAACTGAGAAACTGACATTCTTCTCGACTACCTTGAGATGCCCTTCCAGACAGTCATGGATATAGAGAATGGGAGAATGAAAAGCCAGGTTTGTTCTCATCCCCTTTAAATCAATAATGACTTAGGCTCTTTAAAAGATGCAACTCTCCTTGGCCTAATTCAGTGAATAATGTTTATGCGTTTGGGCACTTTCCTGCCAAGAATGATGATGATGACGATGATGATGTTAGCAAAGGCATTCTACTCTACTGTGTCTATCATTTACAGCCTTCATTGGTCAGAAGGGATGGAGTCCTATAGGGTGAACACATTTCTGCATAGTAATTCAACATGACCTTGCATTGTGCTCTGTTCAAGCTGCAATAATCTTGAACAGTATGGGTAGGTTTATTTTTAGAACTTCAGTGTGGTAGTGTATGTCTCTAATATTTACTTTAACTGATTATTCTAACAACCTTGATTGTTAGGACAATTCTTGTTTTAGCACATTAGATTTTATATGCTTTTTTGAATCATTGCTATATGAAAAGATGTGAAATAGGGATGCTTATGTTCAGTTTATTGCAAAGTAGAAATTTAAATCATCTGCTTTTAGATCTAGACATGGAAAATTAAAGTCAGGCATGGGAAAAGCTTCTATGGGGTATATATGTACTGTCTTTAGGGGTGGCTTAATTTCTGCTGCTCTTTAAAGGTAAAGGTAAAGGTATCCTCTGTGCAAGCACCGGGTCATGTCTGACCCTTGGGGTGACACCCTCTAGCGTTTTCATGGCAAACTCAATACGGGGTAGTTTGCCAGTGCCTTCCCCTGTCATTACCGCTTTACCCCCAGCAAGCTGGGTACTCATTTTACCGACCTCAGAAGGATGGGAGGCTGAGTCAACCTTGAGCCGGCTGCTGGGATAGAACTCCCAGCCTCATGGGCAGAGCTTTCAGACTGTATGTCTGCCGCCTTACCACTCTGTGCCACAAGAGGCTCTTACTTATATGTATGTGTCATTTTTATTTATACAAATAACACACATACCAATTTGCAAGAGAAAGAAGTGAAACTGAAATGAGAATTCAGGGATCAAAGCAGGGATTAGAAGTTCAAAGATATCTTAAATATACTCATAGAATCCCAAGACAATGAAATACATTTAAAGAATTATGAGCTTTCCTGGCATACTAATTGAATAGGTAGGGGAAACCCCTATACAGAAAGTTTGGGTGAGTTAAGGGGGAAATATAGTGCAAGAGGTTATTCAAAGCATAATGACATGTGACTTATGAAGTATCCCTTAGTTTTCAGAAGAGCAGTTCACAAATTACAAACTCCATACAGGGCACATATGAAAGACAAGAGCACCTTGAGTGAGAACTGCACCCTGGAGTTAATATATTGGGACGTAAATTTCCAGGTGCTTATGGGACCAGGTGCTTATGGGGTTCAGACAAGGACCACAGTATACCTCCACCAGCACTTTTTTTATAACATTGTTTTATATATTGGTCTCCACCAGCATTGTTTTATAAACATGAAATGGCCTTATGGAGCGGTTATTTACCCCTTTGGGAAAAATTATGCGTACATGTACAAAAGAAGAAGGGGACAACAGAGAATGATGTGGCTAGATGGAGTCACTGAAGCAGTTGGTGCAAACTTAAATGGACTTTGAGGAATGGTAGAGGACAGGAAGGCCTGGAGGATCAGTGTCCATGGGGTTGCGATGGTTTGGACATGACTTCCCACCTAACAACATCAGTACATATAAGTTGATAAACATGCCTGACTCAGTAAACAACAACTGTGATATATGATTATCAAAATGACAAAGCACTAATTCAGCTCCCCCCCCCATAATACTGTTAAATATTTGATTGTAGCAACTGATTATATTTAGTTCATCCATCACTTTCAAATTCAAATCATTTTTCTTGTTAAAATATACATTTTTAAGAATGCCTCATACGGATGACTAAGTCTTGTTTGTTGTTTTAGTGACCACAGTTATCCCACTATGAGAGGGAATATGCACTATGGCTTGGCTTGGGTTTTGCATTGGATTAAGTATACTCTTTCATCTAGGACATGAAGTCATAATGAGAAAATTGCAGCAGTCTCTAAAACAGGATCACTCTCTTGATATTGCTGTATTAGCCTATACCCAAGTTAAGAGGCTAGAAGAATAAAAGAAAGGGCAAGAACAGAGTGTGTTTTAGGGTGAAGCCTGATGAATATCTCTTACCTCTATTACTCAAGGCAAGGTATTATTGGGGGTAGCTTCCAATATTTCTCTAATGAAAATTTCCCCTGGATTTGAGTTCTGAATTACTAATTATTCCCAAAATGGAACTGGTGCATTAAGAAATTTCAATGGTTTGTTTTTATTGATTAATTTTAGAGAGGATTGAGGTCTTGCCTCAATATGCTGAGCTCAGAGTCCCCCCCTTCTTTCTGCATTAATGATGTGTTGATTCCTTTTGATAAAAAACTGTAATAAGTAATTAAAATACAATCCTATTTACAGTCATATCAGAATTACTCTGCAATATCTCATCAATGCACACAATACTGGCAATGTAGGTGAAGGGACTGAGACACAAATGAAATTGGGGAGAATGATACAGCCAATGATTCACACTTTAATTCAGGAATTCATTTAAGAAATGCTCCTCACTAAAGTGGAATAAAGAAGTGAAAATAAGAGCAAAGAATAAAGGAACACAACTGGGTAAATCTACTTCTCAATCTCATTAGATACAAAGAAGAATGTTCATGATTTTTGTGTGATACGACAGCCCAGTATTAATGTCTATCCAATTGATGTAGTTAACAGAAGTACCATAACAGTGATGTTGGGGAGAAAAATACAGAATTATACTTTTCCTAAGTACTAAAGGGTAAGGATAAGCATAGTAGCTAGGGGAAAGAAATGTGCTCTGAAAAAAATGTTGGGAGTTTAAACTCTGATGTTTGTTCAAGTGCACAAATATGTTCATTAACATACAATAGTGAATTCATTTCATCCCTACCTCTATATTGTGAAAGGATGTGAAATGAACAAAGAAAAACTGCGTTCCTTATCTCATTATGGGAAGCTTCTTAGTAGATCACTTTTTACTTCAGATCTTTCATGAATACAGAAACTTTTACTTTTATAAATAGAAACATCACCCAAGAAACTTTTTTTCCAGTTGACAGCTGTTTCAGATTGTTCAAGCTAAACTAAACTGGAAGTAAAACAAACTGAGAGTCCAGTGGCACCTTTAAGACCAACAAAGTTTTATTCAAGGTATGATAATTTGTGTTCACTCAGACTTCCTCAGATACAGTGGCACACTTCCTCAGATACAATGTCAGATACAATGGATAATGTATCTGAGGAAGTGATCATAATTGAGACCATAAATGCCAAAGTAGATAAGCGAGACCTTGTGAGAAGAGGACATAGGCGTAGAGAACCCTGGAGATATTCCGTACATATCCTTTCCTTTTAATTTAAGTTTAATTGGGAAGCCATGTTGGTCTGAAACAGCAGAGCAAATTTAGAGTCCAGTGGCAGCTTTAAGACTAACAAAGTTTTATTCACTGAATGAGCTTTGGTGTGCACACACACTTCCTCAGATACAATGTCCAGTGTTCACGCTCAAGTTCACAGCTTCCCACTTAAACTGGAAGTGTGTGCAAAGGAAAGGATATCTATGAAATATCTCCAGGTTTATCTACAAGGTTCTCTATCCCAATATCTTCTTCTCACAAGGTGTCATTTATCTAGTTTGTCTCCATTATAATCAATTATATGGTCCATTACATGGTCATTGCCTTCCTAGAATAGTGTCATACAAATCTTTAACCTGCTCCTAGCGGAGAGGATTAAATAATTGGTTAAGGGCCCTGAGGGTGGGCCCTGTCCATGATGGGGAAGGGTGCCCATAGGCCCCTTCCCCCGACCCACCGAGTGCCGCCGCAATCACTAATTGGGAGGCGCTTTGCGCCTCCCCACCCGCCCCCCTTCCTGCTTCCTTACCTCACACCGCCCACCGCCATTTCCGCGCTCTCATGTGGCCCAGACGGCCACTCCCTCATGGCGCGCCCTCCGACCACCAGCTGCTGCGGCCCTGCCGCTGCAGCCGCCACACTTGCCCCTCGCCGGAAGCGCCCCGCAACACCACACGCCGCGCCAGCCACCACCCGCTGCCGCGCCTTTGCCTGCACCGCCACCCGCAGCCCCACGCCCCACCCGGACTCCCACCCTCCAGCGCCGCTTGGACCAACTCGCCACCGACCCAACCGCCATCCAACCTGGCCACAGAACTGCTCTGGTGCCCACAAGGTGGGCCCCACGGTAGGCTGCACCGCCGGACCATGCCGCACAGTCCGAGCCACCCCAGCCCCAGCGCGCTTCGCCAGCCCTGCTAGCGCCCGCTGCATTAAGCCTGCAGCGGGCTTCTTTACTAGTACCTTATATTCTGAAAGCATTTCTTCTCGTTCTAGAAGATGTTTCTTTCTGTGATTGCTAAATTACATAAGTGTGGCTGATACTCTGACACATAAAACAATGCTTTGAAATTAAATGCAGCTGGACTTCCAGGGAAATGGCAACTTGAAGGGAATGCTTTTTAAAGGTTTCAGATCTATCCTGATGTTGGACATCACTTTTCTGGAAAAGGGAGCATTTATTTACTGGACTTCAAAGCAGGAGGTAGCTAGAAGCACCTGATTGCAGCCGTAAGATGAGACATCTTTAAAATGTATGGTTTTTGAACGTAACATGTCAGGAAAGGGGAGAATTTATTTCTCGATTTATGGTTTTTAAATTACAGGTATTTAGCACAAGATTTATGTGAACTGTGTAAAGACTACTGGTTGAACTGCTTTTGCAAAGTAGAGTGGAAATATTAATTTAACCAGATAAACTATACCAAGTATATCAAACCATTTTTTCCCCTTGATGAAAAATGTATAATTAAAACATTGTGTGCATTGGCTACAGGATGATGCAGTAAACTGATTGATTCACCAAAGGATTGCTCAATGGAAAGACAAGATTTATTGTCTCGACCTCAAGTAGGGCCAGAGCTTTCTCCATCCTGACACCCACCTATCTCCCAAAGGAGATCAGGGCCCTAATTGAACTTGAACAATTCTGCAGGGCCTGCAAAAGGGAGCTCTTCTGCCAAGCATTTGCTTGAGGTCAACCAGAACCAATACCTTCCACTGGGCCCCTGAACCTTCCCTCCCATGAAAATATCACCTGAATTGTCCAACCACAGGGCCATCAGTATGATGTAGTTCAAATGACTGTTCTCACTATTGTACTATTATATTATTCTATTTTTATTTACTGTCTACTGTTACCATTATTTATAGCTACTGATATTTCTGTACTGTTCCTATTCCGCTATGTATTATGTAAACCGCCCTGAGCCTTAGGGAAGGGTGGTATATAAATGTAATAATGTATAAATATAATAATAAATAAATGCAACAATAAGATATTTTTCTCTTCCTAAGTAATTATTTACCTAAGCACATTCTTTGATAATAGAATTTAAAAAAACACAAGAAAATTGGGTATTATTTTTTACAATATTTCCTCTCTTCTCAGCCCTAAGAACCTCAAGCAAATAAACATACTGTGAAGCAAAAATAAAGATGACGGGATGACCTCCCTTTATTTTTTCACCTTTGCTTTCTTTGGGTAAATTATAGCAGATTAATGTAGATTTATAAGAGCAACTGTATCAAATAATTTTTTCTTTATCCCTGTTGTTTTCTCATCCTTTCCTTTTTCCCCAATGTAATCCAATATTATTTACTCTAAACTTTTATTTTTCTGAAATTCACACTGAATAATTATTTTCTTTATTTAATTTTTATTCTTACTTTGATTATCTTTATTTCTCCTATCTTCTTTTGTTGTTTTTACTCCCTCATTTCCTCTCCCTCTTACCTTTACCTCATTATTCTCCTCCCTCATTAAATTAATCATAAGTATTAATAGATGACAAAGAAACAGTTCTCTTGGAGACATGTTTTCAATAACATTTAGAATTATCATTATTTACTAAAACATAATGAATAGAATTTATTTTTTTAAATTCCCATCACTCTTATTTAGAATATTTATTGTTGCAAATACTTTTTACATTAGACTTTAAGCAAAGAGCTCTCATTACTATAATGAATATATACTCTAGTTACTTCAACAATATAAACCTTGCTGGTTGTATCCTCCTATACCAGCCTTTCTCAACTTTTTTTCCACAGAGAAACTCTTGAAACATTCTTCAGGCTTAGAGAAACTCCAACAGTAGTGCAATCATGCAGAATATGCACCCAGGATCCCTCCACTTCCCACACCCTCCAGGCCCATCAGTAGCCGTATATGGTCATATCACCTGATAAGTATTTAACAAATTTTTAAAAACCCTGGTTGAGAAAGCCTGTCCTATTCTTACAAAGAAAATAGTATATGCAAATAGTATATGGAAAGTTTGTATAATAGTTTTAAAAGAGAAGAATGGCAACAGGAAAACATCAAAAAGATAACAGATGAAGACCAAAGTATCAAAGAACTGATGGAAAAGTTAACATGAACACTGGAACATCAAATGTGACAATTTGAGGAAAGAACACAGAAGAACTTTAAGACTTAAACTAGGTAAAATATCTAGGTGTAGCTTTAGGAACTAATGGCAAGATGGGGACTCCAAAGAGTCAAATTTATTTCTCCCATAGATATGCCATCTCTAAGAACCCTATTAGGCACTTCTAAATTAAATTAAATGTACGCATAATTTTAGAGAGCAGATACCATTGCATCAATGGAAATTGTTATGGGAAAAAGAAATTAAATATACAGCCAGTCAGGTTTTAAGAGAAATTGGGAACAAAATATTTTTATTTTTAGATGGTATATAATCTCAAAGGATATTGAGAAAGTAGACAAAAACTATTATGAAGTACCAAAGGGGTGTAATAGCATTCTTCTCTCCTCATTTTACTGTCACAAAATTCCTATAATGGAGACTGTGATCATTTATGCATGAGGAATCTGTCCCTAGACAGCCTTCAAATGTTGGTGGCGAGTTTTGGGCATTTAAAATTGTGATTAGGGAAATCGCCAAAACTGCATTTACAAGCCTAAATTGCATGCCCCATTGGTGAGCAGCCAGGGGCAAGCACGTATGGAGGGGGAAAGGTGAGATCGTTTCTGCAGTGTAGTTCTGTCCTCCTGTCTCCATTTCCTGCTCTGAGTAATTTTTTCTTTTAAAAATCACACAGTACACGTTGCAGTGTGATTGCAAACCTACATTGTCAAAGGTAAAATAAAATCTTCCTTAAAGTGTGTATTGTCTTTTTGGAATCATGCAGGCATAACACAACCCCTTTTCTGTTTTGTGGGGATGGGGAATTAGCTGGGTGATTGAGTAGCCTTCTCCTGATCACACAGGGGTCTGAGCGCTTTGTTTTTAAGCCAACCATTTACACAAAATGTCTTTTTGGGCTCCAAGGGCCATGTCCAGCCTCCTCACACTTTGAGCAGGCAAAAACAGCCCCGTTTCTGTTTTCTGGAGGTGAGAAATGAGCTGGGAAAGGGGGGGGGGGTGATCTAGCATCCTTTTCCTGATCACACAAGGGTCTGACAACTTTTTTTTTTTAAAGCCAACCATTTATACAAAATGACTCTTTGGGCTTCAGGGACCATATTAAGCATCTCAGAAATCCATCCAGATTGAAATAAAGTCCCCCCTCAAAAAAAAAAATGAATCCCCAAAAGGAGGGAGGGAGATGCTGGTGTTTCTCCATAGCAATGTGGCAGTATTGGTTTGCACTTAAAATGCATCTGTGCATTACTATACAGCAGTGCGGAAGTGCCTTTTTAAAAAATAACAATTTTGGGGCTTGGGTGGGGGAAGAACGTTTCAGTCCATGAGAGAACTGTTGTGCTGTGATTGGTGGCTGTGATTGACAAGCCAAGGAGAGGAGAAGTTTGTTTTCCTTTCCCTTGCAGCCTTGTCAGTAGGCAAAAAGCCATGATGGGGCAGAGGGAAAATGCAGGAAGGTATCCTGTGAGGAGGGCTGCTTGTTTGCAAGCAGGAAGCCACTTGCGTTTCACCCCTCCATGCAGAAATGGGCTGTCTATCCATTCCTACATTTCAGCATATATTAATAGTTATACAAGTGATCCCCCTTGCAGAAGCAAGTAGAAACCATTTTCCTTCTCTCTAAATAAAGAGACAACAAATAAAGGACAGGCCTATAGATGATACTTAGCCACATATGTTTTACAAAGAAAAGTCTGCTATCACCTTAACCGTGATCTTTCTCTGCAACCGGCACATCTCCTTCATTTAAACCAATAGCAAATCATTCTATAAGCTAGACTGTGCAAACGGGGAATAGAAAATTAACTGTGGCATGGCTTATTAAGTAATTAGCTAATACAAGAGGAACCACTGCTACATGAATAATGGCAGCTAAACTGATTTATAAAAGTGAGAAATAAAATTCTCTCCTGTATGCAATCCTGCTTAGTCTCCTCTCCTTCTTTCTGTAGATATTCCTTTTCTCTCCATCTCTAATTCTTCTCCATGGTTGAAAGGGCATATCATTTTATACAGCTGAAATAAGGATGAATTTGGATTTAAAATATCTCCCAGAGTTATTTGTCCTCATTGCCTGATTCCAAACCCACCCAACTTATAAGATGTGGAGAAATTAGAGAGCTTTCACTTTGCATCAAACCACTTCTGCTCATGATCAGCATTTGGTACAATTTAACAAGATCTGCGCATTTAATCCCCAGTGGCACTGCAATCGGAATGCCCAAGGTTGCAAGACAGCACTTTCTTGAATTCATATGGACCACTATGCCCTAGCAAACACAAGGGACAGGGATGCGTGGCATGGTTTTTAAAGAACTCATAACATGTTACATTTCAGCCCTTAATTTCTTTTTGTCACAATTTACATTTATTGCACCTATTTAATTTAAGTGCAAATAAAAGCTGACAAGCTGCTACTATGCAGTTGCCATTTTAAGCAGCACATTGGAAAAAGGTGGCATGGCTCTGGCTCCATGAAGGAGCCTCTGAAGGAGCCTTCAGAGCCTTTATATCCAAAGGGAAGCTTGATTGGATTCTTATTCCCGTTCTGAAAATGAAGGAGAATTCTGAATAATTTTATCAAGGCAACAAAGCAGGGTGACCTGAAAGATGAACCAAACTCAGCTTCATAGAGAAAGAAAACCATGTTTCTATTTAATTAAATAAAGAATCAGGTGATAAGATTTATCTAGGGGGGAAATTATTCTCCATACCAGGACAATGCATGGCAAGGAATCACCCACACTGCCGGTTGATGCAGTGGAGGGTGGGCTGCAGACAGACGCGACCACCCTGTGGCCTGTGCAGGGTGCGTGCTGCATTAACACAGCACGCACAGCATAAAAAAGCAGGTGGGACCCACACCACCTAAAAAGCGCCACGTACGTGGGTCCTGACCTCTTCTCCCAGTAGGCTGCAGAGCAGCTTCTCTCCCTCCCACCCTATGTGATATGCAAACAGCCTTTAGGCTGTGTCTGTGGTAGATTTAATGTTTAATATTTTGTCACAGCTGTGGGTTTTGCATGGGATGGAGCCTGTTGGCAGATAATCTGATAGGGCCTCCATTTAAGGTAGCATGTGAACGAGTGCAGCTGACCCAGCTGGGAGGCCAGGGACTTGTTGCCAAGCAGTCTCGGGGGCAGCCAAATCAGGTAAGCACCTGGTGGCTCTCCCCACATAGGTCACCTCATGTAGGGTGGACTTCAGTAGGCAAGGGGATCTGCTCTCCTGGCTGGGACTGGTGTGGATCCCCAGGGTGCCTCTGGAAGACACAGGTTTTGGTGCAATCTGCTGTCTGCTAGGTCAGGCTTCCTCTCCCAGGCTGTGCCAACCCTCCTGTGGGGAGGTAATGGAGGTAACGAAGCTGTGCCCATGTTTATACACAATAACTGTGTTTTGTCTTATTTCAGCTCAAAAAGCCCTCCTATAAGTCAACTGTGTTTTCTTTATTTCACAATAAAGACTCCATGCTTCATTATATTTCACAAAGACAAAATCAGCCAGATAGTATAAGAGCTTCACTATTAGGCACCACAGCCTTTTTATTTATTTATACTGCTGAGAAAGACACATTCATCAGCTGCAAAGAGCTTTGTATCTTTATATCAGTCAGAAGGCCAGAAGATCAAGTGTACTGAAGATCTCGCAATACTGATATTCACTCTTCTGCTTAGCTATTCAGGAACATAAAACTCTAATCCTTTATTTTCCATTTTTGAGGTCAAGCCAGATATTTTCCCATGTAGAGCAAATTGTTACTGTAGGTGTGGATGCAACTGGGATGTATATTTACAGTCTTGTCTGATGCTCTAACTACTACATTACACTGACTCCCAATGGGGCAAATGGCACAGTAGGTAGAATGATCTCCCGTCAACACACTAGTACTATATCTCAGATCAAATTTAAGGACACTAGCTTAATTTAAAAGAACTCCACGGGAAGATCTAATAATGGATCTTCTTTCATCTCACATCGACTCAGAGTGTGCATGGTGAGAGGTTGCATTTATAACACATGTTGAATTGGTTATATTGTTTTGTAGGTTTGCTGCCACCGTGTCTGATTTATCATGACCCTATGAGCAGGAGGGCTCTAATAGATGGGTACAGAAGAACCACAAATGGACTCCCATAGATCTCCCAGAAGCCTCTTAATACACTCCTGAATGTCGCCTGCATCACTTGCAATGATGAGAAGCTTCTCAAGGTGCCCAGTAGTGGTTATCACAGACACTGCCAGCCTCTCCATCCATTGATAGCACCTTAGTAAAGGCTTCCCACCACTTATGATGGCTCTTCAGCCACTCTTGCTCAACTAACAACCACATGGAGGAAAGTATGGGTTGGATGGCAAGGGTCAGATATGGGCCTCATGCACTAGGACCTAGCAAGGGTCCAAAATTCTACACACACCCCAGGCCACCACCAGAACTATACCTGGCCCAAGGGGAGCTGTCCCATAACTATAAACTCATCTATCCCCTCTGTCTGGCAGAGAAGGACTGCTGCCATCTGTGCTGTGTAGAGATTAAGGACTGTGAAGGGCTAGTTCTTCAAAACACCAGAGAGCCTTGAGTGAGAGGCTGTATGATTGGTTAGCCTCAGCTGCGTGAATAGAGACTTCTGTACTGGTTGCTGAGAGTTTGATGCCAACCCTAGTTGAGAATAGTTGAGTACCAACAGTTTTGGAAATCAGGCCCTGACTAAGATCAGTTTAATACAGACAGGAGAACAGGGGAGGGGGGAGTTGGTAAGAACAGGTGGGTAGTTAGAGACTCACATTTGAACCAATGAAAGGTGATAGCTCTTCTAGAGAGAGAAGACTATTCCCTACCTAGGAAACAGGGAGTTAGTTCTGAAGAATGCAGAGATTCCTGGTCTGGTGTGGTTAGAAACTGCCTTTAGAGACCTTAAAAGTCAGTTTAAAAAAGACAAATACTGATGTTTCAAGAGAAGGGGGCTGGGTACTGGAAACGGTTTCCCAGGCTGTTGGAAACCAAATACTCAAAGAAAGTGTGTGTTAAAAATACTGGAACAAAAGCCTCTCAACATAAACATTTAAGTTAAGTTTAAGAAACTTCCTTTAACCTGAAACATAAGAACTAAAATCTGTTGACATACTGATGACACCCAAGCCCAAAACTTTGGCCCAGTTCCTGTATCCTGCTGGGGTTTTGGTGTTAGATGGATTAAGGGCTCTGAGCCATCTGTGTCTCTATTCACACTGAGCAGAGGGGCTTAATGCTAGTAGGTTCCACAGCTGAGGACATACCTTTTGATTGAGAACTCATCACCCCTGCTGGGATTTGGGGTTGTTATGAGGAATCAGGGCTCGAAGTATGCACTCTCTTTCTGCTCACACCAAGCAGCAGCAGGAGGAGGAGGAGGAGGTGTTGATTTTTATATGCAGCTTTCCTTTACCAGAAGGAGTCTCAAAGCAGTTTACAATCACTTCCCCTTCCATTTCCCCACAACAGGTACCCTGTAACGTAGGTGAAGCTGAGAGAGCCCTGCTCAGTTAGAACACAGCTTTATGAGTGCTGTGGTTAGCCCAAGGTCACCCAGCTGGCTGCATGTGGAGGACCGGGAAATTAAACCCAGCTCACCAGTTTAGAAGCTGCTGCTCTTAACCACTACATCAAGCTTAGCTACTAGATTCTTTGGTTGAGGACCCACATTTTATTCCCTCCCACTCTGAGCCTTGAGTTCTAGCATTTTGGGAGAGGGAGAACATTATTTCTATTTCTGGGGAGCCTCTGCTGGAAATCTTTTGTCGTGTCCCTCTTTATCCCTTTAGAACAGTGGTCAATGCTTGGCAGTTTCACTGAGGCCCAGGGAGGTAGTATTTTGCTGAGGGACGTCAGCGCTGCCACCTGAGCCCCTGCTCCACTTGCTTTCCCGCTGGCGCCCGACTTCCCGCTGCCCACTGGGGGATGCTGCCAACAGAAGCTGCGCAGTGCCACACCGAGGGGGAGCCCCAGCCATGGCGGCCGCTGGAGAGCACCAAAGGTAAGCCAGCAGCAGAGTGGCAGAGCAGCCCCCAAGGCAGCAGCCAGGGAGGTTAGACGAAGAGGAGCCGCAGCCTGGTTCTGACTGAACTATGGACTGGTACTGGCCCCCAGACCGAGGGTTGGGGACCACTGCTTCAGAACATGCCTTTGGAGGCTTCGGGGCTCTGAGCTTAGGGGGGCTGATTGCTTTACTTTTAGTGTCTGGCAGGGGAAGATCTGCCCAAGTGAAGTTTACCTGCGAACATTGGGTCACTGGCTTGTTCCTGATCCAGTCCATAGACTCTTGTAACTTAAGCAGTCAAATCAAATAAAATAAAATCTTTAATTGCAGCAATTGACTAGCAATAGGAAAAAAACAAGTAAAATTATACAAAAATAAACATTAGGTTACATAAGTTGTTCAAGGTTTAAAATTAGCTTTTAACAATTAATTAAAATCATTTTGAACTAAACGACTAAGGTAATATGGTCAAAGTCCTATTCTTATTTCTGTCCTAATACCTTATGAAAAGTTAGACCAGATTTTCCTAATTCTAGTAGCCACTAGAGCAATACTTAGTGTGTGGGAGAGCATTGTACTCTATGGAATTCCATAAGGGAGATGATAAACATGTGACTAATCCTTCCCCACTGCAACCCTCTGTGTCTGCTCCAAAGAAAGAAGATCAGACACTATAAGGCTGTCCCCTAAATCCTAGTTCTGGTAAGGTGGTGAGCAAATAGCTCATTGTCAACCACATCGAATTCTGCTAATAGCACTAAAAGTGCTGACCCTCCCTTTATCCAGCTGTTCTTGGAGGTCATCTGTCAGGGTGAACAACGCTGTTTCCACTCCATGCCCAGGATAGAAGCCAGAATGGAATACATCAAGGACCAAAGTCTACTCCAAGGATACCAGGAGCTGATCTGCCACAACAGATTGGCATATACTGATTTTTTTTTCAGACCAATATCTACCTGAGTCCCCAAAAATATTTTTGTGTGTATCCCTCATGAGCATTCCAATTTTCCTGAACATTCAGTAACAGATTTAACATCAGGTTAAAAAGTTTCAAGGAATATTCCAGGAAGATATTGCTGAGGTATGCTATTCATATTCCAATTTCACAAAGTTTTGTCTCAATATAAAATAGAAAAAGCTATCTCAGAGCACACTCCTGAAATTATTTGTTCCTAAGTAGGGGTGTATACACTATTCAGTTTGAAGCTGCTTTAACACTTAATCAGTTGGAATGATCACCACCCAGTCTAACATTACACTTTTGGCTGGATCTAGTTTTCACTTGTGTTCTGTATAGTACTGAAACTTGACTGTCCTCCTGATCACATGATCCTTTGACCTCATTTGGTGATATTCTTGGCTTTCTCCTGCCTTTGTTCTTTGCACTTATGTATGTATATGTGCCTATAAAAAGTCATAAGACTCTTTATTCATTGGACTTTTATGTTGGACTAACATGACAGTCCTTCTGGAATTTACACATCTGATTGTGAATCCTGGAAAAGTTTGTAAATAAATTTGAGATTTTTTTTCTACAGAATTAAGTGCTGAGTTGATATTTAAGGAACCTTCTAGACTTAATTTTAATTTTAAGAGGCATGTGATTTTGCCTTAATCTCCTAATGTATTTTAGCCTGCCAGAGATTGTTGCAATGTTTTGTGAGACAAGAAATCATTTCATTAATTTCAATCTAGAGCATACAAAAGCATATTTTTATAGAGTAAATGTATGCAGAACTGGCAACTATTTAACATCAAGTGTCATATTTTAGTGATAGTGTTCATTATCATAAAATACATTATAAGAATTTAACATTTTCTCCATTCTAAGTTTTATTGCAACACCATATACTCAAAGACCTGTTAATTTAAATGAAATCTCTGAAACCAGTGCAGCCTTAAATTTGTTATCTCTTGTCTGCATAGTTATTCCATTAAATCATTTTATTCTAATTATCTTATTTTGCCTTCTGTCTTGCCTTGCTAGGATTAAGATTTTCCTTTACTTACAAAGTCTTCAGCTACTGATAATTTGTAATATTATCTTAATCCTATAGTTCTGAAAATGCATACACAACCACTGATGGAAGAAGAATGAATAGAATTCATATATGGGCAACAGCAGCTTTTTGGTTGATCCCCTGTGCAACATTCTTTGATACCAACCTTAAGGGAAAATATTCTTATTAATTTAAATTTTTACCACTAAAGACATTTCCCAGAAACTAAGAATATGTAAATTTTAGGGGTGCCATGAACTTCATGACAAATTGGTTTGCTTTGTTTATATCTGGGGAAGTTCTAAAATTAGACTTAGGCTTTCTCTAAGTCTTTTCATTTGTCTTCTCATTCTTTATTTCTGGCCATTTTGGTGTTCCATGTGCTTGCATTATTTTAATGTGCTTGTATTATTGGGCTTTGCCAAATAAGGCCTGGGTGGAACATACAAGCTCTCACCCCCAAATACCTTCTCAGAAAGTTTCCTCTCATACTATCACCAATGAATGCTTTGATATTATTCAGTGTCTCCTAGAAATTTAGCCTTTGCCCAGTAGAGCATGGGTAGCAATGTGCACCAAGGACATTAAAATGAGCATACCTTGAGGATGCATTTGTGGAAAGCACTGTTCGTGCATTCAAAAATCCCTACTGAAAGTGAACCTGAAAGATAGGCCATGGATACAAGAAGGAAATTAATGTATGAATGAGAGTGTCCACAATGAAATCCAAGCCCCAGATAATAATTCCTCACTGTTTTGAGAGATAAAAATCAACTGATTGTGTCTTCTGAAGAACTATCATTGTAGAAGCCCCACCTACCTTGGTTCCTCCATACAACTGTGGCAACAGTGCATCTCTGTATGGATAATTTCTAACCGAATGGACCACAGAAGAGTTCTTTCTGTAGTCTCAATTAATAGAGCTGCCATTTGATTGGCAGTGGCACAGGTGCCAAAGGTGCAAGGAGAGGACGTACCTTAAGCACATCAGGGAATGGCCTGATGTGTGCATCAGGGGCAGGGCAGAGCCTTGGCCTTACATAGCTCCATGTGTGCTGGACTGGCATCTTTTGATCAAACTGCCAGTAATGGACAGTTAGCCCACCCACCCTCGGGTTATGGTTATTATGTTAGAATTTTGGTGTTCATGTTTGCGAGTTGGGCTTATTCAGTTATCGGTGATATCAGATATTTTGTTACAGCTTGCAGGACAGCATTGGGGGAGCATATATTTTGGGGGAGATCCGGCCTGTGTCCCATACTCACTAGTTGAGACCTCCTAAGAGGCAGCTGGGTATGAATGGGCCCTGACCTTTGGGGAAAGGCATGGGGCTCATACAGCTGGGTGGCTCAATGTGGACTAATGGGGGTTGCCCCCAGAAGTACCTTGGGTGGGACACTTCACTTATGGGGGTCCTGGTAAAAAAAAGGAGTATATGCTCCCAGCTGGGAGATGGGGGAGATTCATTTGGGGGCTACCAGGATTGGTTAATGAAGGGTGGGTGTGGTCGGCTGACCACTGCCAGGTGACTCCTCCCTATGCCTACCAATACTCCTGGTGTGTTATCAATAAAAGCTGTTGCCTGGTTTTCCAAAGTTAATAAAAGATGTGAGCATCATTATAGGGCTAGGAATGGCTGCCTGTCAATACTGCATGGGTTTGAAAGAGTATCTGGTGTAGGGGGGTTAGTGGAATAAGACCCAAGAGCTAATATTTTATTTTGGCATGTAACTCAGCAATAAGGGGCAAAGCAATGGAATCATTCCAAAAACAAGAAGAAAGAAATAGTAACAATTATTGATGGTCTTGTGACCAAAACTTCAATCACATGAATATTAATAGTCAGAACCTGGGTAGTTACTGGTGAAACACTAACTTCAAAATCATTAGAACTTTTGATAGGATAATCCAACAGCCAATGTTGGATATTAACTGTCTGGTCTCAGAATTAATTTTGGTGGATTCAAAAGCTAGTTTTGAATGTAGCATTCCTTTATAGAGGAACAGTTTTATTTCAACTGTGTTATAGATACAGTAGTACTGATTCAAAAGCCTCAGCATCTTCTTGAAAGCAATGTATTGTATTTTCACACAACATATTCTATATGCATATGAGTTTATTACCATAACATGCCTATGCCTCAGATCTTCCTCTCTGCAGAGCTCAGAAAATGAAATATGATCCCTGGCTTTCTACCTGCACACACAATACTGTTATTCATTTCCAAGTGAGACAGTGGAACAAGTTCTGTTCCGAGGAACATAGCATACATGGTTGATAAGCAGAAGGCAAGAGCTTACTGATACGATGTCCCCGAGTTTCTGAAATATTATCACCATCCTGTAAGCTTCATTTGACAATTCACCTAGGACAGGGGTAGTCAAACTGTGGCCCTCCAGATGTCCATGGACTACAATTCCCAGGAGCCCCTGCCAGCATTTGCTGGCAGGGGCTCCTGGGAATTGTAGTCCATGGACATCTGGAGGGCCGCAGTTTGACTACCCCTGACCTAGGACTCTGAACTCAGGAAGACTAGACTTCAAGCAGAGACTTGTGGAAGAATGACTCAATAATATAATCCCCTACTGTACTTATTTAGGGAGGTACAGATAAGTGGCAGTTGGAAATGTATCTCTTTGTGTTGCCTAGTTATGATTTCCAAAAAGGCATGGTGTACATGAATATTGCATGAGCATCCTGGACTTCCTGGCTGGAAGCCCAGACTTCACTGCCCTACCCACAGCCTGCCAAGACAACCCCCAGACCTACTCACCACTCTAGGCTGAGTTGTTGGGAGTGATCTGAAAAGCACTCCAGGACTCCACCACAAGCCCAGCCAACGCAGAGAATGGCCCTGTTGTAGGGTAAAGAGTGAATTCTCTCTCAGTCTGACAAGGCAGATGAGATAACAGGATCCCTGTTGCCAAGATCTCTGGGACAGCAGGACCCAGAGAAGGTGCTAGAGCCATTCTGTACTGGCCCTGGCTGATGGCCTGGCTGGGAGCCAGTGCACGGCAGTGTGTTGGGAATGCTGAATGGGAGGGCAGGGTTGAAATAACCTTGGGAAGAGGAAGAAGGGTGAGGATCAGGATTGACAGGGACAGATGAAAGTAAGACAGTGAAAGGGCATGGGGTGGTGAGTAGGAGAAGGACTGGAGTGGAGAGATAGAGTGAGCAAGGAGTGAGAAAGGGAAAAGAATCCATAGAAAGAGCACCTTGGCAAGGGAGAGACAAGAAAAGAGAGACAAGGAAAGGACCAAGATTGGAGCCAAGCCTCAAGTGTTAAGAACTGCCACACAGGAGCTTGCTGAAGCTTACTCAGTGAGTCTATGGCAGCTTCAGGTAGCTGTTAACCCAGGATGAGTTAACAGGACAGGGAGATTGAGGGAAGCCTGCCCATACCCTCCGTACTGAATCCACAAATAAAGGTTGCACACCTCTAGGGGGTGCTACAAAGGTTACTGACATCAGAGTCTTCTTCCTCCTTGACAGCCAAAGGTCCTGACCCCCAGCAAGCACTCCCCAAATGTCACAAACATTGAAATGTAAGTTCTTCTGGGGACAGAATTCAGATGGCCTAAAATCTGGCTGGTTCCCAGTCAGCTAAACCAATTTATATTGGCCAAAAACAATAATCTCATCTGCCTTCTCTGAAGGGTTACAATTACATGATATGGAGCTTGTGTTGAAGAATATTGAGAACCCAGAGTACAATTTGATGCCTATAAGTAATTCATGGAACTATAGAATGCATTAGTATGTATGTTATCTCAAAATGCAAATGGATTCTGTAATCATGTATGTTTCTACGTGCACCCAAAGAATAACCCTGCATA
Organism: Paroedura picta; assembly: GCF_049243985.1. Lineage (NCBI taxonomy): Eukaryota > Metazoa > Chordata > Lepidosauria > Squamata > Gekkonidae > Paroedura > Paroedura picta. Next base: position 48,578,591 of record NC_135376.1, read on the forward strand.
ACTCCATATAGAATCATGGGAAGATTAAACAGGCTATGATTTAACTATCCCTAGCATCACCACCAGAGTGGTGGTGGGCTTGTTCAAACACATTTGTAGCATTACCCTGGATTACATGAGATTCACAAGTTTTCCCGTGGACTGATTACAGGGAAGTTGCAGTATCTTTCCTGTATGTTAACTAACTCACTCTTCCAGAAGGTCCAAAATGAGCTTTTCAGCAGATTTTGATACCATGCTACCACATGCTTTTCATAGAAAGAGATGAAAAATAGACTGGAAATGAGGTTATTTAATATGTCCCCAGTAGTGATATCACAGGGCAGTTTGAGGGTTTTGCCAATATAAGGAACACGAGTTCAATTAAAAGATCCAAATGACAATGATCCTTTAACAGTGTGATAGTCAACAAAATATACCTTGCCAGAGTTTGTAATTGTTTGGGTGGTAGCCAGTCTAGGTAGCACTCAGAATCCATAAACAGTATTTAAAGTATGCTATAAAAGCTTTTTAATTTGTTACTCCACAGATCATTTACACTGTCTGCACAGCAAACCATGTGTTATAAAAGTGACTGTCTCAAATAGGTTTCATAAGAACAGTAAGGAGCTAATTCAAGAGCATTTTAAAAGCCTAGGATTGGTCTTAACATCATTAACATTTAAATAAGCTGTACATCAAAGATAGGCTGCATAATCTCTCCTACGGAAGAAGCTGTTCGTCACCCTAATGGAATGGAGGGAATCATAAGATTGTTGATATGTTAAATTGTTGGAATAATGGTCATTTTTCCTGTGGCTTTCTTTGAATTTCTTCTTTGCGATACTCTACCCATTCAGTCAACAGTCACCTCTCTCATTATGCATGTTACAGATTCCCAAATATTTTCCTGAAGCAGCTCGTTTGTGTGTGTGTGTGTGTGTATCTTTATACACTCCAGTCTTTTGGCCCCCTCAAAAAGCAAGCATTAATCTCTGCTGGTGGTCTTGGTTTACCAGACAGAATACTCCAGACCAATGAATATGTGATCCCTTAAATATGTACCTGTGTGAGAAACATGAGGGCAGGATTCCCATGTCCCTTCTTAGGCAGTGTGTACTTAGAGCGGTTAGCTCATCATCTTCTCAAATAAAAATATGGCAGCCTGGTTTTGAATCTGCAGTTAGTCAAAGAGACCAACTAACAACCCCAACTAAAAGGTACAATTACTACTCATCAAGTTTGCAGATGACACCAAATTGGGAGGACTGGCAAATACTCCAGAAGACAGAGACAGAGTTCAACAAGATCTGAACACAATGGAAAAATGGGCAAATGAGAACAAGATGCAATTTAATAAAAATAAGTGTAAAGTTCTGCATCTGAGTCAGAAAAATGAAAAGCATGCCTACTGGATGGGGGATGTGCTTCGAGGTAACACTGTGTGTGAACAAGACTTTGGGGTACTTGTGGATTGTAAGCTAAACATGAGCAGGCAGTGTAATGCAGCGGTAAAAAAGGCAAATGCCATTTTGGGCTGTATGAAGAGGGCCATCACATCAAAATCACAAGATGTCATAGTCCTATTGTATATGGCACTGGTTAGACCACACCTGGAGTACTTTGTGCAGTTCTGGAGGCTTCACTTCAAGAAGGACGTAGATAAAATTGAAAGGATACAGAGGAGATTGACGAGGATGATCTGGGGCCAAGGGACCAAGCCCTATGAAGATAGGTTGAGGGACTTGGGAATGTTCAGAAAAGAAAGTTGAGAGGGGACATGATAGCCCTCTTTAAGTATTTGAAAGGTTGTCACTTGGAGCAGGGCAGGATGCTTTTTCCGTTGGCTGCAGAGGAAAGGACGCACAGTAATGGGTTTAAACTACAAGTACAATGATATATGAGCCTCTTGTGGCGCAGAGTGGTAAGGCAGCTGTCTGAAAGCTTTGCCCATGAGGTTGGGAGTTCAATCCCAGCAGCCGGCTCAAGGTTGACTCAGCCTTCCATCCTTCCGAGGTCGGTAAAATGAGTACCCAGCTTGCTGGGGGGTAAACGGTCATGACTGGGGAAGGCACTGGCAAACCACCCCGTATTGAGTCTGCCATGAAAACGCTGGAGGGCGTCATCCCAAGGGTCAGACATGACTCGGTGCTTGCACCGGGGATACCTTTACCTTTACCTTACAATGATATAGGCTAGATATCAGGAAAACAATTTTCACAGTCAGAGTAGTTCAGCAGTGGAATAGGCTGCCTAAGGAGGTGGTGAGCTCCCCCTCACTTGCAGTCTTCAAGCAAAGGTTGGATGCATACTTTTCTTGGATGCTTTAGGATGCCTTGGGCTGATTCTGCATTGAGCAGGGGGTTGGACTAGATGGCCTGTATGGCCCCTTCCAACTCTATGATTTGATTCTGTGAACTGAATATCTGACAGGTCATTGTTGCTGAGAGGTCATTGTTGCTGTTGAGACATCAGTATGTTAATTCTCTTTCCCCATCCCATGGCTGGGATATTTACATGCTGTGCTTCTTTCCATGTACTGGAGCTTGAACTTTATTGAAAATCCAAACAAGCCTGTGTCTTCCTGAAATAAATGCCTTTCATCCACAACAATGTCTGCCTCATTGACTGATTATCAATCATCAGAAAGGCCAAAGCTGAGAGTGAGCTAAGATTGGCCAGGGAAGCCCATTGTAACAAGAAAAGATTTTTCAGTTATGTGAGGAGCAAACGTAAAGTCAAGGAGGCAATAGGCCCACTGTTGGGTGCAGATGGACAAACTCTAACGAAAGATGCAGAGAAAGCAGAAAGGCTTAGTGCCTATTTTACATCAGTTTTTTCCCACAGGTCAAAGTGGTTAGGCACATCTAGAGATGGCTGTAGCCAAAGGATAGTGTCTGGGTGGCAGGTTAACATGGATAGAGAGGTTGTCGAGAGGCATTTAGCTGCACTGGATGAGTTCAAATCCCCTGGTCCAGATGAAATGCACCCGAGAGTACTCAAAGAACTTTCTAGAGAACTTGCACAGCCCTTGTCCATCATCTTCGGAACCTCTTTAAGGACTGGAGATGTCCCAGAGGACTGGAAAAGAGCAAACGTTATTCCGATCTTCAAAAAAGGGAGGAAGGATGACCCAGGAAACTACAGACCAGTGAGTCTGACCTCTGTTGTGGGGAAGATAATGGAGCAGATATTAAAGGGAGCGATCTGCAAACATCTGGAGGACAATTTGGTGATCCAAGGAAGTCAGCATGGATTTCTCTCCAACTGCCAGACCAACCTAGTTTCCTTTTTTGACCAAGTAACAGGTTTGCTGGATCGGGGAAATTCGGTTGATGTCATTTACTTGGATTTTAGTAAAGCTTTTGACAAGGTTCCCCATGATGTTCTGATGGATAAGTTGAAGGACTGCAATCTGGATTTTCAGATCATTAGGTGGATAGGGAATTGGTTAGAGAACCGCACTCAAAGAGTTGTTGTCAATGGTGTTTCATCAGACTGGAGAGAGGTGAGTAGCGGGGTACCTCAGGGCTCGGTGCTCGGCCCGGTACTTTTTAACATATTTATTAATGATCTAGATGAGGGGGTGGAGGGACTACTCATCAAGTTTGCAGATGACAACAAATTGGGAGGACTGGCAAATACTCCGGAAGATAGAGACAGAGTTCAACGAGATCTGAACACAATGGAAAAATGGGCAAATGAGAACAAGATGCAATTTAATAAAGATAAGTGTAAAGTTCTGCATCTGGGTCAGAAAAATGAAAAGCATGCCTACTGGATGGGGGATACGCTTCTAGGTAGCACTGTGTGTGAACGAGACCTTGGGGTACTTGTGGATTGTAAACTAAACATGAGCAGGCAGTGTGATGCAGCGGTAAAAAAGGCAAATGCCATTTTGGGCTGTATCAAGAGAGGCATCACATCAAAATCACAAGATGTCATAGTCCCATTGTATACGGCACTGGTCAGACCACACCTGGAGTACTGTGTGCAGTTCTGGAGGCCTCACTTCAAGAAGGACGTTGATAAAATTGAAAGGGTACAGAGGAGAGCGACGAAGATGATCTGGGGCCAAGGGACCAAGCCCTATGAAAATAGGTTGAGGGACTTGGGAATGTTCAGCCTGGAGAAAAGGAGGTTGAGAGGGGACATGATAGCCCTCTTTAAGTATTTGAAAGGTTGTCACTTGGAGGAGGGCAGGATGCTGTTTCTGCTGGCTGCAGAGGAGAGGACACGCAGTAATGGGTTTAAACTTCAAGTACAACGATATAGGCTAGATATCAGGAAAAAGTTTTTCACAGTCAGAGTAGTTCAGCAGTGGAATAGGCTGCCTAAGGAGGTGGTGAGCTCCCCCTCACTGGCAGTCTTCAAGCAAAGGTTGGATACACACTTTTCTTGGATGCTTTAGGATGCTTAGGGCTAATCCTGCATTGAGCAGGGGGTTGGACTAGATGGCCTGTATGGCCCCTTCCAGCTCTATGATTCTATGATTCTATGATTCTATGATTATGCACATGGCTGCACACCAGCACCACTTCCCTTTTTTGCATGGGGGAAGAAATCCCTTGGCACACACATTCCACCCTAGATCTGTGCATGTACACACACATGCCACTATCCCACCTTTGTGGGGAGTGTATAAATGCCCCATTTGGCCCCACAGCACTACAAAGCAGAACGTTTTATGTCCCTTTGGGGACACTATAGGTAGGGGGGAAGCTGGACCTCAAAGGCTGGACCTCTTTCCAAATGTATGTGCCTGGCTAGGCTTTTGATGGCTACCACGGCAAAAGGGCGAAGGAGAAAAAATCATTGTTCCTTTGCCAAGGACCATCAGAGGCCTTAAGCAGGTGTAGGCCAGGAGAGGGCCCAGATGGCACCAGCATCATGCATAAACAGGGATAAGCCCCACTGTCATGCAGGCACTGGCCCACCCTTCCCTGCACATGTATAATTGGTCATATTAAATTAAACCAATGATCCTTTTAGTCCAATAATGTGCTTTTTTAAAACAAAAAAATCAGAGGGAGAATGAATCAAGGGCTTTAGCTTACCCTTTACACCTGAATTAGGATTGCTACCAGAAGAAATGTCAGAACTGTTATATTGTAAAATTTAGATAGCAAGGTTATACTTAACATTATGGAAGCAATTTGTATGTAAATATGTTTTTTCCTTTCTAATATATTTCAATTAAAAATAAAACTCCTGCACACCATATTTTAATGCTTATTGAACACTTTTCTAAAACCATCATTAACTTTGATGAAGTAGGACCCAGTTCCATGGTCCTAAACCAAGATTACAGAAATCTTTTACAGACCAGCATGATGTATCAAACAAAACATCATTGCATTTGTATGTGGTGCACTGATCTATTCAACAATAATGAGAAATGACAAATTTTCACAGATGTGTGATCAGCTAATAGACAGCTCTGAGGGTGATTTAACAAGATGTTTTTTCAGTTGAGAACAAAATGGCGTCTATGACCTTTCAGGGAAGAGTGATGGGGAGAAAAGTAATGCAGTATGGCAGATCTTGCCCAGCAGAAATGCAGGGTGAGCTAACATGGCCCTTGTACCAGTGCAACCTCATGACATAGTATAATTAAAGGCTGAGAAGGATAGCTGGTAAAGAATAAAAGAGAAAAACATACAATCCGACAGACTGTGGAGAATATTGAGGATTTTATAACTGCCTGTCACTTACTTCCCAAGTATTTAATTTATCTGAGAACTTCCACTCTGTTACAAGAATGAATACTGAAGAGCTCTTAGTTCCTCAATGGTGCCTCAAAGGAAAATGAAGAAAACTGATTAGACATCTGTGAGACCACATTTGGAAAATCACTAACCATGGCATTTCCTTTTTAGCCAACCATATTAGTATTCCTTTATTTTTGCATTTTAGTTTACCTTTATTTGTTCAGTGTGGCTTCTTCAGACTACTTGGAAAAACTTGGAAAGTGGAATTAGCCCCAGAGGCTTTTCACTTCCGATAAGTGATGAACTTATATAGAAGTTGAATAAAACTAAAAACAAATTGTCTTGTCACTTTGTAATTAAGGTACAACTTTGAGACATGGAATTCACATGTGTAATGCTGTTGTGTTTTATTTATTATGTATCTATTGAGTCTGTAGGCTTCAGTGTACGTATTACCCATAATCAAAATCTTCCGTATTCCATCAAGACTTCTTAGTTGCATCATCCACATTAGACCTTCTAATATGCCATAAAATGTTGTTCTAGAAAAAAAATTGGCAGCATGTATAGTCATAGTCTTCATTTTCTGTATATTGAATGTTCTAGTAAATTGCTGTTCTGGTTTCTTTTATGAGATTTACAAATGATACTATTTCAACATTTTTTCTGATACAGCAAACTTGAAGCATGGTCATCCAACGGCAAGACTGAACCTGAAGATAATGTACAGTGAAAAACCAGAAAAATGAAAAATAGTCAGTTTAAGACAATGAGAAATGGGCTTTTTCATATCAGACTGTTTACACATGAAAGGCATTGTCATCATGCATTGTAAAGATATTACAACTGAATTATAATACTGTAAAAAGTTCCTTACCATTATCTACTAGCTCCCACAACGGGAATATTATTTAAATGATTCAAACAAACTGCACAGGAAATCCCTGTGCTAAATATTAGATTGTGACCACAAATTAGATTAGCAATTCTTCTGCCCCCACCCCCCAAATCTAAATCTCCTCAAAAGGCACAATTACCAAGGAAAGATACCAGAAAACAGACACTGTCCCTGTATGCTTTTTATATCACCTTTCAAGATACAAGGCACTGCGTTAATCTCACAATCACATTATCTGGTAGAGATACATATAGAGCTATGACTGCATGAAAGTTCCCAAGCAAACTTCATGACTCCATCTCTATCTATCACATGAAAAAATGTGTGTTTTTGTGTTGGGGGCGGGTGAGCACCCCATTCTGCCTTGCATTTTTAAATTCCTCACTTTAGGCTTTAAAGTTGTAATAACATCTCTATGTCAGACATGAGGATGCTAGCTTGCCTAGTTTCTCCCTAAGTATTTGCTGGTATCTTCTATATCTGTCACAAGGATTTTATATTGATTAAAGGTCAAAATTTGGCAATTTAAAACTGTACAGAAGGACAAGGTAATCTTGACCTGCAGGAGGGCATTTTGGGCTCAAGGAAGACATGCACCCATTTCATTAGGCTTAAACAAAGCCACAGTTTTATTATTACTCCACATGAGTGTTGGCACAGCATGGGAGAGGGAGCCTGACTTTCAGTCAGCAGACCACAAGAACCTGGACGCCAGCAGTGCTCTGGAGCCCACCTGGTTCCCTGCTCAGAACAAAGGTCTCCTTGCTGCTGGGATCCCAGCCATGGGAAGAGCCCTGGGGTCCACCCAGTTCCTCTGCTGGGAACGCAGGTTCCCTTGCAACTGAATTCCCATCATAGGGAAATGTCTACCTGGGGTGCCAAGGAGAGGTGCCCACCTCTTTCTTGGTCCCACCCTGGGCTAGCTGGCACTGTGAGCCCCAAGCCTTCCCAGCCAGGTTGGCCCTGTTCACAGACCTGCCACCTTGTAGGGAGGTCCCCAACCTGGGGAGTCCAATGCACAGACTGAACGCACCCCAAACAGACTCCATCCCATGCCAAAACTTCCAGCTGTGACAAAATGCAATATAAAGTTGCTATCCAGTGGCCATACAGACATAAGCTTGAGTCCAACAAAATAGGGTCAGTGGGAGGGAAGCTGCTCGGGTGGGAAGCCTGATGCCAAGATTCAAGGCTCGTACACGTGGTGCCTTTTAAGATACCACAAGCCCAAGCCTAGGTGCCAATGTTGCAGGCACGATACTCTCAGACAGCGCCCACCCATCCAGCTGCCATGGATCTTCCCCCATTGTGTGTCTTCCCACCACATACTCCTCTGCCACTCAATGGCGGCTGTAGCTGTCTTCATTGCTTTTTGTTGCCACCCCACCTTTTCAAGTATTGATGCCTTAAATCTCTAGATTTTAATGGAATAACATAACATTAGGGCAATATCAGTCAACATTCTCCAAAACAACCAAGAAGGGGAAAGCACAGCAGACAACATACACATGACCAACTTAACACAACTCATTACTCATGCCACACAAGCTTTTATATTAGTGAGATACAGGTATAATCTTATGTATCTGGGCCTTTAAATGAAAACCTCTCTGACTACGTATATCTTTGTTGTTGTTTCAGAATCACAAAACAGATCATTCATATGTATGAGGTGTAATTCATATCAATTCATAATTATCTGGTGTAAAATTCATTTTCAGGGTTGTTCAAGTAAAGTAATATATTCCAAGGGAAAATGAAATGGCCATAATAAAAAAAAATCATAATAACCACAGAGTGCACATTGTGTTGAATAAACAATATCCAGTTCCTGTGGTAAAACTACATCTCAGATATCAAGTGTGTCTTTTTTATTAATATCTGCAACACTCTTATGATTGAGAAACATTGCTTACTTAGTAGTCTAACCAAACCATGTTTCAAAAGATTCTAATAGTCATCAGAAATCAAGACTATCATAATGATATGATATGTTATAGTAATTAATTTTCAGAATGAGTTAAATACAAATCAGTACTGCCTTGATAAGTCCCTCGCTTTCCTGCCGCCATGTGCATTATTAATTGGGGATACAATAACTGCAAAAAATGAGCTAAGGGTGTGGGATTGTATGGTATAGCCCAAGCTCATCATATCTTAGAAGCTAAGCAGGGTAGGTATTTGGATGCGAGACCACAAAGGAAGACTCTGCCGAGGAAGTTGATGATAAACCATCTCTGCAACTCACTTGCCTTGGAAACCTTTAGCGGGCCTCATCATATGTCCCTTACCTCATAGCCCCCAAAACTCCAGGAATTTCCCAAGGCAGAGTTGGCAGCTTTAGTGGGTATAAAACCCAGAAAGAGAACTGTTTTGTTTTTGCATAGAAGAGAAGATCGAAACACCTGCTTTGCAATCATGAATAAAAGAAATGCTGCATGTAGGGGTACGTGCTTGCTATCCCTCCTCTTTACAAATAGCCATGGTGCATTTACAGGATTAAAAATCTATGAATGTTTATGGAACAAAAGAAAAAGAGTATACATGGGCTGTTCAAGCTGAGCAAATGCACAAGCATACCAAAAAAAGAGAGGTGAAAACATGCAGTCCTCTAAACCCTGAATTTTATACTTATATTAATTGATTTTAATATAATAGGCTACTGACTCTTAATGTTAAAGCAATTAAGTCCATCATTACCTTGCTTCTCAGAGTTGGCTCTCAACTGTGACTCAACACATGGCCAGGATGAAGTCACTAAGTAAAGACTTAGTACCTTGTAGCTTGACTCTGCTTGACCAAAAGCTATAAAAACAAGCTTCTTCCTAATATTCTGAAAATTTATCATCTCTTCTTTGAGAGTCCATCTCTGCTGGTTATTCTATCCTTCCTACTTTGAGAAGAAATTATTCTCTATTCATTAGACTTTCCCAGTCTATGTCACTTTAGAAGTGACATCTCAGCAAAATGTAAGATGGAAAACCTCTCAGACTAACTTCTATGAGAGCCATTTGTATGACTAATTTCTGGATTGCTCTTTGCTTGGGGAAAAAATGACTGATTTTGTTTAGTTTTCCTTGCCAGCTTTGTAACAGTGAAACATATATAGAGTGTAGCCCCAGTTAACAAAATATTCTAGTGGATTCTAGGGTCGAGGGTTTTTTTCTTTACAAGTACTAAGAATAGATTCAGGTGGGGAGCCATGTTAGTCTGAAGAAACATAACAAAGCTTGAGTCCAGTAGAAGCCTTAAGACCAACAAAGTTTATTTTGGGATATAAACTTTCATGGGCTTGCACCTTTCTTGTGGTATCTGATGAAGTGTGCATGCAAATGAAGACTAATACTCAGAATTAAACTTTGTAGGTTTTAAAAGTGTTTCAGGATGCAAAGTAATAAGAACGTTATTTAGAGATGAGGGATATGGTGAATTTCTTCATGTTTCAGGCCACAAATTTTGTCAGCTGACTCGAGTTGGTTCACAACAACGGAAAAATATCATTTAAAATCAAAACAGGTAAGAACAAATAACCCCAACAACCCCTCCCCCATCCTCCCCTGCCATTCAATGGCTGGAAATGCCACCTCCCATCATAGGTAGGGTGGTTCAAGGGGGCAGCCCAATCAATGTTCTGCTACCTGCCCAGCCTCAGCCAAATGCCTGGTGGAAGATCTCTGTCTTGCAGGCCCTGGAAAACTGCAAGAGTTCCATTAGAGCCCTCAGCTCTTCTGAGAGCTCATTCCACCAGGTTGGTGCCAGGACCAAAAAGGCCCTGGCCCTGGTTGAGGCCAGGTAGACCTCTCATTGGCCAGGGACCACTAGCCTATTTTGATTTGCAGAGCATAATGCCCTGTTAGTGGTATATGGAGATATGTGGTCCCTCAGGTATGCCAGACCCAGACTCTGAATGGCCTGAAAGGTCAATACCAAAACCTTAAACTTGATTCAGAATGCCACTGGCAACTAATGCAGCTGCTATAGCACAGGCTGGATATGGGCCCTCCATAATGTTTCAGTGAGGACCCTTGCAACTGCATTTGGTATCAATTGCCACTTCTGTGTCAAGGATAAGGGCAGGCCAGCATAGAGCAAGTTACAGAAGTCTAGTCTGGAGGTGACTGTCACATTGTCACAGTGTCTTGGTGTTTCAGGGCCAGGGAGGGCACTCGTAGCCTTGCTTGGTAGAGGTGGGAAAATGCCATCTTGGCTACCTTTATGACCTGTGCCTCCATGGAAAGAGAAGCATCAAAGTTCACCTCTAAATTCCTGGCTAGAGGTGTGATCTCCAGCTGCACCCTATCCAGGCTAGAGAGGCACACTTCCTGATCCCTTCCAGACACAGGACCTACATCTGGAAAGGATTGCGTTTCAGGAAACTCTGCTTGAGTAACTGCTTTCAAACAATTGGCAAATGAATTGCGGGAGGAGGGTCATCCATCCATTAGGAGATAAAGGTGGGTGTCTTCAGCTCTATGATCATTCACTGGGAGAACCCCTGTCCCTGTTACCATTACATATTTGGAGGTATGGAATACTATGCAAATTTAAATGCCCTGATATGACAGTATGTTTTAGAATTAGCCTTATTCTTAAGTGAGGTGTGGGGAAAACATTTAGAAAACAAATGTCTTAACTCTGTAAACATATTGTCCCAATAAGCATATTAGCTGCCACTGTCAAATAAAGAACTGTGGATTGTTAACTTCCTTTGCAGGTTATGAGCTACAAGAAAGCTTGAAGCAATTTAGCAGCAGTCTTATTCAACCCAGCAGTGATTATTGTTTTTAAGTCTTAATCAAAAGTACTTAATTTGGAATGCAAACATTTTGTTGGTATTCATGGTGTGTCTAGGACCAATGACAAGCGGTAGGGGGAGAGAGAGAGAGAGAGAGAGAGAGAGAGAGAGAGAGGCTGCCACTTCAAATGGCTAATCGTTTATTTCTTTGCCACCTGGTTCCCAGAAGGGACACGGGTCAGTTGACTAACTGTTGCTGTTTCCTAATTAATTAGAAGCAGTCTTGCACTCTTCTCAGTATGGGTTATTCAGTGCCAAAGGTATCCAGGAATTCTGGATGTTTTAAAGCAACAATGACATTGAATACAATGTACATTCATACATAAATGAATCTATAGAATTCACAATTCCAGAAAAAAAAAATTGCCCCAACACCCCCCCCCTTAGCAATGGGATACGTTTGTTTATCCAATTAAATATCTATGCATATTGACATATAATTAATTATGCCAACATATTAAAATAGGCCAGCTATGCTAGGCAACAAGGCAATGGTGGTCCAAGGTGGCCCAAGGTGGCTTCTGCCAAAGCGAAGGTGGCCTGATAACATGTTAAATTACAACTACCAGCCCCAATAATAGCTTCCTCCAAGCACCCTTAAAAATATATTTATTTATTTAAATATAGAATGTAAAATATTAAAATCAGTTCTATATGAATGTAAATAAATATCTATGCAATTATCTATTCTCTAAACCTTCTTTTTACAAATTTAATTAGAAATCAATATAGCTGTCAATACATATTCAGAGTAATATAAATGTATAACTCAAATACTTTGGCCACCTCATGAGAAGGAAGGACTCCCTGGAGAAGAGCCTAATGCTGGGAGCGATCGAGGGCAAAAGAAGAAGGGGACGACAGAGAATGAGGTGGCTGGATGGAGTCACTGAAGCAGTTGGTGCGAACTTAAATGGACTCTGGGGAATGGTAGAGGACAGGGAGACCTGGAGGATCATTGTCCATGGGGTCGTGATGGGTCGGACACTACTTTGCACCTAACAACAACAACAAACAAATGTATAGTTTGAAAAAATTCCTTCACTAACCTTACAACCATTTTTTTTGGAGGGGGGAAGGTGCAGAACTGCAGCTAAAAAGGGTAAAATGCAAGAAAAGTTCATGCTGAGAAAGGATAACATGAAGTGCTTGAGCGTGTATGTGTATGGGATGGTTCCCCCATCGAAAAGCCCTCAAGCATGATAAATCAGTACCAGTTTTTTCCTCTGCACTCATATTTTTATTCACCTCCCAGTATAGTGGCAACGGGGAATCTCCTCCTGTAGCTTTCAAAGTTCTTAGTAGGCAGAATGGCCCAAATCGCCTACAACACACTAATTCAGCCCTTAGTCCACAATCACCCTTGAAATGATCATCCAACTCATACCAATAGACTCCAAGCAACAACTCAAAGACCAACTCCAGATGGATGGAAAAAGCCAAGAAGGCGCTCATATAGAAGAGGAGTTAATCCCCACTTCCGCATGACACAGCCTACAGATCAGTGCCCTCCTGGGCTTGCCATGGATTGGGCCCTCATTTACCCCAGGCTAAGAGAATGTGGGATAATCCATGTTGCCTTAGCCTGCTGAGGGGGCTAATAGGCCCTGTCACATGGCAGTCCCATATGGACAGGGAAGAGGCCTAGCTCCTCCCCATCCTATAGGGGCCCAGAGAAGGCTATAGAGGTGTCCTAGTTGGCTTTGCAGCATTTTGCTGCACCATGAGACAGATTGCAGCATTTTTTTTCATTTTGCAGGAAGGTGGGATTGCATTCTGCAAAGTTTTTTAAAAGTCTACCACCACCACTCCCTGCATGGTGGAACCTATCCGTTACTGCTGTGTTTCCCAGGGGGACATATTTTAGTGCCGGTGCAGATCCAGCAGTGAAATATGTTCCTTGTGGGGACACAAAAAGCTGTAGAGCATACAGCAACACAGCTGCACACCAGCGATGGCCCAGGGCAGCCGCTGCCATGTGGAATCAGCCAAAAAGGGACTATCTTCCTCAGCAGCTAACAGAAAAACTGACATGATGGCAGCATGGTCAGAATATATGACACCAAATAACTACTCCTGATTAGTTGCTTCAACAACCCAAATAAGATCTTTTACTTTCCTTGTCTCCAGGGTGCCCAAGGTAAACTGACCCCCAGCATTAATACCATGAGTTCCCCTTTTCCAGAGTCAATCTATGTATGAACTATGAGGAGATAACAAATATTTTGCAGATATTTTGCATAGGTCACACCTTTATTTAGGTGATCCCGGTGATATGGTTCAAATTCCAACCACCTGGGAAAGGGCAGCAGCTCTTGATCTAGGACCATCAGGTGCAGATTCCAAGAGTGCCATGAAGCTTCCTGGGTGACCTTTCGCCATTCACTCTCTGCCATCCTACTCAATTTTTCAAGGCTGCTGTAAAATTACAATGGTGAGTTATATTTCATGTGGTCATTTTCTTTAAGCACTGAAAAATGGTGCAAGTTCAAGTCTTTTATTGGATAAATAAGCAAGAAATAATAAAGCATTAATTAATCATGAATGTTTTTCTGCATCTATAAACAGAACTGGAAAGTTGTCAATTTGTTGCAAATGTTTTCACCATCCATTATTGCTATCTATACCCATAGTAACAACAGCCTTCTTTTTCACTATTCAAGTCTCATGGATTAAAGAAAATTTAGATTCCTGGATGAACACTCTAAAAAGGGGGCTGGCCTGTTATCAAAGAGGTACGTTTGTGTGGGTTGTTAGGAAACGACAAGATAAGAGTTGCTGTCCAGTTTGTTGCTCAGTAAGTGTTTAGAGATTATGGTAGAAAGCATATGGAGAGAGGTAGACAATATAGAAACCAACAGCATGAACAAGGAGCAGTGAAAAAAGTGAAAACAACAACACAAAATCCCAGTTACAACTGACTTTACAATGGCCATACATCACTGACCTCTAATACAATCCACCCTATTCTAGGTGACTCTGTAGGAAAGCCCTTACCTCCCAATACTGCATTCACAAAACCTTCCTTAGTGAATCATTCTTTGCTTTATTTTCAAGCCAAGCACTCATTAGACTTGCTGAAGTAATTCCTGGCCACTTCTCATCCTAAATGCAGAGGCTCAGCTGTTGCACTGGGATTTGGAAATCTGCCCTTAATTTACCCATTTGAAACTCATAAGATATATCCTTCTCCTGGCTTCTGTATTCACACCCATCTGCTGGAATGGCACCGTTCCCACTCAAGAGGTGAAAATGCCACCATTATTATTGCATAAATGCCAAACAGAGTGATTTCAGTGAGTAAAATGTCATTATATCAATACATTTCATCCATTGCACACTTAAACGGGGCACGTTCACCTGCTTGTACCTAATCAGATGGGGAGTTGAATGCATGCCCACTTTGATTGTCAGGTCAAAACTTGGAAGCAGCACTTTCAAGGTCAGAAATTTTGCTTTAAAAAAAAAAAAAACCTCTTAAATCAATGCAAATTCCCTTTTTTCAGAGCTAGTTAGTGTTATTGTTAGCCCTGTGTGCTACACTATAATATTTTTGGTTTCTTACTCTTAATAGAATAGTCAGCTCATGAAACCAATGGCAAACCATTGCCATAGAATCACTAACAATGCTTTCTTTGATTTTAATGTCTCTGGATTGTGTCACTGATCAGTAGGAATTTCCAATTTAATAAATAAATAAATTTAATAAATTTAATAACAATTTGTTAGGAAGAGCAGTAATTTAAATTTTTAACAGGAAAATCACTTGATCATTTGGTAACTAGCTTTTGTATGATTTGTTCAACCATGTTACCCATTAACCTGAACCTGGGCATTCAGTTAGATGTGACTTTTTCCAAAACAAAAGCAAACTCCTTAATATGTAACTAGTTGGCCGATGGTTTGGGATTTTGGATTTTTAAAATATAAATATGATTTTAAAGTCTAATGTATTTATGAATTGATCTTACCTACTTCACAGGAAAGGCAGGTTAGAAAAATTATTTTATTTGACAATTTTATTTATTAGACTAAACCCATCCACCAAGCCAGCATGGGGGCAAGACAAGACAGTAAACTGATGACTGATACAGTATTTACCAGGCTGCAGCCTGTTGATAAGGTTATTGTATTTAATAGCCTAACTTTTCTAGTTTCCTTTCCTTGCACCCAGGTCAGACAGATATTGCAAAATGATAGTTGTAGCGTTAAGCCAAAACTCTATGGTTTAATATTGGGTTTTGACTGAATGCTAGAGCATTGCTGGTGACAAGCTGACAGCATTTCTAGTCATGCGGGAAGTAATATCAGAACATTGGGATGCAGGCAATCAGCCAGGGGCTCATTGCCTGGGGGATAATCAGTTGAGGTTTGTGCCCAATTGGCTTCTCTTAGAGGTGGACTCCAGTAGACAAGGGGATCTACAGATCCCCAGGGTGCCTCTGGACTCTGTGGGTTGTTGTGCAGTCTGCTGCCTGCTAGGCCAGGCTCCCTCTCCCATGCTGTGCCAACCCTTCCATGGGGAGGTAATAAAGCTGTGGCCTTTTTTAAACCTAACATTGGTGTATCACTTCTTATTCCAGCCAAAATGCCCTCTTAGTACTACCACCTGAAATAACTGGAAAGGGCAAGATTCCCACTAGGACTTTCTGTACACCAGATCAATAAGCAACAAATCAATGATGTTAGCGCCCCTGTTTTTGTCCTAAATATGGAGAAGCCCTATTTAAAAGTATAGGCCTTTGAAATCTCTTTCAACAATATAGTGCAGCCTATATCTGTTGAATTTTAGTTCAAAACATATACATTTTAACCTTTAAAATGTGTTATTCAGAAACAAATGAAAGTTAAATAACTTTCTATAGCGACTAGTGCTGAGGGAAGTAAATAAAGAAAAATATTGTTACAGTGATGGTAATATTAGCTGCCACAAACAAAATCAGTCAATAAAAGCACTTCAGAAAGTTAAAGAACCAAATGAATGAATAAGTCTTTCTTTAAATTCAATATTCCCTTGTATAAAATATTAGGACTCCAGGCTCAAATTGGCTTCTCCTGAGTATAGTATTTTTTTTCTGTTTTATCAGCAGTCTTGCTCTCTAGCAAATTCATTTATTTGCTCTAAAGTGCAGTTGGTTGCCAGGTCTTTTCAGCACACATCAGCTCCACAGTAGACCCTTTATCAACTCTAAAGCTCTTGCTTCATAGATCATTGATTCCTCTTTACATCTTTACAACCTAACGTTGCCCTTATGACTTGAAGGTGTAGAGTCCTGGTAGCTTAGCAGAGCACATTCTTCAGTTCTGATTGGCTGAAGCCAACTGCAGGGTAAAGAAATTCTGAGGTGACCTTGGAACGACTGAAATTTCCCATTAATGGTACACACAGATACATTTCTTCTGTTTTGCAGAACAGACACAGTGCAGTGGGACAGTGAGTCCAACATTTCTTTTTTATGCTGTCCCAGAGGTAAACAACAAAAATGCACCCTAGATAATAAGGCAATTAATTCAATGACAAGTGAGAGTGTTTTTAGTCTTACTTCCTGTATCAGAGATTGCTTTCACTTAACTCTTCATTCCATATTCAGCTAAACTACTAGGTAGGAGAAAGGTCAGGATTATTAAACTTTAAGTCTGGGCAGATAATAGCATGACCAGACATAATTAAAAGTACATGTGCATGTTATAGTCAGGAATTTCTTCATTATTCAAAATGAGCTGAAAAGATGATACAAGACCAAGATGTGCACCATCTAAAATTGGGTGATATTTCTTGGATGCACAAATAAAGAACAATCTAGAGGGAGACAGTACTGGTTAGCATGTCAGAAACCTATATTTGAATCCCCTTACTGCAATAGACGCTCACTAGATTACTTTGCAGTTATTGTCCCTCAGTTTCAACCTACCACAAAGGGTTGTTGTAGTAAATGATGTACTGACAAATTACATAGAGTCCCAAATGGGAAGGAAACCAGGCTACAAGTGTCTAAATAACAATAACATTAAAATTGACTGGCAGTGTGGTAGTGCGGCCAAACAAGATGTGACTCCTTATTTCTTTTTTGGCTACAGAAAGGTCACAACTTTTATTCAACTTTTATTCAACCCAAAAGAACATAGGGTTGGCCTGGCATGAGGTGTAGAGTAAAATCCCCCACGCAGCCATCCGGCTACTGACATGGGCTTAAGGGGCTCCTGATCCACCTTCCCTCACAGCCAGGTAGGTGGGTGCCTTGCCCCTTGAAACCTTCCCCAGGAAGGAGGTTGGTTAATTGTTGCCAGGCATTCACATCATTCAACCATCCCTTCCTCCTGGCTTCAAGCTCCTAGCTGAGTAAGGCCGCACTCGATGTCAGCTGGTCTCGTACAGGGAAGCTGTGCTGAAGGCTCGCAGCAGCTGAAGAGGGCAAGGTCACCCCATGTGGCGCCTTAAGTAGACACCCTGAAGCCTGCCCCTCATGCTGCTGTGCATGAGCATGCCAGCAGGCATGCCCACATCTGTCTGGGCTCAATGCAGCTGCGTCTTGCTGCCCGCCTACACGCCATGCCAACTGTGGCCATCGGTTAGTCACAGCCACTTTTAAGACACAATATCTATAGCAATGTCAACAGCAGAACACAAGCATAATGAAAGGGAAAGTATAATCTGGCCTATGGCTTCCTTACTGAGTTCTTCATTTACTGAATAATTTTGGGAAGGGGAGTCTAGAAGAACTGAAAGAAAGCCTCTAATAATTAAAACAAAAAGTTTGAACCATGAGAATCAGTTCATATATTATTTTAGGCATACAGATATAACTTCTGAACTTGTCAAATGGCTAATTCAGTTCCTTCTCCAATCCTCATGCATATATTTGACATAAAAATGGAGGTCAAGCTAGTATCGGTTTACATAGATAGATCAACTTCCCCTTTGCAATATAAACTTGAGCAAGTTTGCCTGAAATTACAAGGCCAAACAGAGATGGCTATGACTTTCAAATGCTATTGTCTGTAGTTGACTTTAAAGCAATCTTAACATAAAGATCTTTTCATTTCACAAGCACTCCGTTGAGCTGTGGGCCAAGAATATTGCTATTAATTTTTAAGATTATTCCCAAGGTTGCAAATATTTGCCACTATCTTAATTTTATTTGAGATAATTGAAGCTTCTTGTGCATGCAGCCATTATTATTCATAATGATTCCATTTTTGCAGACAACATATTTTTTAAAAAATCTAACAAGGTATTCAGAATGCCTGTTTTATTTTGATCTAGCTATGTTAGTCCATTGCAACAACATCAACAACAACAACAACAAAAAGATACAGCAGAGTCCACAAGATATAAAATGCAGGAAATACAAGGGTGAGAAGCAGATATGTAAAATACAAGTTAATCAAGAAAAATACCAGGACCTTCTTATGCTGAGCAAGTTAACCTGTAAAGTTGGTTGAAATTCAACCCTGACAAGACAGAGGTTCTGTGGTTCAGTAGGAAAGGACAGATCAGAAAGTGTGCTTGCCCAGCCTAGACAGTGTGCAATTAAAGATCTTGCATGCCAACAGAAATTTGGGCATCATTCTGGAGTCCTCCCTTTCTATGGGGGCCTAGGTCATGAAAGTAGTCCAGCTGGCATTTTACTATCTATGTCAATCAAGACTACTAGCACCCTATCTGTCCCAGCATCAGCTTGCCACAGTGATCCATGCAACAATCATCTCCAGGATGGACTGAACTTCAGGAAGAAGAAGAAGAAGAAGAAGAAGAAGAAGAAGAAGAAGAAGAAGAAGAAGAAGAAGAAGAAGAAGAAGAAGAAGAAGAAGCGTTGTTTTTATATGCCACTTTTCTCTACCCAAAGGAGGCTCAAAGCAACTTACAGTCACCTTCCCTTTCCTCTCCCCACAACAGACACCCTGTGAGGTGGGTGAGGCTGAGAGAGCCCTGATATCACTGCTCGTTTTATCAGTTTTATCAGTTTTATCAGAACAGTTTTATCAGTGCTGTGGCAAGTAACTCACACTACATGGAGCTGCCCTTGTCCCTGCTTCAGAAATTGCACCTAGTACAAAATGCAGCTGCTAGGGTCCTCACCAGAACATTATGGATGGCCTACAACCAGCCTGTGCTGAGGCAGCTGCACTGGTTGCCAGTTGAGTACCGGATCAGGTTCAAGGTATCAGTTTTGACCTTTAAGGCCATATACAGTATGGGCCCTATGTACCTGAGGTATCGTCTGATATGCCGTATTACCATCTTCTCAGGCATATGGTTGGGGGGGGGGGGAGAGGTGGCATTGGGATGGGTTATCTGGTAGGTCAGTTGGGTGGAGGCTGGGGCAGTGGCTGGGGAAGGTGAGATGTTTTTTTTTAAGATTGTTATTGTTTTAGATTTCTGTTGTGATCTGCCGTGAGGCAGCAGTGCTAGGTGGACTACAAATGTAATAATAAACAAAACAAATGTGGACAACACAGCCATCCCCTCCTATTCAGGAGTTGATTGTTTAAGGTTTCTTGGCTGCTTTTACTTATATTTACAACTTTTAGTTAATCAATTATTTAAAATCTAAAGTTTTGTTTTTTCCTGTGTATAACTTTATCAAATACATTTCAAAGTGCTAATCTTGGATTTATGCAATCGGCAGCAAGCGTAGACTTTGAGGGAAAAACTGCCATGGAATATACCGCCCTTAATGGAAAGGGGGAAAAGAAAGAACAGGCTTCTACCCAACCAGCATGGTATTGGGTCCACTGGGATATGACAGCAGTGCCTTGTGCCTACCTGTCCAAGGCTGAGACTGCTGGCTTGAAGCAACAACTCACATACATAACAAGGACTGCCAGTTCACAGTGGTGGCTCCTGCATGCCTGTTCAGAGTTGAGACTACCAGCTCATTCAGGGTGATGCATATCCCTTATCTGAAGCTGAGGTGGTCCCAGCAGAGGGCGACCCACCCCCAAGCTATCAGCTTTCTATGACTTTTCCCAGAGGTCTTAATGGTCACATTGTTCCCAGTTCGCAGTATTCTTCAGTCAATAGCATTTATTTTTGTTGATACATGTACAAAACTTAAACTATAGTTCATAGAACTCAGATTGTATTTCTATCCAGACTATTCCTGTCGTCTGGAGGTGTTTGGCTTGGGGAGTCTGACAAGCAAAACTGGCAAGGCTTGAATAGTTGAGACAAGCCATAATTTAATCATATTTCTCACTGGATGTAGTGGTTTACAGAGACAATGCAAGCATGTACATGTACAAAACTTTTACAACTCAATTTAGAACCACTTTGAGTGCTCAACAAA
Source organism: Paroedura picta (assembly GCF_049243985.1). Taxonomy (NCBI): domain Eukaryota; kingdom Metazoa; phylum Chordata; class Lepidosauria; order Squamata; family Gekkonidae; genus Paroedura; species Paroedura picta. Next base: position 48,599,264 of record NC_135376.1, read on the forward strand.
TGCAGCCGGGACTTACTGGCAGCTGCCAGTTGATGCTGCAGAGGAGCAAGAATGACACAATCCTTGAACTGCTCCAGCAGCAAGGAAGGCAGGGTGGGATGCAGCACAAGACACAGTGTGTATGAGGCGGATGTGTGGTGGGCTCATGGCTCACAGCAGGCTTTCTTGTATTAGTCCATCACAGCTGAGTGAGGCGGTTCCAGCATGGGATAAAGCCTGCTTTGGGGGTTGTTCAGTCAGGGTCACTAAACTACCCATAGTTAGGGCCTCCATAAGAGTTTGCTGGCTGCGAGCAGAGCCCACCCAGTGGGGGAAGGCCAATGGGCTTACTGGGCCAGGTAGCCTGGGGTGGGCCCAGAGGAGGTCTACGCCTCTCTTTGGCACCCCAGGTTGGAACACCTCCCTTGGATGGGACCCAGTGGCAAGAGGATCCATGTTCCCAGGGGTAAAACTGGGTGGCTCCCAGGATGCTGTTGTGGTCAGCTGATCACATACACAGGCTTCCTCTCCCTGTGGTCCTGCTTAAGCCAAACAAATAAGTATGCAGCTTCCTTAGCCCAACGTGCAATCCTGCAAGTCAAAAAGCAATCTTATTTGAATTTTTTTTACATGATTAGGAATTAAAATATGGAGTCTGATATTTGTAACCCATTTCTTACTTTAGCTATATACTTTGAAGATGGAGATTGTGAGATGGCTGCAAAGAAAGTCTTTGATTCTGTTTTGGCCAGCAAACTTTATGTCTTTCTTTATGCTCTGGAAAAATTTGATTTGGGAATACCATCATTTCATGCTGTATCCCTATATGACTGTTTATTTAGTTGTGAACTGATTGATTGGGAAATAAGTGTTTTTCTAGTTGGCAGTGTAAATAATGAAACTTTATTAGTGATCTATGTGACACGTTTAACAATGCTAATTTTCTGAACTGCTCCATCTAATTCACTTGGCTTTTCTGGCAGGCTATAAACCATGGAGGTTTGTAAGGAAGTCTCTAATTTGATGGCCTTGAATTACAAAGAAGCAAGGAGAAGCAACTAATTTAGAAATATCTACAGAGTGCCACCTAGTGGAAAAAGGAGAACTTGAAAAGCAAAACCATGATAATTTGTCCCTTCCCCTGTTTACATTATTTTTTAGTTTTTACAAGGGAACAATTTTTTTTATTCTCTTGCCCTAAAACTAATTGCCCACATTGTTGGATAGAATGAGCAAAGATAGGATGAGACTATGTTTTCCGGCCTTATCAAGACATAAACACAAAATCAGGACACAAGAGAATTTAAAAGAGCTATGATGACATGAATTATTTATTGCAATTGACAGCCAAGCAGCAGGTTGTATTTGACAAGAGCTCAGATGCTGGGTGAAAGCAGAGTTCTGTGGAGGAGTGCTCTCTGCACCCCCAATAAGTTTTGTTTGCAGAATAGATGGTCACCTGCACAAGAGAAAATCTGATTACCATCCAAACACAAACCGGGTCTTTCAAAATAAATAACGCTTGTTAAGAATGTAATATAGTTATTTAGATTTTTGTGGGTATGTGAGTTCTAGGTCATTTGGGAAACATGAGCTGACAGTAAAAAAGCTTATTTGATCATTTGATCTGGATTGAATACATTTATTTTTAAGGCTCCAAGAAACTTTAATCTAGGAACACTGAACATTTACAAAAGTAAACTGGGGAGGGACAAAGTTAACGACAGTATCAGAGGGCTGAGCTTCCCTCCGAATATAGAAAGCAAAACCTGAAGTGAGAAAAAGGAGCATGAGAAAAATGGAGAAGGTGGCCTGCATAACAGGGCTGCCACACTTCCTGCTACGGAGAGATACCTCCTGCCAGCAGCCATCCCTGCCCACTGCTGCTTTGAGAGGCAGCAGAATGGGGGAAATGTTAGCAGTTGCACATATCTGTGTCACTTCCTAGGAAAGCCCTGGAGTGGCATGGTGCAATTTTCAGAATCTTTGGCAATTCCCAGGGTTATCATATGTCACCATTTTCTCCCCCAAGGGGCATAGTGGCACACACAATGTTGTAGTCCTCCCGTGTCTCTGCTCCTAAATCTTCTGCTAACTGCCAAGCATGGCCAGACAGCCCAACTAGTGCCCACCACAGGGCAGTCTCAGGTCTCTACCCCTCTCCAGCTTTATTTTTGTATTCTGCAAATCTTACTTTTTTTTTTTTTGTCACACTGTAGTACGGCTCATTGGTGCCTATTCAGCACAGCAGAAGTCTTCATATCCAGTCATGAACTAAAGAAAGAGCTGGAGAAGTCTCATGATATGTTTGCCTTTATGAAATGGTGTGAGAGGAGACTGTAAAAGTATAATAACATTTTGAAATGCTACAGAGATACAATAAAAGAGTGGCTGTGACTAATAACAGATGCTGATTGACAGGCTGGAGGGCGGGCTGGAGGGGGATGCACTGGCACAGCAGAAGTCGTAGCGGGCGTGCCCAGCAGCACAAGCAGGATGGGCTCAGGGGGCCTATGTAAGGTGCCATGTGCTGGGTTCAGCCTTTCCCTCACCAGTTGCCATTTGGACAGCTTCCCATCTGCCCACCCACCCTATATTGACTTGGTTTTATGGTTTTGGTTATTGTTTAATTCCATCACAGTGGTTTAAAAGGGGGCACAAGGTAAGAGCCTGGTTGTTTCAGGGCTTCAGTTTGCATAATGACGCCCTGAGTGTGGCCTACCCAGCTGGGTGGGCCAGGGGATCTAAGCCAGGTGGCTGAGTGGCTAAATGAGGTGGGCACCCGTCCGCCATCCACCAAGCCACTTCCTTGGGCTGTCAGTCTCTGGGGACAAGGAATCCACCATCCCAGCTGGGATGGAAGTGGGTATCAGGGCACCCCCAGAGCCAAGGCATGAGCAGCTGGATGGCTGAGGGTGGGCTCTTCACCTCATGCCAGGCCAACCTTTCAGGCTGGAGGATTATATAAATAAAAGCTGTGGCCTTATTACTGCCAATCAGAGTCACATCTTGCTTGCCCACATGCCCTCCTGCCGTCAATTTAGATTTATTAAAATGCCTCCATTTGCCATAGCTTTTCATCTTTGTTGCTTCATCAGAGCTTAAGACTCAAGCCATAATATTTCAAGCGGGCATCATGATTGGCATTTTCATTGATCAGTGAAATTCTGTGCCTAGCCAGGAGGTGACTTCCAAGAGGATCTTCATCCTGTGGTTTCTAATTCATGCCTTCAGGCCCATGGCAAGTATTAAGCTATTAATGAGCTATGCAACTTAAGCCCATCATTTATAGAGGCAATTTGCTTTTCATTTAGCTTAACTTCTAAAGAAATAATGTGTTACTTCATATGTTTATGTCAAAGGGGAAAAATTATGCACCAAAATTAAATAATAAATCATCCAATTATCCCTTGTAGATCTCTTTACACAGAGACTGTAAGTTTGCAACCACCTACGCATGAGAAGGGACATCCATTATGAAGAAGGAACAATTTCTCTGCATATTGTCTAAGAGTTATTTTCTAAATGAATGCATATTTCTGCTCTTTTTAAAACATATTGCTAGAAAATGTAATTTGATTGGACCAAGTATGCTGTATCGTTAGCCACATCACTTTTTATGAAACATATTTGCTTTTATTAATTACTAGAATCAAAGCCCATTTTATATAGAAATAAAATGGGCGCTAGAAGGGCTCTCTCTTTCCTCCCCCGCGACTCGTGAAGAGTTGTGTGTGGGCGTGAAGATGGGCATGGGCAAAGGTGGTGGTGCAGTGGAGCTGGGGTGGCACTGACCTGGGCGAAGAAAGCAGCGAAGAAAGCAGCGAGAAGGAGGCGAGTAGGGGGATTGGGCGGCCATTTTGTGCGGAGCAGCGGGTGAAGGCTGTGTGGGACACTGGGTGTTGGGGCGGCAGCAGCGGCTTCTCCGTGAGCGCGGCGATGTCCGTGGGCACTCGGCAGCTCGGCAGCGGGCTCGCAGGCTCCAGCTGTCGACTTGTTGTGGAAAGGGCAGTCCTTCGAGTGGGCCGGGGCGTCGTGGGCCGGCGGCGATGGTAGCGGCAGAAGGCAGATTTCGGCGGCCGTGGCTGCGGGCGGCGGCGGCGACAGCAAGTAGTGGGAAAGCTTGTGTTGGTCTCCGGAGCAGCGACGGCGAGGCGGTAGCAGGCGGTGGCAGAAGGCGGCGTGGGGCGGCGTCCAGGGCGAGTGAGCAGCAGTCTTCTCCCGGCTGCCAGAGTGGCCATGCCGCGTCTGCGACACGGCGCGGCCACTCCGGTGGCTGGGAGAAGGCAGAGTTGGGCGGTGAGGTGATAGCAGGCGGCGGGAGAAGGCGGCGTGGGGTGGTGTCCAGGGCGAGTGAGCGGCAGTCTTCTCCCGGCTGCCGGAGCGGCCACGCCGCGTCTGCGACGTGGTGCGGCCGCTCTGGAGGCCAGGAGAAGGCAGAATTGGGTGGCTGTGTGGGTGGAAAGGAGCCGGGCCGCCGCGTCAAAGACGCGGCGGCCCGGCTCCTTTCCCCGCAGCGTGGCGGTGGCAATGGCTTTGCGGCTCCTGATTCGCTCCTCCAAGTTTTTATCCCGGACAGAGCCCGCCCTAACTCCTCCCCACAAGGCCTTAGCGCTTTATTTAGTCCGCGGCGCCCGCGGATAGTGTGGGGGGGGGTTAACGGAGAAAACTGCAGCAATATAAGAGAGAGTATGCTAAATCCAGCAGGTTTTAAAGCATTTTATCACTCTCTCTCCGTGGGCAGGTGTTTCCTATACAACCTCAACACCATCTTAGGCAGAGTAAGTCACTAGACAGAAGGATAGAGCTGCATAGGATTGTACTGACACACAACCGCTTTCCACCACCCCAGTGTTGTTACCATTGTTCATATTTCTCTGCCAACCACACACTGACATTTGAATTTCATTACTAAATTTTCTTTAGCAATATTTCATATTCAAGTGATATTAATCAGGCATGGATCAGATGGAACTTTACAGAGTCAGTGTTATTTGAATGGGCATGCACCCTTCACGTGGAGACTTTTGCAGTTGCTATGGAATAAAACCTCACCTTAATTATAACCAACTTGTAATGCTATCCACAGTCTTGCAAGAATTGTAATGCTATCCACAGCCTTGCAAGAATCATCTCCAAATGTTTCTGATGCATATCTGGTGAGGGGAGTATTAGTTCATGTTTTTTTTAAGGAATCTATGACTACACATCCAAAGAAACCTTTCAAATTTTGCTTCCACTTTCTATGTAATGCCTATACTCTCATACTCACAATACCTCGGTTATATGGGTTTATGGATGAAAGGATATGGAAAACAGATGGAGCAGACTTTTGTTATCCTTTTTAAAATAGTTTTCTCCCGGATACATGTAGTGTGAAGCAGGCATTGCAAAAATAATAGCAAATGAGCTCTCTGGAAAGTAGAAAGCTATAGTGTTAACCTCAAAAGTGATAGGGATGTCACTTCATGGGGCTTTAGGGATGTCTCAAGATTTTGTACCCATGTGGCAAATAACTCTTTGATCAGTTTGATAATCACAAATGAAATCTGGATGAGTCACAGACATTTGGGAACAGTATTCACAAATTTACACCATTTGTTTCTGATTATGGGAATAGAGCTGGGTCTCTTCTTTGGTGCCATAAGCTATTACATGTTTAAGTGTTTAAATTCTCAAAAGTTCTAGGACTCCAAATGTGTCCCGTTTTCCAACACAGCCTACATATTACCATTCATCAAAAAGGATGAATCAGGACCTGAGCTGAGCCATAATGTTACCCCTCACACTGTATTTATCCTGTTGGTAGTGTTAATTGAAAAGGGGTTAATTGTTAAAGAGATAAACTGACTTCTGGTGAGATTATGAATGCCTGACATTTTAAGATATACATATGTTGTCTTCCTTCCCAACAGATGGCACCTATTTTTTTATTGATTATTTTATTTTATTTTTCTCTCTTGTGGAGACACGAAGCAGGTTAGAATAATAGAATCATAGAATCATAGAGTTGGAAGGGGCCATACAGGCCATCTAGTCCAACCCCCTGCTCAACGCAGGATCAGCCCAAAGCATCCTAAAGCATCCTGAAGGTTCTGTTGTTCTCCCCTCTTCCACCTAATTCTCACAACAATGATCCTGTGAGTTAGATCAGGCTGTATTTTCATGATGTGCCAAGAACCTCCTAGTGAGCTTCAGTGGCAGATTGGAGAACAGAACCCAGTTGTCCCAGGTTCTACTTCCACTCTATATCATGCCAGTTGATTTATTACTTACCAACTAAAGCCTGTCTTTAGCTATAATAATGTTGAGTTGGTATGTGGATGACACATACCCTACCTGATTGGTCCTCAGTGAGGGATATGTCCCCAATAGGGAGCAGGCATTCCCCCACTGAGAGCCGATCATGGGCCCTCCCCATCCCTGTCCTCCTACCCCTCCTTACTGCCCCTTCCAGGTACTTGGGAGGAGGAGGAAGAGCCAGTAGCAGGTAAACCCCTCAGTGCCATGCAGGCTGCCTAGGTGGGAGCCCTCCTAGTTGCTACCCTTTTCAAACCCCATTTTTAAAAAGGGCTTTGATACTAGTACAGAAATATATGTAGGTGGTATTTATCCTCACATACAGCCAAAAATGTTTTGAAAATGTTTTTTAGTTTTATACATCAAACACTTAGCTGAACAGGCAAGCAATAAGCAATACCATTTAACATTGGTTTAGCTGGGTAATCAGTGAACAGTAATTCTCAAAATATGTTCAAGCACGCATGTGCTTCTCCCTTAGTCATGTGTCTGGGTGATAGCAGCCTAGATCAAAATGCTTTATTCCAAATGCTTTATTCACTTCCATTATCTTTCTCTTTCAGCTTAGTTCCTATTCCATAGTTTTTCAGCCCACTGCCTTCTCAGTTCAGTTTAATCCCTTCTTCAAAATGCTTTTCCATACTGGACAAAGAACACGTGTTACAAAGAAGACTAAAGCTGCAGTGTGCAGAACACCATCCTAATCTTTGTTTCTGGGTAGTTTAGGATGGCAACTAAGCCCTAAACTCTGTTTCGCAAAGATATACAGCAATATTTTAAAGACATACCTGCTTATTTGAAGCAAAACAGATGCCAAGACATGCCCGCACTGAACCAGAATTGGGCCAATGTAACTCCAGCACTGGAATACAAATGGACAGCATGTTACACTAGCAACCGTTCTTGACCTTTTTTTTAAAGTTCACAGAAATATCAAGGGTGTGTGCGTGGGGTGACAAGTTCCCCCCCCCCATCTCTTTTCTGGCATCTAATCTCAGTGCAGTTTCATATATGGACTAAATTTGCAGCCACTCACAGATCTCCAAAGAATTATTGAAATGCTTGTCTTGTCACTCATGGCACGGATGATAGAGCATATGGTATGGCGCTGCATCTTTCTGGACTTCTGCCACTAGCTATTAGAACAGACATAGAGAAACCTTGGGTAATGGAAGCACTTTTGCACAAAAGAGAACTATATTGTACAAATACCCAAGGTTTCTCCTGGCCATATCATGGCCCTACTTGTATTGCAAGATAATGTGTTCCCTTTGCTCTCACCTTTGTTGTGTTTTGCATGTGGACAGTGATTGGTTGTTGTGGGAAACCATGGCTTTATCAGCATACACTAGTTGACTGCAAATATCTGCCTGTCATGGGGGCTTCAACAGCATACCACTCCTAAGTCAGTGGGGTGGCTATAGGCTCTAGTGTAATTCCTATTTGCTGTGCACTTTGTTGTGTGCTCTCTTATACATGTTTCTTCTTAGAGAGCCAGCTTGGTGTAGTGGTTAGGAGCGCCGACTTCTAATATGGTGAGCCGGGTTTGATTCCCTGCTCCTCCTCCATATGCAGTCAGCTGGGTGACCTTGGGCTTGCTACAGCACTGATAAAGCTGTTCCAATCAAGTAATAATATCGGAGCCCTCTCAGCCTCACCTCCCTCACAGGGTGTCTGTTGTGGGGAGAGGAAAGGGAAGCTGATTGTAAACTGCTTTGAGACTCCTTCTGGTAGAGAAAAGTGGCATATAAAAACAACTCTGATTCTTCTTCCAGTGAAAAAGAAGAAGAGTTGGTTCTTATATGCCATGACCACAAGATACTGACAGAGCCAGCAATGCACCAGTGTCACAGTTTTTATAATGGGAATTATTTCCTAGGGAATAAAGTTGCAGTCCTATATAAAAACTAGAAGAAGAGCTGGTTTTTTATACCTCAATTTGCACTCCCCAAAGGAGTCTCAAAATGGCTTACAAACACCTTTCCCTTCCTGTCCCCACAAAAGATACCCTGTGAGGTCGATGGAGCTGAGATAGCTCTAAGAAAACTGCTCTGTGAGAACAGCCCTAAGAGAACCATGACTAGCCTAAGGTCAGAGGAATGTGAAGGTGACTGTAAGCCGCTTTGAGCCTCCTTCGGGTAGGGAAAAGTGGCATATATGAACCAACTCTTCCTCTTCTTCTTCACCCAGCTGGCTACATTTGGAAGAGTAGTAATCAAACCCGGTTCACCAGATTAAAGTCCACCTCTCTTAACCACTATACCACACTGACTAGCCTAGGACTAAGCCTCATGGAACACAAAGGGACACAGTTCTGAGTAAACAGGCATAGGATTGTGCTCTACATCTCATTAATCTGGATGGGCTTTTTTTTTAAGAAGCTATGTTGAGGATTACACAACAGAAGAGTAATCTTATCCGCATTTACGTGGAAGTAAACCTCACTGAAAGCTTTGTGAATGATTTGGATTTGGGTTTCTGATTTTGCTTACAATCCCAATGGACATTCTATGACTATCTGTACGGTATGCTGATATTAACTTTTTCTTCTAATCACAACCTCTCCCCAGAGACATATTTCCTTACAGTCCAGCCAAAGCATTTATTCATGCCTTTTCACAGATCCTCTTCTGTATAGACAGGTCGTGCTACTTTTTCCAATCAAGACAAATAAGTGTTCCACAACTATCATGCTCAATATGGTGATATTTTTTTTAAATACTAGGTGTTAATGACTATATTTCTGTTTGCCTTCAAATAGCTACCCATTAGTAGCCATTGCAGTTTTCAGGTCAAGGAATATTCATTCTAGTGCCAAGAGACTAGAGGTGCCAAACATTTCCTTCTTCAGAGTCAGAACCAACTGATAAAGAAAAAAGTCCATTACTAGCTTCCTGCTAGAAAAGAATTGTTTTCTGTTTGGAACGGTTAACTCATTTGGTTAATAAACATGGATATGAAAAATGACATGTTAACCTCGAGGTTATATCTTCTTAATTACTCCAGTGTGCCTGGTAAATATTTCATGAGCAGCTGTAATAAAATATTGATTCTGATTTTGCAATTAATCCATATTGTGCTGATCTTTTCCTCCAGCTTTCAATAATTTAGCTCAATCAATCAGTGATGCTTCCCTTTCTGCCAGGCGACAGAGAAATTCACTTTTAAAAAAAAAGATAATAAAATGTTCAGTTTCTGCCATCAGTTCTAATTCAGTTAATTATACATCATGGCAGACGTTTCCGGGAGATTTCTCTCTTTCTCTTTTGCCTAATATTTGGAAGGAAAATATCCCAAATCATGCACTCTTCAATCACTCTTCCAAATAATTAGTCCACCTTTTTATTTTGAAGAAATATTAAAAAATATGTTTTAAAACTTAGTATTTTTATTCATGATTGTCATGAACCCCAATTCATTCCGCCTCCCCTGACTGTTTTCTCCCAGACTCCTCCAGGCCGGGTATAATAAAAGCATAAATCCTTGGGTTGGTTCCTGTCTGCCCTTTGCATACCAAAACTGCCCTCATCGGGACATCCTTATCTATTCTGCTCCAAGTGACCTTGCTTGTCTCGTTAGAGTCTCAACAGGCTGTTAGTTTAGATCAAACACTGGGCCATCTGGCTCGCCTGGGAAATTCTGTAACTTTTGCAAATGTACCTTTCCTGCTATTTCTAGTCCTCATCCCCCTCCCCTGCTTGGTTCCCCCTATAAGTACACTCCAATGTTTAATGTACCTTTGTCTCTCTGCCAAGATGATTGTTCAATGAGCCTTGGCTCATGTTAGCTGTTGTAGTACTTCTGCTCAATAAAGACTTTCCTTTGGATCCTTACTTCGCCTGGACCTTGGTAGTTCCTTTAGCACAGATTCTACTCGCTAACTCTGCCTGATTCCTGACAATGATAAGCTTTGGGTATATGTGTGGAATCAAGCACTTAAGGTCAGATGCAGGATATTTATTCTATTCTATACTTATGTCACAGAGCAAATGGGAGAGATCTACCATAGGGTCCTTTCTGGTAACTACCCCCCTTCCCATCTTTCTGCCTCCTCTCCATCAGCCTTAATTAACCTTTGGATAGACGAGGGCTTTCTAAACCACTGACACCAAATGTTACTTAAGCGAGACCCAAATTACCATCCATCCCCTTGAATTCCCTTGGTGCTGCTCCATAAGGATGAGATGCTTGAATCAGCCACTAAGTATGAGATGCTACCCCCATAAAAAGAAAAGCCTCAGAGTTTTAAAAATATTATTACAATATTGCATTGGAGTAAGGAAAAACTAAAAGGTACCCCGCACACACATACACACCCTGCTAATATCATGTAAATATCATGTAAAGGAAAGTATTCATAATGTCATGTTTGCTTAAGCATGTGGCCAGGGCAAAATGATGGGATTTGTCCCCAAAGACAGTGCCTTGGATGGGTAGCTCTACAGAGCCAGTTTGGTGTAGTGGTTAGGAATGCAGACTTCTAATCTGGCGAGCTGGGTTCGATTCTGCACTCCCCCACATGCAGCCAGCTGGGTGACCTTGGGCTCGCCACAGCACTGATAAAGAATAGTGATATCAAGGCTCTCTCAGCCTCACCTACCTCACCGGGTGTCTGTTGTGGGGAGAGGAAAGGGAAGGTGACTGTAAGCCACTTTGAGACCCTTTGAGGTAGAGAAAAGCAGCATATAAGAACCAACTCTTCTTCTTCTTCTACATAAACAGAGCAGCTGGCTGCATGGCACTGGGGGGATGGAAAAGTGTACCTTTGGGATGGAATTTAAGCAGACTGCAATGAAATTCTGGCTAAAAGCAAACAGGCAAATCTGGAGCAGTTTAAGGATTTGGGGGACCTGTAGCACCAGAGCCAGTTTAAGGATTTCAAGGGTCTTAGCAGAGTACAATTGTGATGTTAGCAGCCAGTCTGGGGATGCAAGGGCCCTAAGATTGCATAATGGAGCAACAACAAACACCCAGTTTATTTTAACTTTATGGTTCATTTATTTATTAACATGAAAACTGCAGGGTAGATAGTCCAGAGGCTTGCATTTTCACTGAGAGCAGGAATAATAGGGTAAATAATAGGGAGAGTAAATTAATGAGTTGGAAGTTTCTACTCTTCTGTACACACTATGCAAAGGTCCATCTGCAGGTTCTGTAAGATCTCAGGGGCTTGAATACATTCATTTCCCTCTACATTTTGTTCTTAATTTCAACCCCTCACAGCATCCCATACCTCCTAGAACATGCTCAGTACCTGCTATGCAATGGGGGTTTATTGATTTCTCTTTCAGTAAATTTATATTTTTCTACATACCTGCAAAGTGCCCTAAATACATAGAAATGCTAGCCTTGTTTGTTGATGACTCAGTTTTGTGACTTCCACAGTTGGTACAAAACAGCTAGTTTACTACCATGATTATCTAGAAAGAGGATTTCTAGAAATAAGAAAAAAAATAAAAGCCTTATGGGGGCACAAGGCAGGGAAAAATTCATATCTCTAGTTCCATTTAAAGCAATTTCACTTAAGTCAAATAACGTTGCTGATACAAAGTGGCAGTTGTTCTGAATACTTTTTGATGTTACAACCAATGGCATCTCTTTGTACATAAGGGTAACTAATGGGGCACCAATTTGAATCATTGACCTCTGCTCTTATGTCAAGTTGAGCAGATTGCCTGTTAACACCATAAATTATAGGTCATAGGCACCTAAGTGCTTTAATTTCATGGTAATAAGTATGAAACGGCTATTAGCATGTTACATCCTTTGGCATGACTGGTCAAAGCCTAATGATTGTTCTGGCTGTCAGGTTCATAAAGATGGCATGGTAATTAACCTATGATTTTTGTTTCCTTTTCAGCAGGTAAATTGAGCAGTGAGGTTGGAGTGCCCTTCATAGTGTTGCCAGGAAATAGTACTTCAGCACAGACTTACGGCTATTGCATATTCACAACTTGTATCACTAAAGCTAACATCCATATCTTTCTGTACTCCACAGTACAGTGGACCATTATTTCATGTGTGACCATTATTTCATTCAGGGCAAATGGATGTTGTATCCTAACATATGGGTTCTCAAGAGCAATTAATGGGGTTAAAAGCAATACCCTTGTAATAAAATGATAGAACAGCCACAAATGCCTTCATGTAAATATATCTGTTACCCAGTCAACATAATTTTTTTAAGTATTAATTTTAAATATCACAGAACCAAACTGCAGAGCTTCTACTTTTATGAAAATGTCCACTTGTATTTGTAGCTTCTGAATATTAGTTGTTGTTCCAATTGTTAGCAGATTGCCTGTGCATCAATTAAGACACTGAAGTGATCAAAAGTAAACAAAGCTTTATTTATGGAAATACAAACATGCATAGAAATAGAAGAGATAAACCTAGATTCCTTACTACCTGAGAGAGTGATCTAGAAGAAAAGCCTAAGAATAACAATCTGTGGACAGAAAAGGGAAAGCCCTTTTAGAAAGAAGGAATTCCCCCCATGCAGGCCTGTCTAGCAAGAACTTTCTGCCCCCCGCAGCATATTACTTTTCTTTTTTGTGCACACCAAACAATTGGCTGTCAGTTTCCTTTAAATTCTCTTCAGTAGTTTAGGTTTTAATTAGGATAGAAAATGGTTAAAGGATCAACAGTCAATCTCCTCCCCTCACCTTGTGTGTGAATGTCTAAATGTGTGTGTTTTCAGAAACAGGGAAATGTATCAAGGAAGGAATTTAATTACCAGGAGTTAGATGGTTTCATATATATTGTAAAGAATTACTGTGGTCGCTAATTGACACAGTAGAGGGCGGACAGAAGTGGGACACACCAACACATCAAAGGCTGCAGTGGGTGTGCCTGGCGGCATGCACAGTGGCAGTCTAAGTCACCATGTGCTGCGCTCAACTTCTCTACTGCAAAAGCCATTGGGACAGCTTCCCACCTACCTTATGTTTGGAGGATTTAAATTGTTTGCTGTTTGCTTGTTGTCAGTCACAGTGGTTTAAAAGGGGACAAGAGATAAGAGCCTGTTGTCTCAGGACTTCAGTTTGCATACTGGAGCCCTGAGTGGGGGAGGGAGGTCTCCATAAGAGACCAGCTCAAGAAGGAACATGGCCCACCTGGTTGGATGGGCCAGGGGCTCTGAGCCTGGTGTCTGGGTGGCTGAAGGTGGGCGCCCATCAGCCATCCACTAAGCCATTTCCCTGAGAGTAGGTATCTGGGAGCAAGGAACCCACCAACCCAGCTGGGATGGAGGTGGGGACCAGGGCACCCCTAAAATCATGGTATGAGCAGCCAGACAGCTGATGGTAGCTCTTTTTCTCATGTCAGGCCAACCCTTCAGCTGGAGGCTTGTGTAACTGGAATAAATGCTGTGGCCTTACTACTGCCAATCCGAGTTGGATCTTGCTCGCCCACATTGCCCTTCTGCCAGTCAACGTATGTTAATACCAACAGAAAGGTCATCTCTGTTAGAAGCCACACTAACACGAGCCCATTAGAACTGGGCCATATGTTGTTCTATAATTATTGGTAGTATTCAGATAGAAAAAGAAGTCCCAGTCAGACCATATCAGAGAAGAATAAATTCAAATGAGTAGCCATGTTGTTCTGAAGTAGCACAATAAAATCAGAGTCCAGTAGCACCTTTAAGACCAACAAAGATTTATTCAGGGTGTGAGCTTCCGAGTGCAAGCACTCTTCATCAGATTATGATCTTCTTACATGACAGGGAATATATAGCAAAAATCAGTTCTATAACATCAGTAGACTGTGTCACAACCAAATATAGCCAATGATAATCCTTTGTCAAAACAGCCAATCAATCCCCTAGAATTCGGTGTACTTTACAAAAACACAAGAATAGACCAAATTGCCTTTTATGACTGATCAAAGGCTCCCACGTCCCCATATGTTGTTTGCTCCATCCGTTTCCATACAACTGAGAAACATTCCTCCCAGGGAATCGCTGGTAATATCTATCCCAAGGCCAGGGAGTCACATTCAAAATCCCATTACATTGCCATATCTTACAGTCACATTATCACAAATAAAAAGTGAGGAATATGGATATACAAAATGAACAAGGTTAGCATGAATAGTGATATAAAAAACCTTTGTCCCTGTTGAGTCCTGAGTATGTCATAGTTTTGAGTTTTGTAATAACTTGCATTTCTGCAATCTCCCTTTCTAGCCTGTTCTTGAAGTTCCTTTGCAACACAATAGCTACTTTCATATCTGTTATTGAGGTCCATTCCACATGAGTTAAAAGTAGCAGAAGTCTTACAAATGGTAAATGCTACAAATTTGACGTTCCGCATGACGTCGCACACCATCTGCAACACTCCTGCAACACTAACGCTAAAATCGCTTCATTGTAGCGATTTCTGGGGAATCGGGAAAAGTGGATTCACCCTCAGAAAATCGGTACACTCCTGTCAACAACCTGCAACACTTGCGAAAAAGACCTGTGCATTCTCAATGTTGCAGTTGCAACAAAGTCCCTCCCCCTGGCTCTCTCCTCTGAACTTCCGTCGAAGCGATCGCCATTTTTTCCCCCTCGGAGCGAGCGGGGAAAGCAACGAACCAGCGAGGCTTGATTCACCCAGCGTGGCTTCTCTGGCTACAGTCCCTCCACAGAAGTGCTTAGCTTATCTTAGTAAGCTCCCCTAAGTACCCAAGCACAACACAGCCCCCTGTTTGCCAGTTCCCTTTAATTTCAGCCGAAAATCACGCCCCTGCGGTGGGGGGGATTTTTTTTTTCACTCGGGGGAGCGTGGTAATGATGACTCGCCAGCTAGATGGGTCTCTACATTAGGAAGAATCAAGGCATATTTGCTGAAACGTGTATGTTTTTTTTTTTTTAAACATGGGCTTAAAGGGAAAGAGGCTTTTTGGGAGCATGATAACAACCGCCCATTGGCTGTTTGTTTGATTGATGGCCAGGGACGGGAACAAGCACAGAAAAAAAATCGCTTCCTTTCTAGCGATTCCTGTGAGACCGGAAACCTGTGGGGAATTAATGAAATGCTACTTGATTCCACTACAAATGCAGGTATGCGGAACGCCGAGATTCCACTATTTTAAATTCCTTTATTGCTTTGTGAAAGCAATTGGCAACATTGGTCCTTGTGCAGAATGGGCCTCTATGTCCTGGAAAGTTGAAGTGCTCGCCCACAGGTTTTTCAGTTGTGTGGTTTTTGATGTCAGACTTATGCCCATTAAATAAAATAAATTAAAACAGAATAAAATGGACCATTTAAAACACCTAAAAGGTGTCTGAATTATTTGACCATAAGTAAAAATTACTAGCAGCTGAAGTGAATAAAACATTTCACACTAGGAACAAAAAGTATGGGAACTGTAAAAATGCTTAGTAACTGTTTTATGTCTAAAACCTCTTTCTAAAATATCTGTATGCTACTACCTGTCTTCAAATTCATTCTCAACAATCTTCAAATTCATTCTGCCATAAACTTTCACACAGAATAGTTCTTATCTAAGCATCAGCACCTCATTAAAGTGTGTGGGTAGAATCAGATTGCAAGTGAGGTCTTTCTCCCCAGTGATGACTCAAAGCAGTCCTTATATGATTCTCCTCTCCTCCATTTTATCATCACCACAACCATGTGAAATAGGCTAGGCTGGCTGAGGATGATTATTCCAAGGTCACCCAGCAAGCTTTCATGATCGAATTTGAACCTGAGTCTCTCAGATCCTAGAGAAAACTCTACCTACTCACCACACTGTTAGATTATATTTAAATGCTCCATTGGATTGATATGGAGATGATTGTGTCCCAAAATATACAATAGTATATCCAATAGTATATCTGGATGTTAAATATCTGTATATAAACACCTCTTACACTTACACTTATTTCTTTTACCTTTTCGGTCCCCTAAAAGAAGGTAATGAGTACAAATTTTAAAGATACCAAAGAGGGAAAAAAATCAAACACAGTTCAGCTCTCTTGTCTTATGCAGTGCTCTTCCTTTTCTCTCACACACATTGGTATATGTAGAATCATAGAACCATTTAGAACTGTGACTCTCCACCCACTCACCTAATTTGTTACCATTTAATGCAAATTTTAAAGATACATTTAAAGGTTCCTGCTTAGGAGCATCCAAGAAGACAAAAGGCAGAGTCAGCCTTACAATAAATGGTGACCTAGACAAGAAGCATCTCTTGTGAATCCTTTACAATTGTTCAACTTTTGAATACTTTGGTTGTATCAAATTTCATAGAATCATAGAATCATAGAGTTGGAAGGGGCTATACAGGCCATCTAGTCCAACCCCCTGCTCAACACAGGATTAGCCCTAGGCATCCTAAAGCATCCAAGAAAAGTGTGTATCCAACCTTTGCTTGAAGACTTCCAGTGAGAGGGAGCTCACCACCTCCTTAGGCAGCCTATTCCACTGCTGAACTACTCTGACTGTGAAAAACTTTTTCCTGATATCTAGCCTATATCGTTGTACTTGAAGTTTAAACCCATTACTGCGTGTCCTCTCCTCTGCAGCCAGCAGAAATAGCATCCTGCCCTCCTCCAAGTGACAACCTTTCAAATACTTAAAGAGGGCTATCATGTCCCCTCTCAACCTCCTTTTCTCCAGGCTGAACATTCCCAAGTCCCTCAACCTATCTTCATAGGGCTTGGTCCCTTGGCCCCAGATCATCTTCGTCGCTCTCCTCTGTACCTTTTCAATTTTATCTACGTCCTTCTTGAAGTGAGGCCTCCAGAACTGCACACAGTACTCCAGGTGTGGTCTGACCAGTGCCGTATACAATGGGACTATGACATCTTGTGATTTTGATGTGATGCCCGTTGATACAGCCCAAAATGGCATTTGCCTTTTTTACCGTTGCATCACACTGCCTGCTCATGTTTAGTTTACAATCCACAAGTACCCCAAGGTCTTGCTCACACACAGTGCTACCTAGAAGCGTATCCCCCATCCAGTAGGCATGCTTTTCATTTTTCTGACCCAGATGCAGAACTTATCTTTATTAAATTGCATCTTGTTCTCATTTGCCTATTTTTCCATTGTGTTCAGATCTCGTTGAACTCTGTCTCTATCTTCCGGAGTATTTGCCAGTCCTCCCAATTTGGTGTCATCTGCAAACTTGATGAATAGTCCCTCCACCCCCTCATCTAGATCATTAATAAATATGTTAAAAAGTACCGGGCCGAGCACCGAGCCCTGAGGCACCCCTCTACTCACCTCTCTCCAGTCTGATGAAACACCATTGACAGCAACTCTTTGAGTGCGGTTCTCTAACCAATTCCCTATCCACCTAACTATCTGAAAATCCAGATTGCAGTCCTTCAACTTATCCATCAGAACATTATGGGGAACCTTGTCAAAAGCTTTACTAAAATCCAAGTAAATGACATCAACTGAATTTCCCCGATCCAGCAAACCTGTTACTTGGTCAGAAAAGGAAACTAGGTTGGTCTGGTGGGACCTGTTGGAGACAAATCCATGCTGACTTCCTTGGATCACCAAATTGTCCTCCAGATGTTTGCAGATCGCTCCCTTTAATATCTGCTCCATTATCTTCCCCGCAACAGAGGTCAGACTCACTGGTCTGTAGTTTCCTGGGTCATCCTTCCTCCCTTTTTTGAAGATCGGAATAACGTTTTCTCTTTTCCAGTCCTCTGGGACATCTCCAGTCCTTAAAGAGGTTCCGAAGATGATGGACAAGGGCTGTGCAAGTTCTCTGGAAAGTTCTCTGGAAATACGTGTGTATTCTTAAATAATTGCTTCAAATCCTCTTAATGAATGCAGAACTTTAATATACTGCTGCAATTACTTTGATGAAAATGTCCAAGAAACAACTAGTCTGTCTGTTTTGAGGTTTAAATGTAGTCAAAGCGCCCTTCCCCCAGTAAATCTTCAGTTCGTCTATAGAAAACAACTTTTAAAATAGCAAGCAGGGAGAAAAGGTCAGTGCTATTCTTATAATCTAGTCTGCAAAGTAGTGTTATAAAAATAATTGCATTCTCTCGTTAATCAAAGCTGTGTTTAGTAGAGTCAAGGCTGTAACTATAATTTATTCAGCAGTAGTCAGGTGCCCTAAACTATATATTTAGAGAAAATAGGTTGAGTGGCTTTGCTTTCTTGTTCAGTGGTTCTGGTGTATGGAGAATACAATTATATCGAACCACCCAGAGTTTCAAATATGTGATGGTCATCAAGCAAGCAAGAAATTAGAGAATTGTGGCAAACTGGGTGAGGGAAGGTATCAGATTTTAAGTATCTTCCTGACTATCCAGTTAGATCAAGTCCTCAACAAATCCCAACATAAACTTATGAGGCTCCAATGTGGCTCTCCAGTGATGAGGTGATACCACTCCGGTGCCTCTCTTCTCACATTTCATGCTTCATTCTTTGGCCTGATAAGAACCAAGAATCCTGGCTGCAGCTTTTTCTTGGTGCCACATTCAGGAATCTGGGAGCCAATTCTAAAGCTCTTTGCCAGTTTCCATGCTTTTATGAAGGTAGGTTGCAAAGTCTGGAATGGCCTATAAACAGTTTATGTAAAACTAGATTATAGTCAGACACTAGATCTGTAGACTTAATTTGAATATTCATTGGAATGAGCAAAGCCATAAGCACAAAGAGATAATGCCATTCCATGCTCCCCCCTTAAAAGACACAAATGTTTGCTTATTATTTCTATTTGTTACTAGTATTCATGAGCATGACTGTGAATCTTTAGGAACAGGTCTATATATGTTTCCACCGGGGATGCACAGATTCAGAAAACCTATTTAGTAGAATTTACTGATTCACTCACAGTTGCAAAATGCATTGATCAGGGATAAATCTGGATTGTATGAAGCAAACTGCTGCTAAACAATATGGCAGCTGCCTGTTGTTCAGAATCAAACACCCAATCTGTTGGGAATCATGTTTTGATCTACTCACACCCTCAATGGCTACACAGTGATGTTGCAAAGAAGAGAGAAGAAGAGGCTTGTTTACTTTCCTCCCTTCCACAGTGGGGAAGGATAAAAGAAATGCAATACAGTGTAGAACACAGCTGAATCTAACCTCATGGGTCTTATGGTTATTGACCACCCAATCCTATGCACTAATTGGAAATAAGGCTAAGTGAAACCATTAATGTTATTACTTAAGGATTGCAGCCAGCCCTATCACTTACATGTAATTAATTATTTGAAATATTTCTATATTGCCTCTCTCCTAGTAGTATATAGAGTGGTGCAAGGTAACAAATATATGAAATTGACATAATCATCAATAAAAATATAATATTAAACAGTTGAATAGGCAAAATGAAAACAAAATCACTACAGGTACACTGATCCCGGCACAAATACCAGGAACCAAAAAAAGGAAATTGGCTTAAAAACTAGTTAAAATGGTTAAACCTCATAGCAGCCCTATTAAAAGCAGAAAACAGTGAATAATCACTACAAAAGGAACAATGATCTAAGTAGCAGACAGCTCTTTCTCTGGTACAACAAAAGATGCCAGATCCTGGGATCAGCCACTGGAAATGTTCTGTTGATGTCTACCCATCTTATCTCCAAAGGCTGTGAGACATGACTAATGCTAAGGGACTGTAATGATGAATGTAGTGCCCAGGCAAGACAGTATAGAAGTTGGTGATCTTTCAAGTACCCTAACACTTTGAAAGGCAAGGAGAATAACATGGCTACCTATTTGAATCTACCCAATAATAAATATCATCCCTGGGTTTCTGATTGGGCCACGTAGAAAGAAATCAGTTATAACTCAGCCCCCCCCCAATTTTAGGTCACTTTGCGCTGTTTCTAAATGTTTATTACCTGTAGATTAAAATCTGTGATACACCACTCAGCAATTCAGTTCCCTGTTATTTGCACTGTGACAATGTAACATGAAGAGCACCAGTAATCTGATTTTAATTATTCATTATTATGCAAATCCAAATCTTTCATATATACACAATCCCAATGGGTCAGCAGCTCATTGACAGATATAAGCAAATAGACTTCCTCCTAAATTAAAACAATGTTTACAAACGAGCATGTACAATCTGCTACTTGCATTTCTTCTTATTTGAATGTCCACTCAAAGTGTTCTTTATTTTGCCATTTTATAGTTAACTATCATCAGTTAAAGGAACTAGTCAAGATCTTCAAACAACTCAGACTTTGTACAGTGTAACAGAGTGGGAGGGAACCATGTATTAATGAGTTCAATGAATTTATATTCATTAATACATCATTTTCCCATTATGTATAATGTGATAATTATAATTCTGGATCTGGTTCAAGGTTTAACCTTCAAGGCTATCTGTGGTCTGGGCCCTACATATCTGAGAGACCACCTATCGCCTTATGCCCCCTGCAGGGTGTTGCATTCAGCATGTATGAATCTGCTAGTGGTCCTAGGCCCACAAGAAGTATGCCTGGCCTCGACTAGGGCCAGGGTGTTTTCAGTCCTGGCTCCAACCTGCTGGAATGAGCTCCCAGAAGAGCTCTTCATGAATAAACACAGTCCAGCCTCTAAAATTAATTTATCCCAAGAAGATTCCGAGCTCTTTTTTGTGAACTTCATCAGATTCCATGGAGCTTAAATGTGTTGAGATACAAAAAGTGAGGGTCACACAGATTTCACTGTAATTGGAACAGGCAGTTTGAGATTCAATCAATGTTCAGATCAAATGCAGCAATTTTATATAATCTGAAACCTGCTGAGTATTTTTGACCAAGTTCCATTTAAGAACACTTCTAAGATTTAATAGCAGATGGGATCAAGAAGCATTCCTCATGCAAACTCAGAGCTCCTGAGGACAGCAATCAAAAGGGCTCTCTCATGGAAGTTATCAGAGTTATGCCTGCTCTGATCCTTAATTTAGCACTCCCAGGCATCACTGAGAAAATAGCTCTTCCTAATCCTAGCCAGTCCAACATTTCAGCAGTATTTGAGTGCTGTGATCTGACTTCATGGGTGACTTCATAAGATTATTTTGTCACATGAAAGTTGCAGAGTTATAGGCAGGTCAGGCTTTAGGCAACAGGCAAGAGAACAAAGATTTGGTCAAAAAACTATTACAAGAATGACATTTGGATCAAACGCAGAAAAGCTGTTTTGAAACTGATTTTCCATAATATGAAAAAATGCTTGCCATTTCTATTGGTGTTTGTGGATTTCTAGGCTTGTGTTGGCAAATGTGGGACTGGGATTTAACAGGTTTGAAACAGAATAAGAAGGGTTGATATGAACAAATTTTTGTTATTGACATATATCGAAATGTATGTTTGTTAAGTATAAAGGTAAAGGTAAAGGTATCCCCTGTGCAAGCACCAGGACATGTCTGACCCTTGGGGCGACGCCCTCTAGCGTTTTCATGGCAGACTCAATACAGGGTGGTTTGCCATTCCCTTCCCCAGTCATTACCGTTTACCCCCCAGCAAGCTGGGTACTCATTTTACCGACCTTGGAAGGATGGAAGGCTGAGTCAACTTTGAGCCGGCTGCTGGGATCCAACTCCCAACCTCATGGACAGACAGCTTCAGACAGCATTACTGCTGCCTTACCACCCTGCACCACAAGAGGCTCTATTTGTTAAGTATAACAAATGAATTTATTACGGATGTGATTGAAAGCCAATGCGATGTAGTGGTTGAGCCTTGGATTCTAATCAGGGTTTGATTGCCCTCCACATGAAGCCTGCAGGGTGACCTTGGACTAGTTACAGTTCTCTTAGAGCTGTTCTTGTAGCGCTGTTCTCTTAGAGCTCTCTCAGCCCCACCTAGCTCACTGGGTATATGTTGTGGGGAGAGGAAGGCAAAGATGTTTCTAAGCTGCTTTGGGACTCCTTTAGGTAGTGAAATATAGGGTATAAAAATCTAGCTCTTCTTCCCCTAAAGTGCCTTGCAGCAATTAAAGTCCATTTTGATGGCATGAGGTAGAAGTGTACATAAGAGGGAATTTTGCAGTTCACATTTGTTGCTCTTTCTATTGTTTGTTTTTTCTTCTGGATTTTTAGATGCTCATTCCATAGTCTATTTGGTTAGTGTACTCTTTCTGTCCCAAGAGGACTGGACAAACTTATAAATCTAATTAATAAATAAAATAAATAAAATTGCAGATGCAAATCCCAAGATGAAAAGAGAAATTCTGAGAAATTTTAATTTGTGCTCATGCTTAATTAAAGCTGATTACTAACCCACCCCCATAAGAATATAATCCTTAATTTAGTACTTATCACTGCATAGAAAGAAATATACTGTTTATTTTCCATACAATATATGAAGTTTCTCTAATATGATCTGGTGGGACACAGAGAATACAAAATTGGTGGGAGGCTTCACTGAACCATTACCATCATCTCCGCTATTTGACCATTGGTGACCGCTCAGTTTTATGACATTATTAGAGGCAAAGCCTGTTGCACCCAGGAATACAGTGGGCACTAGCACATACACTTGCACTGCAACCTTCCTGGATTCTGCCCCCCCCCCATTTCCTGCTTGATCATGAGATCCAGCATGGTGAATTGGATTTTCTTTCTTCTTTTTATCCTTTAGCAGGAGATTGGTAGAGCAGATTGTCCTCTCAGCCAATACACTGCTGTAGGTATCACTGGATTTTTTGCCTTGTTTATAATATAGAATCATAGAGTTAGAAGGGACCTCCTGGGTCATCTAGTCCAACCCCCTGCACTATGCAGGACACTCACAACCCTATCGCTCATCTACTGTAACCTTCCACCCCCTTGAACCTTCATGGAATCAGCCTGTCCATTAGATGGCTAACCAGCCCCTGTTTAAAAATTTCCAAAGATGGAGAACCCCCCCCCCCCAAAGCATTCCTCCCTTCTCAGATTGCAAATCTTAAACCTCATACGACTTGCCCATGAGTAAACATTCCCAGGGCAGCAGCTTTTCCTGGCAGGGGCCTGTTTCCAGGCCTCCCACAGACCCCATCCCTCCAGGAAAGCATGCAGAGGAGGCAGCTCACTCCCCCCCCCTCAGAGGAGGGGCCATGAATTACTTATGAGTAAACATTCCCAGAGTACAGGCCTTTCTTGGCTGCCCTTGGTCCCAGAGGGCCATTTCTGGGCCTCCCACAACCCCCACCCCTGCCAGAAGGCATGCATAGACTACCCCAGAATGCAGCTAGTTACCCCCACATATCCTCTGAGCTGAAAGAGACCAGGATGCCAGGGGAACTTACTAGTAACAGGCATTCATTGAGGCTGGCTCCTCTTCCACCCAGCAAACGTCTGAAATGGGCAGGAAGGTGTGGGGCAGAACTGACTTATTAGCCCTTCCTAGCTGAGAGCTCCCTCCTGCTTGAGGCTAAACTACCAGGGTGGGCCATTTCTGCCTTAGGACCATCTCCTATTGGAGAGAATATTTCCAGGGGAAGGGAAATCAGGTGGGGAGTGACTTATCTGCATGCAATTTGAGCTAATTGGCCCTCATTGGCAGAGTGCCAATTGAACTGATTGGCCCTCATTGGCAGTGCGCAATTTGAACTGATTGGCCCTCATTGGAAGAGTGCCATTGAACTGATTGACTCTCATTGGCAGAGTGCCAGTTGAACTGATTGGCCCTCATTGGCAGGGTCCAATTTGAACTGATTGGCGCTCATTGGAAGAGTGCAATTTGAACTGATTAGCTCTAATTGGAAGAGTGCTATTTGAACTGTTTGAACTGCCCTCATTGGCAGAGTGCTCTGTCTCTATTGATGGCACACTCTCAGGAAGGGCTAATCTGGTACTGGGTGAGTAGTCAATTTGGATAAGGTTTACTGATTGTTAATGATGAAGTCTCCCCCTTCCTGCAAAACTAAACAAAACAAAACAGCTGAACCAAAACAAACCTGACAGCACAGGGCATGCTGTTAGAATCTGGTGAATCTCTAAGAAATGTTCAGAATGTTGAAATTTTAAATAATTTAATTTTAAAAGCACTTTTCATTTTTAAAAGTTAATCCATCCTCATCAACTTTAAGAGATAATTACTGTGAACCTACAATTACATTGAACATTTTATATCTAGTTGAGATTGTGGTTTATCTTTTATTTGTTTTCAGAATTGTGCGTGTTCATGACATTGCTTCCAACTTGTAACTACCCTATGAAATAATGATCTCCAAAACATCCAACCACATCACTTGTCCAGGGCCTTGGGCCTTGTCCAGGTCATGCAAACTGAGGGCAGTGACACCCTTTATTGAGTCAATCCATCTCACTGTGTTTTCTTATTATTTTCCTAATGTTATTGTCTCCTCCCCCCCTAGTGATCCATCCAAATTGTGACCTCCTTGTAAGATACAAAATATCCCAGCAGGGCTAAAGAATTTGCCCATATCAGACACCCTTAACCAGCTATTAAATATACAAGTTTTAAAAATAATTGGTTTAAAATACATAATTGATTTTCCCCAGGCAATATTTATTGTTCTGTAGACTTGTTTGCTGAAATTACTTTAAGGCCAAGCTTGTTGTTTGCATATTTCATATTGGGTTAGTATAGTTCAGTTTACATAATTTATATTTGTTCAGTAGACAATCCCTAAATGTTCTTAATATAAGTAGGAATAAACTCTGGTTGTCTGGTAGATATAATGAGATTTTTAGATCCTTATATTCAACATCTCTGTCACAGTAAATATAATCTAAAATGGGAAAATGTCCCATATTATCTGTTAGCAAATTCACTGAAAAAAAGCTGTATTAAATTTATATTGTGGTGGGGGAAAAGTTGTCAAACCTCTTTGTACTTCCTTGTGGGGTACCACAAGGGGTGATACTCTCCCACACACATTTTAACATCTGTATGTGCCCTCTGGCCCAGCTGGTCCAGAGTTATGGGCTGGAATGTCACCAGAAGTTGGATGACACCCAGCTTTATCTCCTGATGGATGGACAGCCGGATCTCCCCCCATATACATTTGCCAGTTATTGGAAGTGGTGGCTGGATTGATCAAGCAGAGTTGTCTGAAACTCAATCCCTCCAAGATGGAGGTTCTGTGACTGGGGAGAAGGGAACAGGAACAGGAAGCATGTCTCCTCTGCCTGGACGGGGTGCAACTCACATCTGCATCAATGGCCAGGAATTTGGATGTGATTTTTGATGCCTCTTTATCTATGGAATCTCAGGGCATGAAGGTAGCCTACGCAGCATTTTTTCACCTGCACCAAGCATATGGCTACTAGCACCCTATTTGTTTGCAGAATACTTGGCCACAAAGATCCATGCAATGGTAACTTCCAGATTAATTTTCTGTAGCTCGCTCTATGCTGGCTTACCCTTGTACCTGACTCGAAGATTCCAACTCTATGATTCTATGATTCTAACTGGTACAGAATGCAGGTGTTCGGGTCCTCACTAGGTCATCTTGGAGGGCCCATGTCTAGTTGTTGCTGAGGCAGCTGCATTGATTTCCAGTTTGTTTCCAAATCAAGTTCAAGGTATTGGTCTTGACCATGAAGGCTATACACAGCCTGTGTCCTACCTAAACGTGGGACTGCTTATGCTCCTTGCAGAGCACTGCACTCTGTGGGTATGAATTTGTTGAGGATCCTGGGCCCTTGGGAAGCACACCTGGCCTTGACATGGGCCAAGACCGAAAAAGCCACTTGGTGGAATGAGCTCCTGGAAGAGCTGAGGGCCCTATTGGAAATTTCTGGGTGCCGTAGGACCTGCAGAATGGAGCTGCCAGGTTGGGCTGAACACTGGGTTAATAAGATTGGGTCCTCCCCCATCCTTGTGACAGCTGGACCCCCCCCCCCTAGGAGGGGCCTGCCATTGCCCCTAGATTTACATCTTGTTGACACTGCCAGGAATGGGTGAGCGGAGGAATACAGGTCACCATCTACATCATTTTATCTGTTTTGTACTGTATTTTTTATCAGTGAGATGTAATCTTGCCATCTTATAAGTACTGTTTTTACTGTTTTCATTATGCTTTTGTGAACGTCCAAGAGTCGGCTGGTCTGGGAGTTGGCAGTATAGAAATCCAACAATAATTAAAATAAACATGTTGGAAACTTGGTGGCACCAGCCTAAAGCATAGGAAGATCCACCAGGTAATCCTTTATAGAGAAACTGGTTGTCAGATATGTTGCTCAGGTTTGGTATACTGTTCATATGCAATGTCTTGACTTTTCAAGTGAAATTCTTTACAAATCTGCTGAGTAATTTATGATGTACCTTGTCCTTGAATTTGCAATTAGAGCTGGAGCTTCCAAATCTATGTACCATTATTTGCTATTCTGTCATTACATTTCAGTTTTCCTTTTCTGAGCTGTCAATAGTTCTTGTTTTAGTTCATCCATTATTTTCAGATCCTTTTAAGTCCACCTGGAGTAGGAATTTATATAGAAGACTTTCTCTACCAACATTAGGAGCCCATAGGTTTGCTCATACCTTGTTCTAACATACTATTCCCAGTAACAGGAAGGTGCAATGACTACGGGAAATTATCTTTAAAGTGTAGTAGTAAGGTATAATTTTTAAATCTGGTTGTTAAAATGTTCTAATTAAAGCAATAATGGCATAGTTAAAAATGATGAGTTCTCTGCTGGTATTATCATTTCACAGAATGTACATGCTGCCTCTCTCCTTGCTTTTACCTCATGCCCATTGTAAGTCCGCTTCATATTGGATATAATTAATTTCAGTTAAATAACTTTGGGTCCTGCAGAGACATTTTGAAAGCAGGCTGCCTCATAGATAGCAGGAGAGGAGAAGGAGATGGATTTAAAGATACTCACCTGCCAAATTGTAATTCTTTGATTGCACTAAGTAGAGAAACTCAATAATCATTTCATGAGGATTCTAACCTGGTCCCTCCCTTCCTCCCCCAAGCCAAACAGAGTGGTTTCAAAACATTTTATATATGTTTCCAACATTTCACTTTACTAAGGTGACCAAATAGTCCCACTTTTGGAGGGACATCTGGGGGCACCTGGCACATTGTACTTATGTTGAAATTAAAATATATATATTACAATACTATTTTTGCATTTTATGCATTCTATGAAAAATTTTGTTGCTTCATATAGACCAGATTTTTAATCAAGAACTCCCCTGGTCAATGGTGTCCCGCTTTACCAATGTTAAAATCTGGTCACCTTACACTTTATACATATACTTAGAACTGGATCCATTGTTAATTTTCATCTGGCAGAAGCGTACTTTATTAGCCCACAGAAGTTTTCACCAGTTCTCTTCAGTGCAATTCTCTCTTCACGTATCATGCTTAGTGTTGTTCCACTAGTTTTGATGAACCTCGGGATAGTTGCCATGAACCAAAAAAAAAAAAAATCCTGGTTAACCTAGGGTATCAAGCTCCCCATTCGAAGCCAGAGTGAGTAGGGCCAAACTCTGAGAAGCAGCAGGAGCCTTATCTGCTTTGTGAGAAGTCAAGAGATATTACATACACAGTCACATGTGCATAAAAGAAAATGAAAGGCTCATTGTGCTACTAAGAGAAATCTAGACTTTATTCAGGCACAATGCAAGGGTCCTCACTAGAACAACATGAAGGGCTGCGACATCTGCACTGGTTACCATTCTGCTTCTGGGTCAACTTCAAGATATTGGTATTGACCTTTAAGGCTATACATGGCCTGGGTCTAAATCAGCCAGAATTTTGTATGCTACAATAATTAATTACACAGCCATAGCAGCTCTGTATACAAAAGCAAGATACAATAAAAATAAATAATGCTAATTCTGTATCTGGATCTTGGCTGTATCTTTGGGTAAAAAAAGATATACAAGGACATCTTAATGCTGACATTGTAGCTTGAACATAAGCATTAGCCAGCTGCCTGGAAGCAGTAATGGGGTGGCTCAAGCAGAGTCATCTGAAGCTCAGTCTTTCAAAGATGGAGGTCCTATGGCAGGCAGGAAGATTCCAAGCGAGGAAGTGTGTTTGTCCAACATGGATGGGGTGCAGCTATCAGCAGCTAACTCTGCCAGGAACCTGGACATGATCGTGGATGCTTCTCTCTCAATGGAAGCCCAGGTCACAAGAGTAGCATGACTGGCATATACCATCTTCACCAAGCCAAATTACTAGTTCCCTACTTGGCCCCAGAACACCTAGCCACAGTGATTCATGCAATGGTCACCTCTAGGCTAGACTTCTGCAACTCACTCTATGCAGTATTCTGACCCAGAATCAACAGCCAGTTGAATGCAGTGGCCAGGGTCTCACAGCAACACCATCAAGGTCCCACATCCAAACTGCCCTCCAACAATTGTACTGGCTACCAGTTGAATTCCAGATCAGGCATTTAGTTGTTTAAATCCAAACAACATTGACTGGGCCACTGCTCTTCCCTCCCTACACTGACCAATCATGGGTCTCTTAGATTATTTACTCAAGTGGGTAGCCGTATTGCTATTATTATTACTATTATTATTTATTTGATATAGTCACAGAATTTGATGTACTGTTCTTTGTTTTTCTTTCCATATGAATCGCCCTGGGCCTTAGGGGAGGGCGGTATACAAATGTGACAAATAAATAAATAAACCAGTACCTTTAAAGGAAACTAAATCAAAAGGAAACTAAATAAATCTATTAAAACAAAACATGTTAGTACAGTTTTTTTGTGGTTGAAAAATATTTTTTAAGAGGCATCTATACACAAAGGAAGCCATTTTGTTTTCTCACTTAAATGTATTTGGGCATACTTTTCTATTTGTAAATGATCCTGTTTGTAAATGATCTAAACACTATTAATATTTTGTCAAAAGGGAAGCTAGACTCATAGGGCATTCTTAAACATATACTTAATCTGGTTTAACTGTCATTACCTCACCTTAGAGAACCCTGAAAGGCAGAGAAGCAGAAAATTCTCAGAGCCCTCACCAAAGTACAATTGCTAAGATCCTTGCTGAGTGTAGGAGTAAATTAAACTAGTTTAAAACTGATCCATTTTAGGATTATGTCATGAACATTCCCATATCAATGTCTTTTCTTGGATAGCATATAATGAAATGCAGTAAACAGACATGAAAAAGAAGACACGCTTTCAAAGTCTCCCAATATCAGATAGCATGTGTATGACATTTATTGTTCAATTCAAAAGTAATACATTGGAAGCATTAATTAATACATAGTAATATTATTTATCCCTGCCCCATTAGCTAAAATATACTAAATGCACATAGAAGACACTTATATTACTTGGACGATACATAAATCTACTCTGATCTATTCTTGTCTGTACCCTGGGGATTATTCAGACTGTTGGGGCAATATGCATATTATTGCTCAAATTAATGAACAACGCAGACTTTTTAAAAAGTCTTGGATATATTGTGATACAACAGTGTGTTGGGACTATGTTTTCTTCCGATTGATTTTTCATGTTAGTTTAGCTGCTCTTCAGTAGCCCCCATTTCAGCCAAGACAAATAACAGCAGCTCACAGAACAAACTGTCAGGAAGATGGAAATAATGTGTGCTTAAATATGAGTGACCAGATTCTTCGCTGCCAGCCATAACTCATGGAAGGCTTGTTATAGAGTACCTCCTTTCATCATTGCAGACAGATTCCTTTCTCCTTCCTTATCTGTCTATCCAGTGGGATGACAGAAGAGCTCTCCTCTGATTGTTAAGCAGAGTGATGGACGGCTGAATTATTTATAATGTTTGCCACTGTCTCCCTGATCCTTATTTGTAAAATCTGAAGCAAGTAAGACCAGCTCCCATACTGCTGCTCCATTAAAAGTTCTGGTAGTTGTTACTTAAGTTCAGCAGATACACACATGATGTATGGCACATTTTACACACAATCCCATTTTAAAAAATGGATGTGGTTGAAATTTGTAAGAATAACATCTGGATGTCTCAAAACCTGGGAAAACAGAAAAGGGAATGTCCTAAGCACTTATCCTAAGCAGTTCACTCATTATGCCTGGTACTTTGCCAGGCCAAGGTAGGTGCAGATGTCTGTCCTGGAGAGATACTTGAAGCTTAGAATGGGGAAACAGAAATAGAGGAAAGGGAAGAGATGAGTGTCTCTCTCTGTCTCTCTTTCTGTATTTATATAAAAAAGACGTTTTATCTAAATTATTTCTCATTTTAGTGCAACCATGAAATAACTCTTAGGATATGACTGTTTTCAATTTCAGTTTTATCGGTACTGTTTTAGATAAGCCATAGACACAAAACAACTCAACAATAAAAGAAATTCCCACTAAAACAAATTCTTAAAGACAACGGTTGTTCATCAAGCACAAGTTATGCAATAAAACAATTAAAATAACAATATAAAAACAGCTATTTACATCATTTTGTGTAAAAATTTAGATAGTTTAAACTTGTTTAAATCATCAACCTAATTCCTTACTCATCATAGTCCATTTCCTATAAGCAAGATAACTCAATTTTGCCACAGCATATGATATCATAACCTCTTTGTCTTCTAATAAGAATTTGGTCAGGAACAACTCCATTCATTCTGAATTGTTCAAATGCTTAAATTGGGCTAGCAAGAGCATAATTATGCCCTTTCTGTCATCAGTATAAAATTCATAATGGAGTAATATGTGGGAAATAGTCTCAATAACATTAGCATACCACAAACAGCAACATAGCTCCATAGGCCAGTGCTTGAATCTTCCATAAAGTACAGCAGAGGGGAAGGCATCAAAGCAAGCTCTGAAAAAGGCTCATCTAAATTCAGCAAAAATGATGGTTGATGGATAAAAAGGGTGCTGAAATTCCTGTCCATGATTTTACAGGAGAGCATGGCTTTGGTAGAATTGCCAACTCACTCTGGATTTCAATATCAATGAGGCAATGATTAACCAAGGACTTGGATATGACAACAGACACAGACTTTAAATTTATTGGTTGCAACCAACAAAGACATGAAAGAGGTTTTGTTCCCTATCTAAGTTGCATCTTTGAGTATGATACTCTGCTTTGTGCTATATAAATTTATGGCTGTCATTCACCATCAGAAAAAGCAGAAGACTGTGTTTGAGGATGGTGAAAGGGACATCACATTTGGTAGTGTGTAGCTGGTCTCCATTATAGTTATCGCTCCCAATACTTATAGCCTGACAGTCATGCACACAATAAGCCAGCATTTATCAAGCATCTTAAAAATTAGGACACGATTAGGCCTTCAATCCTGGGTGGTATCAGCAAGCAGAATTTCAGTTTTGAGTCCTCATTCCTTTGTTCATCTCACTTAGAGTCCTTTAGCCAAAAATATTAAAAACATTTGGTGTTTTTTTCACTACAATAGAGAGCTTGGAGGGAAGATCTGAAGGATATTAGAACAAATTATTTGCACATAACAGCAGAAAACTGAGTGAAATTAACTAGTTCATACATGATAGCTGATGGAAGCAAATATTTCAGGCTAGGAATATAGAATGAAGGAAATATATATATTTTTTAAGGCAACAAAAAAAGGCAACATGGAATTCTTGCTATTAACAATATTGACCCTGAGTGAAAGCTAGTGGGGGGCATATCTAAATTAGGCAAAAGAATTGTTTTAGAAATGACTAAATTGTTCTGCTATTACGAAACTAGTGATATCTCCAAAGGTATTAGTTTTCCATGGACGTCTTTATTAAAGCCATTGGAAACTCTGGAAAAACCCTGTGTTCTCCATGTCTTTGGAGCCAAGGTACCAGGAAGAGAAGGGGGAACAGGGTAAATCTTTCATTTCTCTGACCAAAAAGTTACCACAACCACTAACAAGAAAGGGGTTTTGGGACTCTCAAGGGAGGGATATTTACTGGGAGAGCTATTGGGGAGTATAAGAGACTTTATTGTTCAATTTCCGTTGTGATACTTAAACTGGGCATGAACTGTAATGGACTGTCCCTTTAAAAATTCTGTATAAGCATTTTGCTTTAAGAAACTTAGATATTCCTGAAGTGTATACACATGACTGCCAGTTTGCTTTATCTTAATTTGTTTTGATACAGATTGTTACGTTATAAACTGATGAAGTTTACTGAAACAAGAGTAAATCACCGGGACTTGTCTGTTATTCTATTGGAAACTGGCGAACTCCTGTTATGAGAGCCAGTTTGGTGTAGTGATTAGGATTGTGGACTTCTAATCTGGCATGCTGGGTTTGATTCTGCACTCCCCCACATGCAGCTAGCTGGGTGACCTTGGGCTCGCCACGGTGCTGATAAAACTGGTCTGACCGAGCAGTGATATCAGGGCTCTCTCAGCCTCACCCACCTCACAGGGTGTCTGTTGTAGGGAGAGGAAAGGGAAGGCGACTCAAAGCCGCTTTGAGCCTCCTTCGGGTAGAGAAAAGCGGCATATAAGAAGCAACTTTTCTTCTTCTTCTTCTTCTGTTCAGGCTAATACTGTTAATTCCTATGTAGTAAGTTTTTTTTCTTAAAGGCACTATTGTATAAATATATAAGTATAGTGTTGTAATGACAGTTTATGCGACTTCTCTGAATTTCCAGCTTTCTTTTTTTTCCAGGAAAATCAGAGAAAAGAAGCCCCTAACTCACGGTGGCCAGTGATTGACAGGCGGCAGGAACAGGCGTAAAGGAGGAGCATGGGAAGATGACATGCAGGAGCATGTCAAGCCAGCCTGATGCTCAGGGGCAGGGCAAAGAGGTGGGCCATTAAATAACGCCGTGTGCACTGGCCCAGCCTCTTTCGCCTGAAGCTGCAGCAACAGATGGTTTCCCACCCACCTGCCCTTAATTCTGGTTCTTTGTTAATAATGGGTTATTTCTTGTTGGATAGTTGCAATGTTGTAATTTTATATTTTGATTGTTTTACTATCATCGCCTCTTGTGGCGCAGAGCCTCTTGTGGCGCAGAGCCTCTTGATGAGCCTCTTGTGGCGCAGAGTGGTAAGGCAGCCGCCTGAAAGCTTTGCCCATGAGGTTGGGAGTTCAATCCCAGCAGCTGGCTCAAGGTTGACTCAGCCTTCCATCCTTCCGAGGTTGGTAAAATGAGTACCCAGCTTGCTGGGGGGTAAACGGTAATGACTGGGGAAGGCACTGGCAAACCACCCCGTATTGAGTCTGCCATGAAAACGCTAGAGGGCGTCACCCCAAGGGTCAGACATGACTCGGTGCTTGCACAGGGGATACCTTTACCTTTACCTTTACTATCATCGCACCTTGTGGGATGGCATGGAGGGAGGCAGGTTTTGGAAGAGATCCAGCCTGCGTCCTGGACTCCCAGGTTTGGGGGCCACCTAAGAGGCAGCTGGGAGTGAATGAGGCCTGACTCTTGGCAGGAAAGCCAGAGACTCACACCATCAGATGGCCCAAGGGAGACCAATGGAGGTGTGCACCCCCAGAGGTACCTTGGGAGGGACACTTCCCTAAAAGGGGATCCTAGTGGCAAAGGAGCCTGTGCATCTGGCTGGGAGACAGGCAGGATTCCCTTTGCGGGCCACTAGGATCTAGGTAGTGGGGAGGGTAGTGGTGAGCTGACCACTCCAGTAGAACTTTGCCCTATGCCGGGACCAACACTCCTATGTGAAATAAAGAGGTGTGGCCAGGTCATTCTTTGGGCCCATGATACCCGACTACCTGTCAATCTGCTTAAACTATCATTATGACACTATATTTTATTGATATTTTAGTGACTTTTGAAAAATGAAGGCAAGATATTGTGATGCTGATGCTAGCATATGCAAAAAAAATAAAGGATGCTATGATTACATCAACTATGACAGCACCCTCCCTTGAAAAATCTCAGTATTTAAGACATGTATGAACAAAAATTAACTGATTCCTACAACTGTGCAAATGCAGAAGGAGGGCAGACATGGAGAAGACTGTGCTCAATCTGATTCCAGTGCTTCTGGACTGACTTCCAGAAAAATCAGCAGCAAGTAGGAAAACAGCAGCAGGTGCAGAAAAGCCCTAAATTCCTATTAGTATTTCAGTGTCAATAGTGTAGGTATAATTGTATACAAACAATTGACCCTCAAGATGAATCAATGAGATAAATTTGAGTCATGTGAGCTCTACAGTGGTAGCATAGTCCCCACAGGAGAAATGCTGGGCCTACTAATCAGAACTTATATTGGAAACGATACAATCAGTAATTGCATTTGAGTCAAGGCTTCTCTTGCCATAAGAAATAATAAAATTAGAACAGGGAGACCTCTGTACAAAGAAAATCCCTAAAGCCTTCCTTGGGCAATATGCTTTTAGCCTGGAAGGAGGGCAATTTCCTGAACACATTAAATTAATTAATCATATCCATCCCTGGAAGCCAAGCCTTATTTAACTATCTGTGATTTCACAGAATACTAAAGAGCCCTTCAATTCTGTTGCTTTAATGGCTATTATATAACAAAAGTGGAAGAGAGGCGATCATGGCCATCTAACAATTTTTAATTAAAATAAAATGAAGAAGTAGTTGTAATTTACCCTCCACCTTTGACGGGAAACAGATAGTAAAGTTTATAGCATGCGCTAGTGAAGTATTCTAGCTTTTAATTAAAACTTTAGTACTTCTAGACTAGATGAGCATGCAGTTAACTAAGAAGTTCTGAATGTACAGATCAGCCTTGCCTAGAAAAGACATTGTTTATGACCTACAGGAACTCCAGTCCCCAGGAGGGAGATTCCCTAGAATTATAGTTCATCTCCAGACTAAACAGTTCAGTTACCCTAGTAAAAATGGCTGCTTTGGAGGGAAGACACCATAACATTTTATTCCACTGAGGTCCCTCACCGTCCCAAATCTTGACTACTCCCAGCTCCACCCTCAAAGTCTCCAGGTATTTCTTGACCCACAGCTACAACTTTCATCTCTACCATTCTCCAGCCCATCTGCAAGTCTTCACATCTTCTCTCCCAAGCCTATCTGGAGACAGGTTAGCAGTGTTTTGTTTGCTTGTTTGCCTTTTCACATATTTATCCTTAACAAGTCTCAAACACACCTAGAGCAGCTGAGAAGTTTAATTCTCCTGGGAAACTTAATTCTCCAGAAGCCTCAATACTGTGCTATAAGAATAGCATAACAGACACTTCAGTCCTACAGGCACAATCCTATTTAAAGAGAAGTTGACTACATGATGAAGGCAACTTTAATGTAAAGGTTTTTGGTACGTAAAACCATACAGATTTGATGGTCTGCTAGAGAATCATGACAATAGATGACAATAGTTCTGGTATGTTGCAACAGCACTGTACCACTCATAGTTTCTTCCAGGGCAAG
This sequence comes from Paroedura picta, assembly GCF_049243985.1. Lineage (NCBI taxonomy): Eukaryota > Metazoa > Chordata > Lepidosauria > Squamata > Gekkonidae > Paroedura > Paroedura picta. The sequence continues at coordinate 48,634,718 of NC_135376.1, forward strand.
GCATGCTGGTAGAATGCACAACACTTTAGCCAAGACCTCCCCACAAGGAGTATCTAATCCCAAGATCCACAGCATCCCCCCCAGCAAACCATAGGAATAAAATCAAAATCCCAAACCCAAAGATGGCAGGATCAGACCTGATTCTGACAGCCAACAGCCAACTTCAGATAGCAGTGCTTCAGTTTACATCTGGACCAGAGGCCTGGTATAATGATATCCATGACTCAAGCAAAACCTTGAATTAATATGTATTTTAATGGATTTACAGTGTATTGCAGGATGCCAGTAACTCATATACCTTGCAGATAAAATGTCCTACAAGCTTTTTAGATATTAACTATTGGCTTTCTGAATTCCAGTTTAAAACTCAGTTTTGCTTATAGTTTCATATTGTTTTAAGTATATATTTTATTGATTTTGAAGCTAATCAAATGAAAGATGCTAGAATATAACCACCAGATTTTGTGGTTTCTTTATAAATACGTTTGGTTAATTGGTTCTATCAGATATACCCTCAGGGAGATAGACAGATTCATATTCACAGGTATTCGGAGAGGATTAGAGAACATATCCCAGCTTTCTAAATCTAAATTGTAGTAAATTTTCCAGGCCACAACGATGCAGTGACATCTATGGGAAGGAAAATTAAACAATAAAAAACTCCTTTGGGATCAGATTAAAGTTCCATCTCATTCATAATACTAACTTCAATGTTCTTTGACCATATGCTCCAAACTCCTGAACATAGCCATATAAATGTTTGTTTTTCGTTATATATCCCAAGAAGCAGAAGATGAAAAATGTACATAATAGACATAGATAGAATAATAGGAGACTAATAGTATAATTTTCTATGAATCTGAGAAATCTCCTTTTAAAACTAAGTATTAGCACTTCTTGTGCTGATACTTAACAATTAATTCCATGTATTAATTATGCAGGTCCAAATATTTCTTTTGCTTTGTTGTTTAGCCACTGACAATGAATGACTTTGACTTCTGGAGAATCTCCCCCCCCCCCCCCAATGCTCTCAGTTTACCTTCTGATATATGTCACAGGAACAGAAGCCTGTATGTATCAGCCTAGAACAAACACCACAGGCAAAGCTTCCTCCACAAAAATAAACATCACAGATTCAACACATTTCATTGGAGGCAGTGCACATCTACAGGTGAGTTATCAAATAATGAGATCAAGCAAAGCATATGAATGTATGAATTATCTCTGACTGTTTCTCTAATTTGGTAAACATTTTACCAACTGTGTAGATGTGCATTTGCATGATTTCACATTATTGTATGCAGATAACATATTGCTATCAAAAGTATCTCTACCTCTAGCATCTTTCTTCAATGCAACTTCATGTTGCGGGGAAACATTTGGCAGACTGAGCTGACTTTTTCATACTTTAATCTTTAGCTTCTACATTTCAGCTGTGGTGCTACTAATTACAGACAAACTATTTGCTTGGGCTTCAGTTCATTGTCATTCTTCCTAATGACATCAAAACCTTATAGTGATTAATGAGTATCGTTAGCCACTGCAATTTGACTCTTGTGGATCTTACTCTAATTAGTGGCTGACTTCATAAGGTTTGTCAGCATTATGAGACAGGCTCCAGAGGACACAGTTCAACCACTGCTGACTTTGTGATTTTGTCTGCTATTGTCCCATTTGAACATTATAATCAGAACGTGACTAATTTAATGCCTCCACTGATCTGATTTCTTTCATTAGCGTATTACATTATCTAATGGTTTCATTTTGTGATAGAAGGATAGTCACAAGGAGGTCAGAAAGACTATTGGATTTCCACTATTGTTCAACGGGCTTCAAGAAATAGTTTAAGTTCTGTCTGTTTCATGTAGAAACTTGTATTTCTTGAGTGAATGTTGAAAGGGAGCTAGATGGTCATATGGGAAATGCATATACTTCATCCACTCTTTGCCTCCCCAGCATTGTCTGTCAACCCATCAAGACAGCATGAGATGTCAGAAACTGTTGCATCAGGCAGGCAACTCACTACATGGTCAAAACATCCATCACAGACTTCTTTCTCTGTGATCCTAATCATCCATTACCAAAAGCCAAACTCTTCCCACCCCCAGAGAAGTATCCTCAGAACAAGAGGAGCTGGAGCCTTGAAACCCTCAATTTCCATAACGGCAGTGGAGTTGTTGGCACAGGATTCATAAAATCTTAAAATTGGAGAGTTAGAAGGGGCCATACAGGCCATTTAGTCCAGCCCCTTGCTCAATGCAGGATCAACCTAAAATATTCATTATAAGTAACTGTCCTGCCATTGTTTAGAGGCCAGTGAAGAGAGGCTCACCTCCTCCTGAGGCAGCCAATTCAACTGCTGAATAATTCTGACTGTGAAAAAAAAAATCCCGGTATCTAGTTGGTATCATTCTACATATAGTTTTAACCCATTACTGCAGGTCCTTTGGTGCCAACAGGACCACTCCCTAGCCTCCTGTAAGTGACAATCTTTCAAATACTTAAAGAGGGCTATCATGTCCCCTCTCAACCTCCTCTTCTGCAGACTGAACATTCCCAAGTCCCTCACCCTTTCCTCATAGGGCTTGGTCCCCAGGCCCCAGATCATCTTTGTCATCCTCTTTACCCTCTCAATTTTGTCTATATCCTTTTTGAAATGAGGCCACTAGAACTGTACACAGAACTCCAGGTGAGTTCTGAACAATGCAATCAGAAATACTATGACATCTTGTGATTTTGATGTGATGTCTCTGTTGATATAGCCTAAGACTACATTCTCCCTCTTTAGCACTGCATCACACTGTCTGCTCATAGTTAAATTACAGTCCACAAGTAACCCAAGATCTTATTCACAAAGACTCCTACCCAGAAGTGTAACTCCATCTGGTATGCATGCTTCTCATTTTTGTGACCCAGATGTAGAACTCTGCACTTATCCTTATTGAATTGCATCTTGGTCTCAGTTGTCCATTTTTCCAGGATGTTCAGGTTTATTCTCCCAATTGGGACAGTTCTAGCTTCAGTGGCTGATCTTCTTTCTTCGGAATCGCGGACAGAGGGTAGCATTAGGAGAGAGCTCATCAAGCCGTCAACAACTGGCTTGCGGTGTCCCCCAAGGGGCAATTCTCTCTCCAACCCTATTTAAAATCTTTATGCACCCTCTTGCCCAACTGGTGCGGTGGTTTGGGCTGGGTTGTCACCAATATGCTGATGACACCCAGCTCTTCCTCCTGATGGATGGCTTCCCTGACTCTCCCCCAGAAACATTAGCCAGCTGCCTGGAAGCGGTGACAGGATGGCTCAATCAGAGTCATCTGAAGCTCAACCCTTCAAAGACGGAGGTCCTATGGCTGAGCAAGAATGGCCCAGGCGAGGAAGTGTGCCTACCCACTCTGAATGGAGTGCAGCTAAAAGTGGCCCACTCTGCCAGGAACCAAGAAGTGATACTTGATGCCTCCCTCTCAATGGAGACTCAGATCATGAACTACCACACTGAACTCCCAAGTTCAACTCCCCTGTTAGAAAGCAGTGGGTCAAGCATCAAAGAAACCTAACCTTTCTTAGTGTCTGAACTCTTATGTATTCTGATGACAACTGTGACTCCCTCCCCAGAAGTCGGAGGGTTCATCTAATCTTACAGAAACCCCTCTCACCATAATTGGACAACAAGAGTGAGAAATAAGCTTCAGAGACTGTTTCCACACAACTTATAAGGCTCTGATTTCTATTTGTTTGCATCTGGGTCCCCCCCCCATTTCCTCATGGAATGGGGCCCTTTCAAATGCAGTCCTAGATATGTCCTGACTGCCCCCCTTGTTGGCCTGCATCAAGGGAACACTCAGAAATCTGTGTTCTATTTTTTGATGAGGGATCCAGTGAGGTATATGTCAGGGCTGGGCCATGAGGAAGCGGGAAAAGTCAGGCTTTCCCCCATTGGGCTTTTACAGCCATTGCTCTCTTTGCTAAGTGTCACTTCCATTATCTACCCTCACAACCTTCCCCTGCCCTTTTCTAAAACACAAACATACAATGGCTTTGTTGCAACACAATTCCAGTATAACAAAGTAGAAACCCCCCTTCTACCTCCTAACATATTTGGTCAGCACCTTTCCTTCTTTCTCATGTGAATGATTTACTGGAAATGATTTTTTATGCTGTGTGTATGTGGAGGGGGGGGGGAATGTTGCAATAAAACAGCCAACCTTTTTGTATCCCCTTGTTTTTGTTGGTACAGTTTTACATTATAACTCAATTGTGATAATTTTTAAAAAATGGACTTGAAGGGGAGCACTCAAATGTGACAAAATGGCACTTGAAGATGATGGAGTTTTCACCACATGACAATAATTGACATGTAAAAAAACAGTGGGAAGTTTTCACTTCCTGATCCTCAATTATCTCATGCAGAAGCAATTATGGGGAAAATAGGGAAGAAGCGGGAAAAAGGCTCCCCCATGCAGAAATGGGGGACCATCCTGAAGCTAAAAATCAGGGGCATTGTGACATAACAGTCGGGTGAGTCCTCCATGCAGAAATGGTCAGACAGAAAGACAGGCTAGACAATTCAGGAGTCATACAACCTGAATCAAAAACGCACATGCACAGCCACCCAACCCCCATCATTGTCTCTTCTGCTACTCGCTGTCAGGGTGAAAGACAAATAATCCTGCTGCCACATGCTTTTTCTCCATTTCAAATCACAACCCAAAATTTCTTTTCTTCTCTGAAGATATATTTTGAGTAACAAACAAGAGACGTTCTTGTATAATCCAATGAAGTAAGCAAAAAAGACTATTGGATAGGCGAAGCAACTGAAGGGGTTCTTAATGGGCACTGACAGCAACCTCCCAGGTACATAATGAATGAGACAGGAGAGACAGGTTTGCATTTTCTGTGGCACTGTGCACAAAGTAGGGTTCAAGGGAAAAAAGCAACATTGAAAACATGAGGGGGTGTTCATAACTCATGACAATTTTTGACCTTTCTGAGTGACCAAGTTTTTCCCCTCACAACATGCAAGAGGAACAGGGGTGATATTCTCACACAGCAAAAACTTAGGACACATGAAGGAAACTGGAGGAAACTGCCAGAGGCCTTTATAAGTCTGAGAGCATCAGGACCTTGGCCTATTATACTTAGGTCCATTCCGCACAGCATTAATGTTGCTGAAGTCTCACCATTGTGTAAAACTTTTTTTTAACATTACACATGATGTCGTACACAATCTGCAACACTCCCACAAAAATCATTTCTTTGTAGCACTTTTCGGGGAACCAACAAAACTGGATTTCCCCTTTAAAAAAAGCTAGACTCTTGAGAACAACCTGCAACACATCTGCAAAAGACATGTGCGTTCTCAATATAGTGTTAGCAAGCATGTCCCTCCCTAAGCTCTCGCACCCGACCTTCTGGTGTCGCGATCGCCATTTCCCCCCCTTAAACCAGCAAAGGTATTTCTGATACATTGAATGAACAAATATGCATTGCTACAGGCGTTTTCAGGTTAAAAAAAACAGTTTTTAAAGGGAAGCACGAACACAACAGTTAACTGGCTGTTCTGTTTGATTGACGGCCAGGGCCAGGAGGAAGTGCAGAAATATATCGCCTCCTTTGTTGCGATTTTGGCGAGATCGGAACCTTGTGCATTACGAGAACAGCGCTAGTGGGAGAACATTTTTTCCAAGAAAAATGGCTGTGGGTGTTACTGAGACCTGCTGCTATTGATTGCAGCACTTTTCAATAACGCTCAGATTTAGCTACATTGCTGGTTATGTGGAATGGCCCTCAGACTGCCAACAGATCTCCAAGATCTCAGGCAGATATCTCTCAAACCACTTAACTGACAAATTTGTGAATGGGAGCTTCTGGGGATTGAATTTAGGACCTTCTGCATACAAAACTGATGCCCTCTCACTGAGTCATGACCTCTCCCACATCATACACAGGAAAATATTTTTATTTCAAATGCAGCATTTCTGTGTTTCTACACTGGAAATCTTTGTGGCAAATTTGGACTTCTCAGTAACTTCCCGGACCAAACTGGAAGAAAGTGCAACCTTCCTGTGGAAAGGAGTGTGCTGCTTAGTTGCACACAGTTCTTCCTGTGGAACCTGATGAAGACTCACAGCAACTGAGGTATTTCCATTCAAAGAACATGAGTTCCCTGCATCCTAATGTAGCCAAAATACATTCCCTAATACTGTTTCTGTGAGAAAGGAAACAGTACCTTGAGCAAGTCAGTGGTTTGGTACAGGATAGCAAACCCCCCCCCCCCCAATTCCATCCACAGAAATTCTCAGTGGGACTCAAGCCAATGACTTCTCAGATATTTTTCATTTAAGTGTGTTTACCTTTTCCATGGTTGTATCCATTGATTCTTTACAATCCAATTTTCTTAGGTGCAGCCAATGCTGAAAACAGCAATAACTAAAATTAAAACAAATCTGTGCAATTTGCTTTCTTTTTCCACAATAGAGTTCAGCTGTGGAATTTACATTCTTTAGTATATATTTCTGATGAAGAATTTACAGGGCTGTCATGCATAAGCTAGCTGCTGCTACATCACTGAAGTATCATCAAGTATGCCAGTCTGTGAGAGTTCAAAATACTTAGATAACAACAGACAAACTTTAGCAATATTAATCTCCCCATAAGTAGGTCAGAAGAAATCATTTCCAGGCTTACTGCAATAACCCAAAGTTTGCATTTGTTTTGAATCTCTATGCATATACTTTAATTGGATTTTTAAGAAACACATCATACAGGAAGCAATACACTGGTTATAAATAGCATGATGCTAGACAAGCAATTTGTTTTCTGTACAATGTTTTAGTGCTTATCAATCATCCAGACAATACTTAGTTACCCATCTGGATCACTGTAAACTGAAAATCGCTTCATACTTAATCTGTCATGAAGTTGATAAAGACATTCTTGTTTTTAAAAGGGGGGGGGGAGGGACAAGCCATCCCCTGCTCTCTATAACCAAAGAAATGTGTACCATTAATTGTATGCAAATCAGCTTCACTAACAACTACCTAAATAACTCAGCCTTGTCTTAATTACTCAGAGAGATACAATACATTTCTCAGGGAATTAGACAAGGGGTATTAATCAAAATGCCTTGTAAATCCAAACAAGCTTATTTGATAGTTGACCTCTGTACTTTGAAAGAATGGAATAAGCATAACAGATTTTGCAGGAGATGGCATTTCTACCCATATGCATAGGGAGCACGGGTAATTTAGAAGCTCTACAAATGCTTAGATTAATGCTAGAGAAATAGCCCTGTTTGTCCAGCAGCAACAAGGCATTTTGAGGCACTTAAAAGATGGATAGATGAAGTGTAGCAGAAGCTTTAAGGTAATCTTTCTGTATAATTGCATACAATTTCTGTTTTCTCTCAAGACAAGCATCCCATATGTTCTCACTGATCATTTAAAACAAGCATTTTGACTATAGCATCTGAAAACATTCACAATGGCAGGTGGTGAGCAACCACCATTAATGCATGTTCAGAACTAATTGGGTATTTTGTTAAATAGTAGCTTTCTGAGTCTTCTGAGGCTGTTTGGGAGATCATGAGAATTACACTTCCCATCAGCCCTGACAGAAAGCCAAGCTGGGAAAGTATTTTATAGGAAAGATACGCACTGATTGCAATCTGCCCTCCAGTTAAAATGCCATTTTCCAATGGCAGATTGCTCTTCTCACTCACCTTTTGAAATGAAAGGGTTTGTGGCTTGAGGAGAGATGGAACTGGTGGAAGGGGACTGACAACCTTCTCTATGTGGATGGTGTAGGAGGTTTTATACAACAGGGGATCCAAGCAACAAATTTGTCTCTTTCTGTTTATCATGGTGAGGGTTATAGCATGACTACCTTCTTCTAGTCCTGGTGATTGCCTTCCATACATTGCAAGCAAAACTTTGTTCTTCTGCATCTGCCAGCCCTGCATCTGATGTCTACCCTTTCATAGATGAAGGGAATATGTTTCATGGGCCCATGGCTCAAAGTGGAATGGGCATACAAAAGAAATATCCCAAACACAGATTTGTGAGAGGAAAATTGTCCATACTATATTGAATACAAGTGCAAGGAGTATTGACCTGGCATGGGGATGAATCTGGCACTGAATGACCTGCCTGTTGCCAGAAAAGAAAGCTGAGGAGGGTCAAGCCCAAACCACTGCATGGTTCCCCAGTGCCATCTGGTAGTGAAAGCCAGCTGGCAGCCCCTGAGCCGTGGCTTAACAGTTCCACTCTAAAACACCTTAAGGAGTCCATAAATGGAGGATGCAGGCATGCAGACATAGCCTCCTCCTTTAAAATGATCTGTCTCAATGCCCAAATCACTGAATCTGTGCAAGAAGAACACAAGATAAACATTAAACATAACTGTAACAATTTAAACAAGGAAAGGAGGGTGAGAAAGCCAGCATAAACTATGCAGAGAGCCCCAGTAGGACTGCTTTAAGTACAGGAGGAGTGGGCCAGCCATGGGTACACAAATCTGAGCCTGCCTCAAGCCACTCCCTGCTGACCAGCCAGCTCAGACAATGCAACTGGACACTAGGGACACTGCTGGGATCCATCCCTTCTCCAGATGGCTGACCTTAGGCTAGCAGCCTCCTTTCTTGTCCACCCTGGACCTGGGCTGCAAACATGGCACTTCGTAATTCAGGGCGGAGGCTACTCAGCAGAGAAGAGGGAAAGATACTGTGCATATACACAGAGGTATTGTTTACAATATTTCATTTTGCTAGAATGAAACTTCCGCCTGCCCTAAACCAATATTGTAGTGTGACAGGCTGCCCCCATTGTCTTAATTTGATGCCTAACACAAAATTCTGGCTACGGGCCTGTGCTTTAATGGAAGTTGTCACCAGCACATCAATGAGGGATGTGGCTAGTGGCAGTGGCTCAGAAGTAATCAACTGTGCAGTAGCTGAGGGGTATGTGTATGCACTGCATTATCTGTAGCACTCAGTATTTCGGGGGGGGGTCATTCTTGACTTTTACCTAGAGGCCAAGAATCACAAAGATACCTATACTATTAAAAACCTGTATCATTTTCCATGTAAGTGGGAAATGATTTTCAGAATCTTGTAAGTACTCAGTACCCCGATTCTTTCCAATACTGAGAGAGATTTGGAAGAATGTAAAAAAGCAGAGAGTTGATTAGTGTCGTAGTTTTCCTCCCATGATAAAACATTCTGTTCTTGATCTGTTTGGAACATTTCAGAGTGCAATTCAGTCTGCTATTTTCCATTTCAAACCTCTTCAATCAGCTCTCTCTTTCTAGCTTCCTCCCTGCCATTGATTTATTTCAATTAAGGATTGCATGTTCAAGTATCATAATTGCCCCTTGTCACTATTAATTCCCATCCCCTCAAATTTATAAATGGGTCCAGAGTCCATGATGAGAACTTCAGAAGTACTTGCTCCTCTTCCCCCTAGCCAAATGCTGGTGGAGAATTTGGGAGGCTGAAGGCTGAAAAAATCCCTTAAAGTAATAGGATAGGATTGCAGTTGGAAGACACACAAAAAGTTGCTTTGGACACTGGGTAGAATACAATCACTTTAGTTAGCTAGTAATTCTCTTTCCTGCCCCTAAACTGGGCCAGGGACATTTTTGCCCATATTCCTCTTGGAAGGAATAGCGGGCAGAAGGCATTCTTTGTAATTAGGTCATTAGATAGCATATTCGCCCAATCAGGTAAAGGGTTTGAACAACTAATAAATGCAGCTTTGCTCCTGCGGCCTGGGGAAGGGCAGCATACAAGTGGAAAACTAAAAATAAAAATAGAGCAGGTTGTCCCATGCAAACATGCTGGTGTGGTTAAGAGTAGTGAACTCTAATCATAACCAGGTTTCACTCCCACTCCTCCAAATGCAGCCAGCTGGATGACCTTGGGCCTGTTTTCTCAGATCTCTCTCAGCCCTACAAGGTGGCTACTATGGGAACTGGAAGGGAAGGAGATTGGCATCAGTGAGACGGTTATGTGCCATGTCAATCTCTGGGGTTGTTCTTCCGGGCTGGAAGTGGGTTCCTCCATTCAACACCTCCTTTCCAGGTACTTTCCTGTTAACACCTGGCCTTGCAGGGCAAGCCTGTGAAATGCAACTGTTTTTTGTAAATGTGCAAAAGAGGAAGACCTAGGGGAAACATGCCTCACACTTACATAAATTGTAGTCAATCTGAGCTTCCAGTGGAAGTGAACTGCATGACAGTATTACAGTTTTGTGGTGCCTTTGAGAAGTTTGTTACCACCCATTGTTTTTACTAGTGAAATACTTATTTCAGAATAATTTGTATTCACCCTTCTGTAAGCACAATGGAAAGTCTGTTTGTATTACTGTTTCAATGACAGCTTTCACATTCTATGCTGTTTGCCGAAATGTTAGATTTTTTTTACCATGGATGTATTGTAAAATAACTTTGGAGTGTCTGTGAATACTTTTTGGAAAATAAATTTCCTTTATCTGCCAAAAGCTCAAAATATCTCCAAAGTTTTAGATGCTTTTTGGCATTCTGTTTTTCCATTGCTAAGAGAAGATTTGAAATCCTGTAAAACATTTTAACTTCGCCTCCCATTAATCCATGATCTAGAAACAAACTTAAGGCCAGGTCAGGTGGGATAGACACTATGGCTATACTACCTATTCTTATGTATTGCAAAATGACTGGAAATGAAATTGTTTTCCTTTCCCAAACTGTGTCAATAAAATTCTTAGTACCACTCAAGCAGCAAACTTTTGAATTACCCCTGTTTTAGATCTATTTGGTCTGACAAGTCTCGTAAACTTGTGATATATTTACTATATACATGCATGTATTTATTGGAACAGTCTGCTTCTCCCCTAATAGCTTTGTGATTTAGTTTTGTCCCATTTAGTGGAGCTCTTGTTTTCAGTTTCCTCTTTGTATGTTAGCTGAAGATGTTGGAGTTGTCTCCCCAGCTGATGTTTTGAGCCAGTTTGTCTCTACTGAATGGACCTAAGGAAAAGTGCCTGAGTGAGTTCTCTGACCAATTAACTCACAGCCAAAGGGGGACATTACATGGTGTCAGAAATTGGCTGGGATCTCCTTTGAGTCTACGGAATTAAAAAGGAAGGTTCCAGATTGTATTCCTCATAAAGCAATGGAGCATTTCAAGCCTCCATCAGACTTATCCTTTGTGGGGAAATTTAGGGGAGAACTGGGAACCAATGTTAAAACTGTACCTTGCAATCACTAAGAGTTTCTAGTTATCAAAATTGTAGTCTTGCTTCATAGCATAGGAGACAATGAATCCCTTTACAAGATGTGTTTGTAGACCCTAGCAACAAGACCCTGACAGAAGGTTTAGCAACTTTCCAAACTTACCGTGAAAGAACCCTGTGTTTGAAAGATGCCAGTTCTGGCGATTAAAATATAATGAGGCTGCTGAAAATGCTGAAGGAAAAAGTTATTTTGCTAAAGTGTTAAGAATGGAGGAAAAACATGCGGAGCTGGAAAAGGACATGAAAATGCTATTCATGGGCTTGCAGTCTCCTTTGGTTGATCTAAGGCACACAGTAACAATAGCAGGTCTCGCATTTCTTTTAAACAGGGCAGTCGAGCTGAAACAAACACCATTCCTGCTGCAGTGGCTAAAGCTCTGATGGGAAAAGTGTACATTATGCAAACACCAGTCATGCTTGTTGCTTTTGGAGGTGCCCACATGAAACCATTAGGGGCAATTGAGAGAGACTGCAGAGCAAGTCCTAGTAAAGCCCAGCTGACCTTTTATGTGATTGATAAGGAGAATCCCCCATGTCTTGGAAGAGATGCCTGGATCAGTCTGAATCTCCTCAGATGGGTCCATTTGATACCCCATATAATACCTGGACCAAGAGATAACCTCTTTAAATACTTCTCAGGTGTCTTGCCAGCCAGCCCCCCATGTCATCAACTGGCAGCCACATTTACTCACAGCTGCGCTTTTGCTTGCACTAAGGGCAAAGACATTATTATTAAATTTATATCTCGCCACTCTCACAAGTGGCTCATGTCAGGCAACAATATAACAAGCCCCACATAAAACCCCATAAAACCATACAATTATACAACAACCTTTTTTGGTGGCATAAAAGATACTCCCCCAGCCCTACTCTCAGACTGTATTCTTGTCCCACAGGGGGCCAATGACAAGGAGATAAGAGAGATATTACAACAGATTGCTCCTCTGTCCTTACAGAATCTGCTGCTGTGCCTGATCATGCTGTCTCAGAAGAGAACAGATCTCAGTTGATGTTCAATACCTGCATGGAGAAGAGGTGCCTAGCTCTCCAGATGTGCTTCCAGTGCCTGATGACTTCCCCTCAGTTGAAGGTGTACAAACAAAGAGCAGGTGGCCAGGTTACCTTCTAGATTTAAAGACTATGATGGGTTAATGGTAAAGGTGAACCACAAAAGTGAGTCAAGTGCCAGCGACCTTTGATTCCACATTTTTGTGGCATTTGGATTGTACCAACCACACCAAAGTAAAGAAGCGGGATGTGTCATTGTATGTATGTGTATGCATGCATGTATATAATGGAACAGTCTTTTTCTCCTCTAATATCTGAATGATTTAGTTTGACCCTATTGTTTTCAGGTTTTAGTTTGTACGTTAGCTGAATTTGTTGGTGTTGGAGTTGCCTCCTTGTAAATAAATGGTTTTGAGCCAACTTGTCTCTGCTGAATGGACTGGAGGAAGGGTGCCTGAGTGAGTACTCTGACCAGGGAACACACAGCCAAAGGGGGATATTACAAAATAATGCCTTTCAGTGAAGTCAAGGCCTAATAATACATCACTGTATATTAAATAGCACTGGTAATTCTTAATATGCATGTCATATGAACTATTGTAGTTAGGGATCAGACTCATTTAAACTGTCAACCCTGGTATCATTCTACCTTGTTTCATCTAACCATTGCTGGTTATTGAGATCTCTCATGCTTGTTTGTATTTCTTATAAATATTCAACCGCTACACCATCTGTAGGCAAAAGGATTTAGCGCTGAGATACTGAGCTGGGTGAGATGTATTTCACATAGAGCAAGCTTCAAAAGAAGTGTGCGGGTGTTTATAAAAACAGAGGTGTGTTAAGTTAAATGGTTTCATTTTCACACACAAACTGTAAGAGTAAGGTTAGAAGATATGAAAGACTATTACAGAATTTAATCATGGATACAGATTGAGCAGAAATAAACAGGAGTCTTCTGCAATGTTAATAGCTAACAGTATTTGTCCAGCAAAAGCTCTCCTTAGATGGAGTTAGAGGATCCTCACTATATTAATGTAATGCCGCTTACCAGTTCTGTAAACCTCCCACCCTCTGCTGCCTGTGTCTCGATACAGACAGAAGCCTCCCCATAGCCTGATAGGGCATGGGGGGGCAGAAAATGCTCTCTCAATGAGGGAAGGATGGTGCTGGGGATAAGGAATTGGCAATTGGCTCCCCTGATGGGGAAAGCCGCTTGCTGGCTCATTAACCCCCCTCCACATTGCCCTCTCAGGATGGAGGGAGAAGTCTCCCTGCAGCCTGACAGTGTGGGGTGTCTGTGGGCGGGAGCAGGCTCTCCCAGGGTGTAAACTGCTTGTTGAATCTTTAAAATCCCACCTGCAACCTGATGGGGCAGCATGGGGGGGGGGGAGAGAGAAGCTAGCAAGAGGCTCTCCCTATGTGAAAAATGCTTGCTGGATCCTTAAACCACCCCACCATCAGGGAGAAGGCTACCTAGTGCCCATTGCATTCCAGCATGTAAGGGGCTTAACTACCAGTACACTGTATAAACACAGGCTCAACTTCCTACGCAGAAGAAGCCAGATAAATCAAATAACAAGCAATTTATTCAATTCTAGTTTCTCCTTATCCCCACCTGTTCTATGTTTTTAATGTTTTAAAAGAAAGCTGCTGTGAATTATATTATTAAACCTATATAAGAAGCTACAACACATGCAAATTGTGTAAAATTTGAAACATGCACAAAATATATTTACTACATTTCCCTTTGCCTCTTTTTTTCACCTCCCTCTACACTCCCGAATGATGTGCTCTTTATCAAACATCAGTATGAGTAATTTTTTGTCTGCGGTTGTGCATAAAAGATCAGAGTCTCATCAATAACTCCTGAGTTTGCATGCATGAAGGAAGCAGAGGGCAGACACAAAAGCATGGAAGATTTAATTTTCAGATCACACAGATTTCCATTGCTTCCATGGGACAAAACTCGGTACAATCTATAATTTGCATCTGCTGTGCTTATTTCAGAAGTCTTTGTATTACAAAACTGGATTACAAAAATAAATAAAAAAGACTTGAGTAAACTCCAGGGAATCCTTCCAAGAGGTGTATTTCTTTCTGCAGAGTCAATTTCAGACATAAAACCAGAAGATATTGATCATCTTCAAGTAAATGAACTTTCAGATTTATTCAGAGCCACAAATGATGTTTTTATAAATAGGAAAATGATATATGGATTGAACTTTCATAAAGAATTGTGTTATGCAAGAAAAATTCTTTTTCTGCAGTACGAGAGCAAATTTCCTCATTGGCATCTGGATCCTATCATCTACACACAGCAAAATATGCAAACTATGAAAGCCCTCTTAAACATGCTAGATCACAGTGAAATCAATAGCAAAATTCCTGCTGGGTCCAGTCCACCCAGAACTTCTGAATTGTGTGCATACAAATCTAGGACTCACCACTGAACACAAGCGAAAGGGGTGATGCACATAACAAAGGAGCTGCCCTCATTCACTTCTAGTGCCCATCTGACTCCATTTTCTTTTCTATACCCACCGGCTCCATGTGCAGCTCCTGGTATTTTGTGTCCTTTCTTCTTAGGGGAGAGGAAACATTAATTGCTGATATGCATATGTCCGTTTCTGTTAACAGAAAGTTCTTTGGCTAGATATTTTCAGGCACATATTTATATAACATCAAAAAGGGTTTGAAATGGGACTTAAAATGGAAATTTCTCTAAATCACAGTAGAATTGCTGGGGTTTGGCAATCAACTGCATGGCACCTGGCTGGGTCATAGGGATTTCCCATTGTGCTTCCCTGTTGGACACCATTTTGAGGCAAGTTTTTAACTTCAGTTCACCTAACACATTAAAAATACAACTTGGAGAGAATGACCTACATGCTCAGAAAGGATATAAGTTGGATCTTTAGATCCTCATTGTGTATTTGCCTCACACCAAGCTATTTTAATCAGAACCACTTGAATGTTGTGACTGGAGAGGCACTATCAACCCAGTGAAAGTAAATTTGTCTAGAAGAAAAGTTTGTAAGTTCACTGGGGGGGGGGGGGGAGTTCTATCATCAAGGCACTGGGGAGTGCTATCATTAAGTATATGGGCATTTCACTTCAGTATACTGCCTTGTACAGAATTGCCAAGGTTCATCTTTCTGAAAATGAAATGGACATTTTACTTTTTAGCATCTGGGATGACTTATTTTGCTGATTGCAGGCTTAGGAGCTTTGGTAGAAGCAGAAAGGGTTCTCCCCATTCTTGAACAATTTTGGACATTAGGACAAATCTTTTTAGGAAAAGATGGGTTTTTAAGCTCACTTCTCCCATTTGGGGACTTCCTTGTCATGGAGTTGAACCACTAATTGGTATGGTTAGCTCATCAGCATCAGTAGCTGGGACTGTAAGTTGATAGGTTTTCCATGGTTTGATATAATTCATTCAGACTTTGCACTATAGTCCCTGACTGTTGTGTCACCTCTTGCATCAGTATCAGAATAAGCCTGTTTCTTCTGTGCTTGATATTTCCAGAATAAAATACTTTGAGATTTTCTGACTGAAAATGTCCTAATCCAGTCCATTTAAATTCTCTCACTCCCAGGACTGCAATGTTTAAACACTCCATTTCTCATTTAATGATTTCAAGTTTACCTTGATCCATATTGTTTACATTACATGTTCCTATTATACATGTCAAACAGCTTTAGATTTTCCTTTTGAACATTACTCCTGAACATCCTTTTGGCATTAGTCCTGTTGCATTATTAACAATGGCACTATTCTTAGTTAATCTCGCTAGCCTCCATTAAATGTTGCCTAGTTCCAGTACAGTTATACATGGTGCCCATTTCCTTTTCCTTTAAGCTTTCCATTAGAACTTCTCCTGCATGTGCTGGTAAAGTGGTTCAGTTAGAGAAGATGAAACGGCATGTGAATCTATTATGGACAACATCATTACTTTCTGTTGCAGGGATATGACATACATTAAAATTCTCTCCTTTGCCTTTTACTATTTGTGCCATCCGTAAGCACTGTTGGATAGACCCTTCTAAGTCCACTGACATTAATGGACTTAGAAGGATGGACTCAGCCCCCCTTTGACTTAATGACATATAAACAAAGAAATATTCAAGGGGCAAAATACACTGTTGATGAAAACTGAAACAAGTTGTGAAGTGCAAAATAACTAGGCAAAGACATGAGAATATTTAATATCAACAAGTGCAAAGCAATATACTTTAAGGACTAACATTTGTTATGACAGAACAGTCATGATTTATGAGACTTTAGCCCTGGTGGGTTCAATGGCAGTTATTCTCCAACCAAAACTACAGCCTGAATGACATAGACTCTGATTTACTGTTATTTCTGGTGCTACTTCTGGTGCACCCTGATTGGCCCGCATAGGGTGTCTGGTCTCCGTTTCTGGCCTCCACTGAGAACCTACCACAGCCATGTAGGGGTGGGCCCTAATTGGCCCATAGACCATGTCTGCCCAGCCAGAAATAGAATCTGGATACTCTCCGGGCCCCAGACACACTCCACCCACTGGGGCATTTCCCAATTATTATAGGGCCACCAATGGTTAAGATTTGAAATGAAGATCTTTTAATACAGACCAAAAACCGATTTGCCTTTTAGCTACTGAGTCACATTGCTGACTCAAGTTCAGTGTAAGGTCTACTATGTCCCCCAGATCCTTTTCACATGTACTAGGTGTTTATGTACATGACCCTAGGCCACAACTCCCATCCCTTATCACATATGAAATGATTTTGCCATGTTGAGCACAATTCCCCTTGTAAGAGAAGACTGAAGAGAAGTAGAAATTGAGCAATTCAGCCCTCTCTTCATCATCTGTTACAATGTCACTTTCTGGTCCTCGCAATGAGTCTTTTTTATTATTCAATTCATTTGAAAGCTATTTATGGAGCCATCCTGGTTTCTTTAGGTTCCTCCCAGTTTTCCTTCTCAAGGGAATTGTCTGTGATTGTGCCTTCAATATTTCACTTCTGAGAAACTCCCAACCTTTTTGGACTTCCATCTCCTTAAGTTTTTCTGACCACAGGATTCTACTCAACATAACTTTAAGTTTGTGAAAATTTGCTCTCCTGAAGTCCAGCCTGTATTTGTGACTACATACAGCTTTTCTCTTCCCCAAGATTATAGTCTAAAATCACGTGGTCACTACTACCAAGCACATTCACAACTTTTACCTAATTAACCAGTTCTTTCCTATTGGTAAGAATCAAGTCTAAAATAGCAGATTCCCAGGTTGCTCCTTCCACTTTCTGGGAAATGAAGTTGTCAGCAAGACAAGTCAAGAATTTCTTGACCTTTTCATTTTTAGCAGAGCTAGTCTTCCAACAGATATCTGGGTGATTGAAATATCCCATGAAAACTAGGCCCTGTCTCTCTGAGAACTTTGTAATCTGGTCTAGGAGCATCTCAGACAAGTCCTCTGTTTTAGATTCATGCACATCCCTAAAATTCATAGTTTTAGGTGGAAATGTGCAATTTGTACTCTGATGTTCAGATGCCTTTCCAGGTTGGGGAAAGCAGCAGTGAAACCTGTTGTTATTGTTCTGAGTTCAGTTGGAAATTTAGTTAAAAGACTCAACTTTCATGCATTCCAGATCCAGGTTGGAAAACTTTTGGAGATTTGAAGGTGGAGCCTGGGGAGGGCAAGGGTATCAGTTGGTTACAGTGTCACAAAGCCCACCCTCCAAAGCTCCAAAGGAATTTATCTCTTTAATCTGGAAATACATTCTTCTGTAAGGTGAAGTGGGGAAGCCTCCAGAGGCTATTTTATTTAAATATAATAAAATATATAATATATATTGAAACAAAGAAGAATATATAACCTCAGATGTGAGGTAGAAGCTTCATGCTATTTGGTTTTGTTAATTTCATTCTTTTAACAGATTATAACTCATACTCTGTTTAAAATGTAAATGACTTTGAAAACTCCTATTGAAAAACAACTGACAATAATTGTAAATGTTTTAAATTCCTTTGTGAACTTTGACTTGACCTAATCAAAAAGAAATTGTATTGCAAATTTACTTCTATAATGAGTTTCCTGCTATGCTGCTTTTACACATACCCTTTTCTATTTTCAGGCACATCTTCAGTGCAATACGCCATGAGTGATGTTTAACAGGACCCTGGAGGCTCATCTGATTTAATACTGATCTATCAACACTGCTGGAAGAAGTTAATCCTGTAAGCAAAGGGAACCAAAGTAGAAATGATCAGTGCCAAGCTTTGACATCCATGGTATGCTTTTCTGATCAGTTGTCTTCTGCAGAGATCAAAGGCTGATTGGCCATAAGCATCTGTGTTCATTTGACAAGGAGACATCAACACAGGAATATTTTATATATAAAAAGAAACTAACACAAGGAAAAGGCATTTTGATGCCATTGATGTTCTTTAGATCAGGCTGACACAATATGAAATGTTGACCAAAGAGTCCCAGTGGCACAGCTGTATCAGAACAGTTGTTGAGTCTTGAAATATTTGCTGTATCTGTATACTAAAGTTACCTTTCTCTCTTTATCTTCCACATCATAGCTCAATGCAGAAGCTGAGATGCTTGCAAATGGACAGAGATGCTTGCAAATAATTCTTCTGAGAACATCTGAATTTGCTCAAATCAGAGAAAAAAACATGTCACAGACATTGCATGGACTCCGGTTTGTGTAAACTCTAGATTGTGAGGAACATAAAGCAGACATTCAACTTGACCACTGCTATTTAGAACTGTGACCCTCCACCCACCCACCTAATTTGTTACCATTTAATGCAAATTTTTAAGATAAATTTAAAGGTTCCTGCTTAGGAGCATCCAAGGAGACAAAAGGCAGAGTCAGCCTTACAATAAATGGTGCCCTAGACAAGAAGCATCTCTTGTGCCTCCTCTACAGTTGTTCAACTTTTGAATACTTTGGTTGTATCAAATTTCAACCTAGTGCAAATCACAACTGACTTATAGTGACTTTCTCAGGTTTTCAAGGCAAGTTGTTCAGAGGTGATTTGCCATTACTTGTCTCCATGTAGCGATGCTGTTTCCTTGATGGTCTCCCATTCAAATATTAACCAGGGTCTATCTGCATTGGACTTTTGAAGCTCATTTGGCTTGGTTAAAAGAAAAACAATCTGCACCTGACCTTAATCTCCGCTCTGATGCAGCTTGCTTTATTGGTTCAGTCTGTGCTGCTACAGATTTTCTCTGCTTCATCTGAGAAATACAGGCCCATCACACTCCCAGGTGCAGATATCCTGCCTCTTTTGGATTTTCTCAACTCCTCCTACCACAGCTGTGCTTGCAGCATGGCTGTTGTACAGAGGTCTCTGCTGATTGGTTGGTTTCTGTCAGGAGCAGCCTCTTTCACTTCCATTGTAGTCCTGTATTCATTTTTGTGCAATGAGCACTTTTCATGCCTTACAATCCCGCTTAAGAAATGCAATAAGCACTCATAACAGAAGGAAATAAAAATGAGCCCATCCTTGCTGCCAGCTGCTTCCGTCCTTCTCCC
The DNA here is from genome assembly GCF_049243985.1 of Paroedura picta. NCBI lineage: Eukaryota > Metazoa > Chordata > Lepidosauria > Squamata > Gekkonidae > Paroedura > Paroedura picta. Next base: position 48,654,529 of record NC_135376.1, read on the forward strand.
AGTCTTGACATCTGCTTCACACAGCTGGGGGGGGCTTCCCAGGGCTGCCCACTCTGTGTTGTTTCCCTTTCTTTTCCCATATAGGAGTAGTTTTTAAAACTTTTGAAATGTAAATATACCATTTTAAAAACATAAGCTTTTCAAAAGAAAAAATGGTCAAAAGTTTAAAATGTTCCCCTTTTAAAAACATGAACTTTTCAAAAATTAAAAGAAGTGGAGGGGAAATTCAGAAGTCCTGTATCATAGCTTGAACCTACAAAACTATAATATTTAGGTAAGCATCTCACTGACTATGTTATTAGAGACCTCAGACAAACTACATTTAAAGCCTATGTGCCCTATATGCCAGGTTTTCTGGTGTTTTTGTCCTTGTTTTTCAAAGAAATGGCTCCTTGGGTTAGTTTTTTAAAATGAATCCAGCATCCCCTTCACTTTTAATTTTAATTTTAAATAATTATTGCAAGGATTAGAAATTGAATTGCATACCAGATATTGGGTAAACCAGTATTAAATAATGATACATCCAGTGACAGTTGCTTCTTGAGTCCAGCACCCCAAGCAGTTCCCTGGGTCATCTGGCTCCTAGAATTTGGCATTCATAAAAGGCTTTCAATAAGATTGATGACATTTTGTGAAGGGGTTCTGCACATCCCTAAAACCTGGCAGCCTGAACTTTTTTAACTGCCTCCTCCTGATGTGTTGAGATGAAAAGAAAGGAAATAGGAAGCTGTCATTTAAACTATAGGGTGCTTCTTCATGCCAAGACCCATCTGATATTCCTACCTAGCATCTTGAAATTTCAGGTTGCCTGCATTGACAACGGAGATAATCATATGCTTTTGTTTTGCAGAAGTTCAGCAACAAAGATACTTCACTCACACAGTTTGGTAAAGGCTCATATTTATTAGTAATGGTATTATAATGATGGAGATTGAGTGGTAGGACCCGTGCTATGGGTCTGCAATATCCAGAAAAGTTAGTAGAATGCTTAATTAAGCTTGTATGCACAGCACAACATTGCTGGCTACTGAGTGCATGTAAGCAAGAGACAACCAAGAAAGCACAGACTCTAGCTGAGCTATTAAACTAATAGGACAACTGTTATTAGATAACTCCATTCTAGACAGGAAAGGTTAGAATCTAATATAATCTAGCTAGTTGGTTTGGGATAAATGCAGGAGGCATCTCTCTACCCTTAAAGCTGTAGGCAGGCAAGATGGAGAGAAAGCAGGAAACAAGCTGTCGCTAAAACACTGAGGGCATTTCTGCACACCTGTAAAAATAGTGTTACGCCAGCTGAATAGCGTAATGCTAAAAATAATCATGCCTCCTGGGCCCTCCTCACCTTTCTCCTATACTGCTCTTTTCTGCTGCCTTTTCACACTCCCCCCCTCCACATCACCTGCTTGAAATGGCAGAAGAGAACAACATGGTTTATACATGACTTTTTTTCATCTGTCAATCAAGCCAAGCAACCAATCTCCTTTCTCCATGTTTTTTTTAATTCATAATTCTCCATCTAAATGCCCATGCATCTAATCATAGATCTAATCATAGATGCATAGTGCTTAAAAAAAAACCCTTTCTGGAATCATGAGTCTTAATACTTTTAAAAATTAAGCTCTTCTTGATTGGAGGGGGGGACTTTAGAGGCATGCTTTCTGTTACAACTTTGAATAAAAATTACTTTATTTCTAGCATCGTACTGGCATTTTTGGAAGGTAAAAACCAATGTAACCTTTTTTACAAATTATACTGTGATTTTCTGAATTTGCATAATATTTGGGATTCATGGCATTAATCCCCATAAATGCATATTTCCTTAAGTAAGGTAACTGGAGTTAGGAACTGTGAATGCTCTTGGTATTGCCTTATGCAGACACTATTTCTCCACACCAAAAATTTTTAATATCTAATATGCCATTCCTCCACTTTGATCTCCATCATGGGAATTGCATAATGAGAAAGGAGACCTAGTATCTATTTTGTTGTTCATTGTAAACTGATCACAAAGAGAAAGGGAAAGTAGTACAGAGGCATATATTGCATAAATAAGAGGTGGATAATTCCCGGTGGCATGGAGTTTAAAATATGCTACTTCAGAACATCATTCTTTGAACAATGAACAACATTGAATGTAGGATAGCCATACAGACAGCTAGCCTCATTTAAAGGAACTGGGCAAGAAGAGGGACAAGAAAAGATCAAAAATGTATCTATATGAAAGAATGGAAGTCATAGACCAATTATGCACAGGGGGGAGAAGGATGGGTAAGCACTTGCATGATACCAGGGCAAATCCCCCCTTATGAATGATGTCACTGCCAGGCCCTCCTGGCCATGGCCCACTTTATGGCCCCCTGATAAGTTGTAGTGTGAACTCCATCAGCAGCTATGCTAGGCCAAGCCTGGAAGGCTCAGCTCCTCCCCCTACCTATGGTGTCTCAGCAGTGACACAAAATCCCTCACTCGGTTCCATGGCACTTCACGGTGCTGCAGAGCCAAATGGGGCATTTTGGTGAAATAGCATTGTGCCATGATCCCACCTTTGTGCAGTGAAACCTCCCCTGCCTCCCCACTACCATGCTGCTGCCGTGGTGAGGCGCAGTAGACACTTTCTGTCCCAGAGTTGTGTGGGCAGACCATGTGTGCTGGGGGATTTCTTCCCCTGATAGTACACAGGAAGTGGTGGGGCAGCTACAAGAAACTGGAAGTGGCCTGGCATGACCTCTACCATGCATAATCAGTCATAAAGGCCAAATGAGAACAAATGTAGTATAGTGATTAAGAGCAGGGGACTGTAATTCAGCAAACTAGGCTTGATTTCCCACTCTTCATGAAGCCTGCTGGGTGACCTTGACCCAAGCACAATTTTATCATTCAGCCCCACCTACCTTACAAGTTGCTTGTTGTGCGGAGAAGAAGGGAAGGGTAAGCTGCTTTTGAGTCTCTCTAGGGTAGAGAAAAGTGGGGTATAAAAACCAAGTCTTTTTTTGTCTTCAAATGGAACCTCCATGTTCAGACACAATGGACCCATCGGAAACTTCCATCTCTATTCCCTACTTGAACATTTTCTAGGGGAATCTGTTTGGTCACTGTAGAAACAGGATGTTAGATTACATGACCACAAGTATGATCCAGTAGGGCTCTTTCTTTATGTTCTTTAAAGTCAAGAAAATAATTCTCACATGAATAGCAGGAGATGGCAAACTGATCCATACAAGTTATACTAGTAATGTACATCATACCAACTACTTTGCACATCCCTAAAAGCCAATGCTCTCTCAGCCTCACCCACCCCACAGGGTGTCTATTGTGGGGAGAGGAATGGGAAGGCGACTGTAAGCCGCTTTGAGCCTCCTTCGAGTAGGGAAAAGCAGCATATAAGAACCAACTCTTCTTCTTCTTCTTCTTCTTCTTCTTCTTCTTCTTCTTCTTCTACTTTCTCAAATAAAAAGTCAGGTCCTGTGGAACTGATAAAAGTCTTGATTCAGTAATCAGTTGCCAGTTGCATAACAATTACCCAAACAATCAGATTTCTTCTGTTTTTGTGTTGCTGACCAGAAGTAAATTCTTTTGAAGTCCACTGATTCACACCAGAAGTCAGCAGGTATAACTGAGAAGGGGATTAGTTCATGGGAGAGCAAGAGCTGCTTCTTATATAGATATGTTATTTAGGAGAGATGAAAGGTTCCTGCACAGTAAGAGCTCCTTTTAAGGATTTCAAAGATACGATTGATCTATAGCCTTCTCCTCACCAGCTGTTCTTAGCAGCACTGCAAGGTTCACTTTCATGGACTGGATAACTGGTGGTGCAGATCCCAGTGGGAGCTCTAAGTTTATTTAGGGCCATCTTTGTAAAATATAATTCAAGCTTTTAGTAGTTTTCTCTAATGTGTACATGAAAGAATTTGGAATTGGGGTGTCCCCTTCAGATTCTTTCAGTCTATTATACTGTTGATTTGCTACCTAAGTATTAACCTCTCCTTTCTATAAATCATTTGTATTAAAGTGGGATTAGGTGGTGGCAACAACATTGTCAGTGGAAAAATTGCAGACACAAGAATGATTTGGAAGGGTATTCTTCCATTCAGTAACAAATACCAGTTCCTAACCTCAAAATCTGTTGTCATTAGTAGTATTTTTGCTAATCAGGAAAAATTGGAGTACTTAGTTAATTCTATAGGCATCTTGTCCACTAAAATTCCAGGGTGGACTGGAGAGTCTGAAATGTTTCTGGGCATGTTCAGTGAGATCTAATATGATTTGGCTTTTATAAACATCTCCTAGCAGACCATTCCATAATAAAGGAACATTGACAGAAAAGGCACAACTCTTTGAGGAACACTTGGAGGCAATGTTTTGGAAGGTGTTAGCCAGAATGATTGCTGGAAAGATTTAAGCCGATGCACGAGTTCATACTCGATGGTCTTTCAGACAACACAGCAGCTAACTTACTAACACAATAACTTTGCTTGTTTATTCTTCACCTATCAAAATCCATCCCATGTTCAAATCCATCATTAAGGCATTAGCTGGCAGATGCTATGTGACATTCCTCTTTCCTTTTTTTTCTACCTTAATTTGAATGCATAGTAAACTGTAACTTAGTGTCAATGCCTGTTGTCTGTGTCATTCTAAAACAAAATTGCTCTCTTAGGTTACATAGATGTTGGTGACAGATGGTACAGATCAATCACCAGAAAGAGATAACAGGAGTGCTTGGGATCATTGTAGCACACAAATCTTTAGAAGTAATTATAGGTGGCAACATCCAAGATGACAATCCAGTCTTTTTGGTACGTAGTTTGCTACTAGAAACAACTGCTAGCGATATTTTCATGTGCTCCCAGCTTAGTATTTACTCTTGCTTGGTAGGATGTTTCAACATACATGTTATGTAGCCTTTCTATCATTAACTATGTCTGGTTAGCACTGTAGACCTTTTGGAATGTATAAAAATATGTAAAAATTATTGGGTGGAGATTTCTTCCCTTTCTCACAATAATAGATACACGCCACCTCTGGATCACTTTCTTTGGCCTTTCATTCTTGGCTGATGTTGGAATATATGCAACACTTTCCCTAGGTATTCAATTTTTCCTCCCATTAGAAATGTCTGTCATAGACCCATTATGCACGGCAGCAGCCACGTTGGGCAGGATGCCCCGGTGCATCCTGTGTACTCACGGGGGAGGAATCTCCCAGAGTATGCAGGCTGCCCTGGTGTAGTGTGGGCGCACGCACAATGCCGGGTTTGGAAGCCTGACAGAGATGGAGGCAACAGGATGGATAATCGGGGTTGCCCTGCTGTTGCCATCCTGAATTTCTAGCCCTGTGCATAATTGGTCATAGTTTTGTTTCCAGAAAAGGTAACATATTTTATTTATTTATTTATTTGGATTTTTATACCGCCCATTCTTTATAGCTCTGGGTAGTTTACATGGAACATTATGTAACTTTAAATGGAACATTATTATAATCTATAACATTATACAAGTTTCAATACAATATCACAGCAATCAAGTAACAATTCACAATTCACAACATAACATAACAAGAACACTGAGGAGATCAAATTATTCAGTCATGGAAGGGTGTCTGAGGAGGGGGCCCAGCAGATGTTCTGAATCGGTTGGCCTCAGCGAATGCCTGGTGGAGAAGCTCCCTTTTGCAGGCCCTGTGGAACATAGGGATAGATACCAAATTTTGTGATGATTCTGGTATGGCCATTCTTAAAATGTCTGCCTTCAACTACCCTTGCTTTGATCATGTAAACATGTGCTCAGATCATGCTGTAGAAATGAGATTCCTAGGCATCATAAAGGACTGTTCACTGGAACAATTGGTGACAGAGCCATCCAGAGGGGTAGTAAGCCAGCTTCGTATAGCGGTTAAGAGTGGTGGCCTATAATCTGGAGAGCCAGGTTGATTCTCCACACCTCCATATACAGTCAGCAGGATGACCTTAGGCTAGTCACAGTCCTGTTAGAGTTAGGGTAATTTATTTCTATTGTGTAATGTTTCTCTTTTAACACACACATGCAAACTAGGATATGAGGAACTATGGTTGAAGGACAGAAACACACATTTTGTGCCCAGAATTTTCCAAATATAGTCTGTGGCATCGACAAGCAGAAAATGTTAAGAAAGTGGATCTTTCTCTACATGAGCTTCTAGAGAGCTATGGTCCATCAGAACAGGCAAGGTGGACTGATCAGTAGAAAGATATTTTACATGCTTAAATGTATACAGTTTGTACACTTAGCCTGCTGCAATCTATAGTCATACTTATTTTTTTCAGCCGGTCAACTAGCATCACATTGCCTGTGAAACAGGACATTCCACATCAAAACCCTGCAAGAGAGATGCTTCATATCATACATTCTAAAAATTTTCTACTAGACTTGAGTAGTAGGAAAGGAGTTTATAAACTTTTTAGAAGACACGTCATCTGCTTAAGTTATGGGTGTAATGCAAACTTCTGTCTATCTTTGATTTGACCCTTAAAGACACAAGAATGTTTTCCTTTTCTTTACAGCATGTTGTATTCTCTTTGTTAGCTTCAGGGCATGATGCTGTAACTATCTATCCTCAGTCCTTGAAAACAGCCCATCTTGTTGCATTGCAAATCAGCTTTCAAACTTCCATTTTGTTTTAGCAGCATCCCTCGGACTGTGAGTCATAAATAATTCCAAAAATCCTAAACATCAGAATGCCATAAATTATGAGCTTTTCATCAAGGATCAATAGAAACAGAGGGCGTCTAGATAAGCACATTTTATAATTACTGCTTAGAATTGCATAAATCAATTTACTGCCACACTTCAGAAAAGTTTTTCAAAATCCTCTTTTCTGTGTAAGATTTATAACAGTAATAGTGCCTTAGTGGAAGGCTCTATCCCATTATCTTTTAATATGGACTTTTAAAGAAATCTAATTTCATCTTCAAAAGGAGTTACATTAAATATCAATCCTGCAGAAGCCAATCTGACACGTTTATGTTTCATTATGATGTGTTTTTTTTTACCAAAGGAAATGAATCAATCATTGGATTACTCTTCAATTCATCATCTTTTCATTCTGTAGTATCTCTTTGAAATAATCAGAAGACTTTGACAGTAAGTTAATAAACAGGTACTTAAGGATTCCTTTCTTTCAGTCAAATACTCCAGGTAATGAGGTTGAAATGAATTGCATGGTGTGCATTACATAAGACCCTTCTCTCACATTAATCTAATCAACTCTCAAGCATTGTATTAAAAATGCATTTGAACTTTCTGGTCTTGCAATTACAAAAAAAGGGATAAGAAAATGTAGCACTTCATATATAAAATATATTTGTAAAGGTGTTTTAATTTTTTAATAGAAAGATCTGGGCTTTTTGTAATTAATAGCTGTTATCATAATTTAAATGAGCAGTAGCCCTGCAATAAAATGGAAATGTCTTTACAACTAGCCTTCTTTGTCTAAAGGTGCCTTTTGCTTATTCTCTCTGTTCTATTGTAAGGCTTCTTATCCTCTAGTCTAAGGCAGCCTTTTCCAATATTTTTACCATGGACAAGCCCCTGAAATAATTGCTAAGGCTTTGAGGAGCCCCAGAGTTGATATCAGCTGGCCACACCTCACTGCCATGCCCCTGGAAATGCAATGTTACCCCCAAGTGACTTCACCACTACTTTAACAGGCAGGCTTGAGAAGAACTGAAGGGAGGGGGAGAAAGGATGCACCCTCCCTCCCATGGAGAGGCACTGTCTGCGGCAGCCTGGAGCGTCCGATTCGGACGTAGCCACGCAAAATCCTAGTGAACAGCCATGTAGGCTCCACTCTCCCCCCCCCCTCCAGGTTTAGAAACCACAAGATAACTTACTCCTAATTGGGAGAGAGGGAGCAATTGAAGTGGCCAGTTCCTTAAGAACTGGTGTAGTGGTTAGGATCACCGACTTCTAATCTGGTGAGCCAGGTTGATTCCCTGATCCTCCTCCACATGCAGCCAGCTGGGTGCTGGAGGCTGGGATTATGCCGCTTCTGTGCTCTGTGTTATTTGGGGAGTTGTATTGGTTTTATTGGGGAATTGATAGTGTTTTTAATGTGACCTGCTGTGAGTCCATGGAGAGTGGAGGGATATAAACAAACAAACAAACAAATCCTCTTCCCCTTTCTGTTTGTAGTAACTCTTTCAGCAAGTGGAGCTAGTTTAGATTTTAGACATAAAAAAAAAAAACAGACCCCCTAAGACCTGTGTACTGAAACTGTCCATTTGTTAAGTCACAAACAGCCATGTCCCTAGAGCTTCAGCTGTAGAGAACCCAACAATCTTATCTTTGGAAATTCATAATTCAGGTGTTTTCCATATTGGAATTGGTACATGTCGTTTTCCCATTACTGTTGTTTCCCTGAATTAGCCTACCATAGTCCCCAGCGATTAAGTGATTATTCAAACTAGAAATGGGAACCTACATGTCATCCTTAGCTCTGCCTCTCGTGGACCATTGGTCTATATACCACCTTGGATTTATTTATTTATTTATTTATTTATTTATTTATTTATTTATTCATTCATTCATTCATTCATTCATTCATTCATTCATTTATTTACTTATTTACTTATTTACTTACTTACTTACTTACTTACTTATTTATTTGATTTCTATACTGCCCTTCCATATGGCCCAGGGTGGTTTACATACACTATCACAGAGGGATACATGGAACACACTATGGAACTCAGTATGGAGGAAGTGTATTGATTTGTTAATCACTCTACAATTCAAAATTCTATATCCAAACATATTAACCCACCTGAGATTTTTCAAAGTTCAGGATAAATTCATCAAAATTACTAACCCTACATCAAAGAGTAAGAAGGGGGGGGGGTAGCAGTTGCACCTGATCTGTAGAATACCCTTTCTCTTGATGCTTACCTTGCATCTACTCTACTCGGGTTTTTTTTAGGTTTCAAACCAAAATAGTTTTACTCAGGTTTTTCATTAAGTGGTTGATCTGATAATACTGTTTCATAGTTGCTTCTAGTCTGAGAACTGTTATATAATAATTATTTTAGGATGCTAATTGTTTTATGCTGTATTTATGTTTTGGCTGGATTTTTAGGGTTTTTTTAAAAATAATAATAATTTTATGCTGATTTATCATTTTATCATGTTCTATTTTTTAAATTGCTTCTAACAGGACCCCTACAGAGACAGCATACCATTTTCTAAATAAATAATGAACAGATAAACATGCAAATTTTAAAATAATAAATTCAGGCTATATATTTATGACATTTATGACAGCTGTATATTAAGCTGATGGATCCAAGCCGACAAGGTTTTGGTGGCTCTCAGGAAACAACTCATTGTCCATTCTTTTTGAGGTTGCACTTGGCTAACCTGGAAAATGGATGTGGACTATGGAAGGGGAAGGACTCATGCCTATCCCCGCAGAGCAGCAGAATGAGAAGGCTGCTTCGATCAAAGGCCAGTCAGTCTCAGTGTGTGGGAAAAGGAAGAAGTAAGGAGGAGGGAGGGAGGAAGCACTTCCCACCTATGTGGAGGGGCCATGGTCTGAGAGCAGCAGCCAAGGGCCAACCCCAAGTACCTTCTCAGCTGGGGCGGTGGTGGCCTAGGGGTTTGCACTGCTGCTGCTACTCAGGCCAATAGCACCCGCAATGACTGCTGTTCCCATCACCATCCTGTTGTGGCAGTGGGAGCTTTGGAGGATACTGAGGGGCCACCTGTGCCATGCTAGCTGGCTGGCAGTAGTGGCATGGAGCATCATGAGCAGCCTGGGTTGGGGCAGCAGCACAGCACTAAGTGCTGGGTCAGCACCAGCTGATCCCCAGTGGGTGATGCCTTCAATACCCAGCCACAGCCGCAACACCACCGGTGGGAGCTGGAGGAGAAAGTGGTGAGTAGCTGTTGAGGTCAGCTTCCCTTTACAACCTGTTTCATTCCCAGGATCTCAGCTGAGCCGCCCCCTCCTTGACCAAAGGAAGAGGGGGGGGCGACTGAGAGCCCAAGCTCAACCTCCTCTATTCAAGACAATAACATGGCAACTTTTCTGTGCATCTGAAGCCACAAATTATCCGCACGTAGTTGGGATTAGGACAGAGCCATAACTACCTCATTTTGCATGGAGACAAGAATATAAGATTGCACCTACTCTCCTTGCATGATAGTTACTGCCTTGTTCCCAGTGTGTGTTAGATGTGCATCCTCCTTGGAGGGGACTACTTAAGATTTGCTTTTTGCTGTCATCTGCATCAAAAAGGATTCTCTTCCCATCCCTTCCCTTCTCTCTCTCTACCGTCCCCTTCTTTTTCTGAAAAGAAACAACTGCCACTTGAAACAGGCCAACATCAGTTCACTTGAAACAGGCCCACATCTCAGCTCTGGATGCCAAATGTCAATGCATGTGCCTGTAACTTCCACCCACACAACTCTTCCAATCTCTCTTCCCATCCCTTGACATTTTGCCTCCAGATATACAATGTGGGCCTGTGAGTAGCTGGGCCAGATTCAATACAGCTCCTTGTGGCAATTGTTTCTTTTCAGAAAATGTGTGTGTGCATGTGTATGTGTAGAAGATAAGCCAGTAAGAAAAAGGAGAGAATACCAAGAGAATCCTGGCTGTGGGTGACACAGCCACCGTGGCTACAAAAAGCAAAGCTTCAATAGCTCCCTAAAAGGAGATGGGTCATAAAGGGAACTTTCATGAGACATGGCTCACTTCTTCAGATCTGCTAAGAGCAAGAGTTCAGGAGCACCTTACACACTAACACAACTGGTGACAGGGTAGAAGCCCTGATGTCGGCGAGCACGTTTAATACGCTAACTACACATCTCTACAGGACATTTGGGGTTTTGATGTTTGTAATGTATATAATTTTGATGGTTTTAGGTGGTTTTATGATGTTTTTATGTTTTTATTGGGTATAAATCACCACAAGCCAGCATGCTGGGAGTGGCAGTATATAAATTGAATGAATGAATGAATGAATGAATGAATGAATGAATGAATGAATGAATGAATGAATGAATGAATATCACCTGATAATTGGATCCTCACAATTCTTTTCCTTTCCTTCCATACAGAAGACTTGCTACAATTCCACATGGAAATATGACAAAATACAGAAGGTTGGTTTCAATCTATATATCAAGGGAATGTGAGCTTTTCCCAGTAAGAAAATACAACAGACATGAAAAAGTAACTGGTGCTTTGATTTAATAATTTTGATTGGTGTAAGGACTCAGGCAAATATATATAATTCCCCTGCCTGAGAATTTGACTCTATTTAATCTGTGTATATACTTTTTCATGTCTGTTGCATGTGAATATCAATATGAACACTGAACTATCCTTTGTACTGAGGTTTATGGTGAAATCTTATTGATGTATGCACATCACAGTATCTCAATAGTTTAGATCAGCTGTCCCCAACCCCCGGTCCAGAGACCGGTCCGTGGATCAGTTGGTACCGGGCCGCAGCTCCTCCTCGTCCTTCTCTCCAGCTGCTGCCGCAGGGGCTGCCCTGCCACTCTGTTGCTGGCTCACCTTTGGTGCTCTCTAGCAGCTGCCATGGCTGGGTCTCCCCTCAGCATGGCACGGCACAGCTGCTGCTGGCAAAACCCCCCAGTGGGCGGCAGTAAGTCAGGGGCACTGGCAGGAAAGCAAGCAGAGCAGGGACCCAGGCGGCGGTGACATCCCTCGGCAAAAAACTACTCCCCCCCTCCCCGGCTTCATTAAAATTGTCAAGCGTTGACCGGTCCCTGGTGATGAAAAGGTTGGGGACCAGTGGTTTAGATATTTTAAGAAGCTTCTAGGATACAAACATGATTTTCAAACTTAATTAAATTACAGATGTTCCCAAATCTGATTTTAATTTTCTGAAAAATTAAAAGTAGAATATATTTTATTGATCACAGTCCGTAATTGTCTCATTTGAACTGAGCAGCATTAATGAAAAAAATATATTGTAATGAAAGCCTCATTTCCCTAAACACTGGTGGATATGCAGAATTATGGATAAACTGAAACTAAAATAAATAGGAGTCAAAGCAAATTATGCATGTATTTTTACTTGTATGAGAATATACAGAACATTGATAAGATTTTGTATATACAACACGTATGGCAAGAATTGTATTATCATACTGTTTTTCTAGCAGGTGCAAAATTTGGAATCTGTAGAGACTTTTCTGTTTTTCTGAAATATGGGTTTCTAAATAATATATTTTGCATTTCATCCTTTAGTGAGGGAATGTCAGTTTTTGTCGACTGATATCCCAGCTATAACACTTTGATTTTTATTCTCTACTGATTCAATAGCAACAATTTTAGAAGAATCAGAAGATTTGTGTTAAGCAATGACCACTAAATAAATATTTGTCACTTGCAGTATCACTCAAATTTCCCAAAAAATCACCAGTTTAATATTGTATTCTCTATATATGTTTACATACAAGCCTCTAGTTAGATTGCAGAATATGAAAAACTCCCTTAGTTGCAGAAGGAAGAACACATTTGTATTTAGGGAAGATCTACAAACATATAATGACTAAAATCCATTTTGTATAATTCAGAATTCATTCCTAGCTGATTCATGTGGCATCTTTAATTTGTATGCTGGGCAGGAGAGAAAATAGAAACATAGCATGCCATAGAAAACCAGAAAAAAGCAAAGCAGAGTATTTAACATTAACATAACTTGAAATGCTACATACTGGCTCACCAAATAAGCTTTGGATTAAGGGAAGAAGAAAGGAAGGACAAGAAGGTTAATATTTTTTTAATTGCTTTGTTTCAAAACAATATAGGGCAGTGCACACCAAGATAGTCATTGCTTACAGAGCTTATGATGAAGTTTAGATTAAGAAAACTGTCTTGAGATCCAAAATGACAATATTGTGATAATATTGTTCCTAGACCTTCCATACATATACCTCTTAAAGGTGCACACTATTCTCCATCCAGTTAACCTGAGGTTTTCAGGGCCCAATGGATAATGCCCTACCCAGAGCCAGAGGAATTCCGCCCCCGATAAAAATAGTTAAATCCTTACCTTTTGTAAATGCCATATTTTTTTTAACATCCTGCGTTCCAGTAGAAAACCTCAAGCAACATCCTCCATCTTAAAGCACTTGCAGGGAAATCACATAAACTGGATTCCCCCTGCCATGTAGTGCGAGCAGGATGAGAGCAGCCAGCAAGCCACTTGCAAAAGAAACGTACTTTACTAAAGTGGCCAAAGTAGCAAGATTTCCAGCTCCAGTGCCCGCCTGCAAGCCTACTTCCCTCTCTCTTCACCTGGAACGAGGCTTTCTTTAAAAAAAACTGCCTGGAGCAACAAATAGGCACACAATTGTCCAGTCAGAGCACAAAATAAACTTTTCCCCACCAGTTTTCCCATAAAGCATGTCTCTTCTCCACCCCAAAAAAAATTGCCATTTTTTTTAAACCTTCAAGGCTCCAGATTGCAAGATGGCTTGCAGTAAAAAGAGCCCTATACATCTATGAATGTATACACGTTTAAACGCATAAGTCTCCTTTTAAAACAATTAGCTGGCATTGCGGTCCCTTTAAAAGAGGGAGAAAGGTGACTGGCCACCTGTCTTGATTGACAGGCAGAATAGAGGAGCATGTATAGCTCGTTCCCCTCTTCTGCCATTTCAAGCAGGTGTGCAAAATGGCAGGAAGCGTGAGACGGCAGCAGAGGAGCCAGCAGGTGAGGCATTCCCAGAGGCATGGGTTATTTTTAGCGTTACGCCATTGCGTTGGCATAAGGCTTTTTTTTTACTGTGCAAAATGGACACGATGTTGACATTCAAACTGTGTTGTTGACATTCAAAGCCCTATGGGTTAGAGACAGCATAAGAAACACTTCCTCCCATGTGAAACTGCCTAATCATTCTGGACATTTTAAGAGGCCCTGCTTTGGATACTCCCTTCATATCAGACTATATGGAAAGATTCATCCCTATCCCTCTTCTGTTCTATTTGGCATTTATTTGTTGACTGTCATTGGCTCTCCTTCCTGTTTTGCCAAAAAAAAAAGCTGACAAGTAAATAGCCCCCAATGTAAATATAGGCAAACATTTAAGACCATGGTCCAAAGAATCCTGCCTATCCCCTTCCAGTGACTGGTTAGTCTTTCGTTATTGATCAATGTTATTGATCAACTCAGCTGATGTTTCTTACATGGATTTCAGTAAGACATTTGAAAAGGTTTCCTATGATGTTCTGATGGGTAAACTGGAGGACCACAGTCTGGAATTTTGGATGGTTTGGTGGATAGGGAACATGTTTGAAAATCTCATCCTAAGAATAGATGTCAATGATATTTCATCAGATTGGTAGGGGGTAAGCAGTGGGATGCCACAGGACTCAGTACTAGGTCCAGTACTTTTCAACACATTTATCAATGATCTGCATGAGGGGGTGGAGGGACTCTTCATTAAATTTGCAGGTCACAGTTAATTGCGAATAGTAGTAAACACTACAAAAGATAGAGTTTAACAAGATCCAAACATGCAGGAAAAGTGGGCAAGAAAGAACAAGATGCAATTCAATGACCGATTAAGCACGGGCTGGAATGCCCATGATGGCAGCGACGGGGCTTCGGAGAAAATCCCCAATTATGCATGACATCGCTGCCATCCGAAGCCTCCATAGAACTAACTGGGCAGACCTAAGGAGATTTAAGCCAGTGTTAATGAATGCAGGACTTTAAGAAATCCGCTTTCCAACCCCTTGTTTAAATGCCTGTCAATGAAACATTTAGTACATTTTATCTCAATTTTATTCAGCACACCTCCTTTTTCCATTAGACAGTTATACAAATTATTATCCCCATATCTTCTTAATAAACAGATACTGTTTTGCAAACACATATCTATGCCGTGTGAACCTAGGAGCGGGAACCTGAATCTGTGATTCTTGGGTTGTACATACAAGGGAACATCACAGCATATGTATATTATACTAAGATAATCCTGCTGACTTCAGCAAAATCTGGTTGATTTTGGTGAATTTGCTCTGGGGTCAGTTTTTTGATGGCTTGTAGCTAGGATAGGGGGCATTTATTTAAATAACATTGTGTGAAGCCAAGGAAGTAAGGCAGATCATATATCATACAATGTTTGGGTTTCATATGGGTGCTGTTGGGGGCAGGGAGTATCAATCTTGGGGGGAATCTTGGCTGTCCATGACAGCAAAATTAAGATATAGACCCCAGACAAAATAAAATTACCAGGTCTCAGTTCTCCACTTTTTATTTTCTGCTCAACCATTGCAACAAAAGCATGTACCTGTTCTATTTGCATGCTCAGAATTAACTCCCACTATTTTTTGTGTTTTCAGTCATACTTGAATAGTGCCTTTCATGACATTTTTAACAAGATGTTGGCATGAGACCAGGTGGGTTTGGGTTTGAAGATTAGGATTTAATTACCTGTGTGTGGCAATCAAGATATAATCATTCTAGTAAACATCTTGCTGTTCACACTCAGTAGAACAACTCTCCCTGGGCAGGGGTCAGTTTTAAAATATTGATATTACTAAGTTTTATTTTTCCATAACTACTGACAGGTGCCACCTTTGTCATATCACATACTTATTCCTCCCTTCTTTCTTTGCTTTTGTACCTTCCTTGAGGTTTTCTCATCTATATGATTACCAATGAGAATGTTATCCTGTGTCATTTCAATTGGAGAGATTCCTTCACACACAGTGATTTTTTTAACATATTTGGATTAAAATTTTACACAATGGTTTTCACAAACCATGAAATTGCCTTAACAGTGGGCATTACTGATTGAAATTACACACTTGTCAAAATGCTCCTAATTAGCCATTACTTGCTGAATCAGGCAGTTTATACTTGTATGGTATGATAATATTTTTTATAAGGGACTGGGGGATGTTGTGAGATGATGCCTTTCCCTTGATAGTTTGTTTGTTTTTTAAAAAAAGAATCATGCTACAAAATTATTGCAAGAACTGACTGGAAAAAACCCTTTGGGCACAACTCTTCAAACCATTTATTTCAGAACACACGGGGTAGGGAAATGGAGGGGGGATTTTAGTAGTCTGAGCAATTTAATATTGCTTCTTTAGTCCCTGTTATATTTATATAACATCTATATAATAGAAGGGTTATGATTAGAAGGGTATGTTCCACTAGTTGTGGAGACTACCTCGATGAAAAAAGCCTTCCCCCAGTGGAAGAGGCATGCTCTACTGGGGAAAGTTCCTTGTATCAAAGGAAGGTTCTATTGTAAGAGGAATGGAAACCTTGGATCCAAACCAATCCAAAGTATAGCATGATCTTAGGCATACTCCTACAATAAGTGTAAGTATAGCGTACAATAATCTTAGGCATGATCTTAGGCATACACGGGAGTGGTATAAATAAAGCAGTAAGGGGGGTTGGGGTGGGCCCAGTCCAGGATGGAGAAGGGCGGCCATTGGTCCCTTGTCCCCGGACTGACGAATAGGGAGGCATGTCCCGCCCAACCCCCAACCTTGCCCAACTTCAGGCCACTTCTGCCATTAGCGGCTGCCCTCTGGCACGTCAGGTAGGCTGGCCCGAGGCCTGGCCTGTGGGAGGGACAGGGGAGGGGACCAAAGGCTTTGGGGAGGGCGAGGGAGACCAGGCACCACGTCAGAGACACAGCACCTGGCCTCGTTTGCCTTCCCCGAAGATTCCAAGGGCACTGGAAGGGGGGCGGAGGAAAGGCCAAGAACAGGCTGTGTTCTCCCCCCTCTTCCCAAACTCCAGCCACCTCCTAGCGCCCATTGCATTTCTAAGTGCAATGGGCTATATTTCTAGTTCAACAATAAAGGCCAAACTACATGTTATAGAACTGACAGGTCTGACCTATGGATGTCAATGCCATTCTAAAACTGAACTCAGACATTTGAAAATGCCATGAGCATTGGCCGCATGGTGGGAACAGGAAATCTTGTCACCCCCAATGAGGGCAGGAATAAGATTGTGTGTTCCATGCTGTAGGCTTGATTAAAATTGGACCCTGCAACATATTTAAAGGTTTGACCCTAAGTCAACTGGATGTATCACCTAGAAAGAGTGTTTAAGATGTCAGTCTAAAATAAGTCTTGCAGGAAAATATAAGGAGGAATTGAGGAATGATTTCTATGGATTGCCTTTTGAGTAGGAATGCTAGCTTCCAGGTGGGACCTGTGGTTTTCCCTAGAACATCTCATCTCCAGTGATTAAGTTATCTGAAGAAAATTTATGCTTTGGAGTATGGACTCTCTGGCATTTTACACAATTGATGTCTCTGTCCTTCCTGGTCTTCATCCCCAAATCTCCAGGAGTTTTCCTAACTATCCCCAATCCCCCACCAGTGGCCAGGGGGTCCTGGCAACCCTACTTTGGGGGACCTTTTTGCTTATGCCATGTTATATAATTAGGCTTGGTCTCTGATTAGGGTTATACTATACCTTGCTTGGTTGGTATAGGGTAAGTTGTTTATGCCCAGACTGTGTTATGCTCATTAAGCATTGTATGACACCCTAGAAAATGGGGAAAGGGCTTGTAAAACCCTCACCATTTGGACCTGGAGAACAAAAGGTCAAGGGGAGAAAGACCCTTGATCAGACATGGACATAAAATGTCAACTGAAACTACTGTAAATGTAAAGGGACAATGACTAATACATTGGAAGGATCACTAACATAAAAGAAAAAATCTAGTTTCCTTCCTGGTTTAATCATAATGGCAAAACTCATCTTCTGTACGTGAGTCCAAATATTTCTGTTTGAGCTTCTCATAACATCTGGACTATCCCTATCAAATACTGCTTTTGCTCCATACAGATACTATAGAGTGCAAATGTTTATAGAGTTGTCCAACAACTATCTTGCTATGATTGGTCCTAAGAGCTATAATCCCCATAGACAATAAAATAAGGCATACAATCACAGAACCATCACCAAACACACATGAACATTGGGATTCCAGGAGAATTTTCCAGAAATTGCATTCAAAGATGTGTGCATTAGATTTAAAATAGGGTCAGGGTTTATATTACTAGTTCATCCCACCTGAATTTTCTTAACATCACTACTGACCCCAAACCACATATGTACATGATCACACATGTCGCTGACTTATACTGAATCAGGGCTCATTCTACCCTTGTAGGATATTGTACTTACAATGAGTTCAGATCACTATTGTCTTCTCAGAACGGCAGTAGCTTTCCAGAGTGTCAGACATAGGTCTTTCACATCATCTGCTATCTTGATGAACCTTGAATCTTCTACATGTCAAGAAGATTCTCTACCACTGAGTTGATACTTAAAATAGTTTCTTATTTAGTATGCTCATGTGCCTACAGAGAACATAGTTTTGGGTATCACCAGATGTCTTTCATTCACTTTTTTTTTTTTTTTTTTGCATTTCATTGTTTCCCAGTCACTATTTTCCTTTCTGAAGGGATTACCCTGGAAATAAATTAACTCCTTTTCACATGATTTCCCCCTATCAAAGGGTTACACCCTGGAGATCCCTCCCAACACTATGATTTTATGATTCTAATGAATGAAATAGTTAAATAAAATTAAAACATTCATTAAAGTTATGCATTTGACTGTGGCACTCTTTTTGCTGAGAGCTGCTTGCCATTCTGTTTAAAGAGGGACATTTTTGCAGTCACTTTCAGTCATGAGAAATGGTCTGTTTGTGTTGTTCGTTAATTATTCTAGCCTGTAGTTTATGCTGCTGCCTTCCATCACTTGATAAAGAGCTTGTTGCATTAGATATAATTCATTTTTTCTTGTAACAAAGACTTACACAACTTTCTCTATTGTAGACATTCTGCAGTGTCTCAGGTAAGTCATGATACAGACTGGTTCACTTGCTCTCTAACAGAAGTGTTTATGGCCTTAATTACTAAAGGATGCTATCTATATTGAAAAGGCACATTTGAATCATATATCTGTAGGATAATGTCATCAGGGATATGCAAAGCAATAGGCAGTACCTATGTGTAAAGATTTTGCAATGCAATATCATCTGGCCTAGAATGCAAATATATATAAAGGACATCCTTGGATCAATGTGTTATTAAATCACAGTTAGAGAGCTTTGTACAGTTTAAGGCAGCTTTCACATTGTCTTAAAATCCTCTTAATAAAACTGAGACATTATAAGGATTAACAGATGACAATTAAGAATTAGAATTGCTCACAATAACAATAGCAAGGAATTTGGCAACCTCTTTCATAATATCCATATAGAATTAATTGGCATACCTGATCCTTGTCCAGATAAGCCTAAAGAAATTTCCTACAGAGAATACCAAAAAGAGGACATTCTAAGATTATGTGGAAAATATAATTTAAAAATCCAGTGTTATCAAGTGTTCAAACAACTTTATAAAAATCCCACAGCTGTTCCATATCTTTGTTGCCCCCCCCCAATTCCTAATAAAACTGTTTTCTCCCATACTTCTTTCCAAAGAAAACGTATTCACAAGTTTTTTTTTACGTTGGTGACTTCTTGCACCACCTGCCCTCTAAAACCCACCAAGAAAGAATGGGTGTATTTGGCTGTTTATTTTAAATTTGCATTCCAGTGGATAAATGTCTCAATGATGGATGGTGCCTACATTGAAACAAGCAGTCATTCCCATTGGGGGCACCTTCCTCTTTGCTCTGCCTTGTGAGTGTGTATGTGTGTGTGTTGTCTGGTTTCCTCTATCTGCCATGCACTGGAGCCTGAGAAAGCTGATGTCCTCCTCTTGCTTTACATGAGAGTAGGCATGCCAAAGTTAGTGGTGCTACTTTCACATAAGATTCACCAGATTGTTTCTTGACTCTTCAGAACCTTCTCCCCAGTGGTGAAAATCCTTCTTTTTGTTACATCCTTTTAATGTTTTCAGTTTGTAAATGTCAAGAGCCAAGTGAATATGCCAGCTGCTTTGGGTTCCCATCATGGAGAAAATCAAGATGTGAACGAAGTAAATAATAAATATAGCTGAAGATTGGGGGAGGGATAGAAGCTTGTTTGTGGGTGGGTAGGAATAAGAGAAGGAAGCAGTGAGAAGGTTACATGGTCTGTCAGGAGGAATAGCAGAAAAAATGTTTTGTACAGTTTCAGGGAAATTGAAGATGGGGAGCAGATAAAGGTAGGTTGGAGTGGTGGGAACAAATTAAGATCACAGGGAGATGACTGGCACACCAATCAAATACGCATACCCGGTGAACACATAACAGGACCTTTTCAGTGGCAGCTCCACAATTTTGGAACAACCCAGCCAGAGAGATGCACCTGATTTCAGTTGAAAAAAAAAACTTTTATTATGACTGCATTTGTCTAATTTAGTTCTTATTTATTAGCAGTCCTGTCTGAGGTATTAAATTTTGGCTTTTAAGGGTTTTTTTTAATTAATTTATTTACATTGTAAACTACTTCAAGTTCTATGAGGTAGAAAGGCAACTAATAAATGTTTAAATAACTATATAGAAAAAGAAGAAGAAAAAAAAAGAGAAGGTATGTGGGCTTTCAGGGAAAGAAATGAAATAGGGGAGGAGGGGAAATTATATGCCTCTGCCTTTACAGGTTTCCTGCTTGTTTTCTAATTCACAAATATTCTTCAGTTGGAAATATTCAGTGCATTCATATTTATGAAACAGACTCTCACTCTTCTATGTCCATTAAAGTCAATATTTGACCCTTTTCCTTTCATGCAAAGTACAATTTAGTATCTAATTCAGTTCTCTGCTGGTGCATTATGAACTAATTAACTGTCATAGTTTCTCTGGAAGCTATACTCTCTTTGAGGCTTGCTATTTTCTATATGTACAAGATTTAGAAAGAACAAGAATTTGGGGTATATTGTCCTTCAAATGCACTTAACTTTTGATATATGCAACACGCCAATCAATCCTAATCTCCTCCTTTCTCTTGGGAAATGTCTCCTCATACAGCTGTTTAGTTCTTTGTCTGTGTTGTAATGAATTTTGATTTTATTTATGTTTATATTCTCTTATTCTCTTATTGCTTCAATGAAAATAAGAAAAATTAAGTGTTAAATCCGGACAGTGTTATCTTCTAGTTTGTTGACATGGTCTTTGACAAAACAAGAAAGGGAATTACCAAAATAATTTATTCTTTGGATGCATTTTTAAAATGGGGATCAGATGCAAAGACAAATGAGAATCTGCTGTTGAGTAATATGTGTTACATCTGACAGAAAGAAGGAGTGAGAATTAGAATGGAGGGGGAACACCCCCCTACAGATCTTATACCAATAATATTGCCTGTTATAAAGTTCAGCATTGGAGTGTCTAGCCAAAAATGGTTTAAAGACAAAGATGATAGGTAACAACATCCTGAGGGACAGCCAATGTACTCTGTTGCAGCAAAAGCAAAGCATGGTTCCAACTAACCAGGCCCACCTGTTGATAATGAGAGAGGATGGTGAAGGGATGTGACTATCCCACCAGCCTTTGAAGGCAGCACACAGCTAGCGCACAGGAACGGTGTGTGTTGCAGTGGGGGGTGAGCAGGACCTGCAGCACCATTATAAGGTACCACATGCACAGACCCAGACTCTCCATCCCAAGGCCACTTCCCTCTCACCCACTCACTTACACTGGTTGTTGAAAGTTGATTTGTTAATGTTGTGAATGTTAATATGTTATCTTCTGTCACAGCTGCAGTTTAGGGGCATAAAAAGGAACATGTTGGCAGGGAGGCCAGGCTCCCTGGATTTTGGGGGCTCTTGAAAACGCTGGAGGGCGTCACCCCAAGGGCTTGCACAGGGGATACCTTTATCTTTACCTTTAACCTGGCTGGGAGGCCAGGGCCTCATTTGCCAGGCCTGGGGTTTGTAAAAAGAAGTTCTGGTATATCAACATAAATCTTGGTGGTATTGTGTTCAGATAAAGGTATATTGTCAGAACTTGGAAACAGCAGGCAATACTTCTCTTGGTCATGGCAGAAGTAGGAAATTATGTGCCATTGCTGGCATGTATCTAGCTATTGTTTTAATTATGTTCAAAAACAATAAGGAAGAGGCACATGATGATCTCCTGGACAGGAAAACAAGGAGGGATGATCTCCTGGACAGGAAAACAAGGAAGAGGAATGCATGCCTGAAAAATTGCAAAGAAAGCCACACAGTAGGAAAGATGCATCAGGAGTGTATTAGAATCCTTTAACCAGACCAATTTTGCAAAGCCCATTTAATGTAATGAATACCAAATGGCTTTAAGACGAGGTTAGACAATTATAAAAATAAACCTCATTTTCTTTTCCTTTGGGGAAATAGTTAAAGAGCCATCATTTTACATTTTAGAAATAGCAGCAATTTCATGACTGTTGGATACTTAAAAAATGCTTATGTTGATTTGGCACTCAGGAAACACAATAGAAAAATTCCAAAGCAGGCCATGAAATAAGTAGGCAATGAAAACTAATAAAATAGTGGTGGTATCGTAGTGGAATTTGCAAGGCAGTTGCTAAGAGAGAATCCAGTCAAATAGAGAGTTGCACCTTTTCTTGTAATTTTTCTCACTGGTCTGCAGAGAATATAAAGGGCCATGTTCTGGCAGCCTGAATGAAACAAGTGAGCCAGAGACCTTGGAGACACAGCATCTAATGTAAGCATATCTTATGAGGAACCAGAAGACAGAATTGTTTACTTCATTTGTAAAAAGAGGCACTGTGTTATTTCATTAGAGATAATTAACAACTCTCTTTCTTTTCCAAGTCAGGCTCTTGTTCTAACTACTGAACCAGGTGAACATGGTATCATCCAGATTATCTAGACTGACACAGTAAATAGATAATCCAACTACTGTTGTGTGCAGTTTTCTTCCAAACCAGTGTTACAAGGGAAATTAAAGGGTTCTCCAGAGTCTGTGAGCAGAGAAATGACTACAATATCTTCTAAATAGAATGAAACAATCTGCATTTCTATTTGGAAGTATAAGCAAATGGGATCTATGAATAAAGGATTAAGCTAAAGGCCTGCAATACTATTATTTGTTTGTTTGTTTGTTTGTTTATTTATATGCCACCCTCCCTGGAAGCTATGCATACTTAACTAGGGGAAAGTCTCATATAAATTAGTGAGTTTTAATTTGGAGCAAGTACAGGGCTTGGCCATGAGATAATTATTCTTTGATACTTACCTTTTTGATTAATTATATTGGTTTATGTCCTACCACTCTGCTCAGCTAAACTACACTCAAAGTAAAAGTATTAAATGTGTTTTTGGGTTTCGCAACTAAACGTTTTATAATCTTGCTATAGTTTGAAGATTGCAGTTTTCAGGGAAAGACAGCTTTCTTGACTGTGAATATGTCAGATAACTTTTCTGGAGAAAAGCCTTTCTTCAAAGAAGGTTTCATTAAGAAGGCCTGTGACCTGATAAACAATCAAAATAACCTGGATAATTTAATGTAAATCTAAAGAAATTTGCTACACATGTTTGTTTGTTTGTTTGTTTGTTTGTTTGTTTGAAAGCTTAACTGTTATATGGACTTACTGATATCAGTGTAGGCAACCCAAAGAAGTTCAGTCAAATTAGTTGATGCAAATAATAAGAAGAGAAGGAGGTGTTGCTTCTTGTATGCTGTTTTTCTCTATCAGGAGTCTCAAAGCAGCTTACAATCGCCTTTCCCATTCCTCTTCCCTCAACAGACACCCTGTGAGGTAGATGAGGCTGAGAGAGCCTTGATATTACTGCTCAATCAGAACAGCTTTATCAGTGCTGTAGCAAGCCCAGGTCACGCAGCTGCATGTGGGAGAGGAGTGGGGAATCAAACTGCTCACCAGATTAGAAATCTATGCTCCTAACCACTACACCAAGCTAGCTCCCAAATAAGTTGAGACATGCTGAGTTGCACAAGAGTTGCACATGCTGTGTGTTTGACTTGCTTCTTTAAATTCTTCACAGGAAGCTAATTTTGTCAGCTTGCCCTTTATAGCAATGACAGAGTTGAATAGCTGATTAGACTGCAACAATCTGCTTGGAATGGAAGTTTGACTGCATTTCTCCTAGGTCTCCCTCCTAACAATAGTATCAAAGCAGTATGTCCACAGAGTATAAAATCATTTTCTGCTATCCTCCCTCTTATCTTTCCTAGCTAGGCTTGAAAATTTTCAAGAAGTCTGCTCTTGGAGACAGAAACAAAATGTAGGCCACGAGTCTGGGGGATTCATTGGCCCTCAGGACTGAAGCATACAACAACTAGATGTTCATACCATTACTTAAAGCAACTTTAAAAGTATTCACCACTGCTCATAGAGCTTCCACTCATTGCCCTTTTTGTAGAGTTGCTAGCTGCAAAATTGATGATTATATTCGAAGTTGAAGATCTTATAGTGATTGCATGAACATGGATTGGAATACTAGTGAATGAAAGGATCCCATTTTATGGAATATGCAAGTAGGCAAATTCCATAATTAGCAGAGTGCTCAAAAGGCTAAAGCAAACAACAGAAGTTGCACTGTGTGTAAATCAACAAAACAACAAACAATCAGGCTCAGGCAGTGCTTCTTCAATCTGATACAACTACTTTATTCAAGGAAATACAATTCTAGATAGAGAAGAGTAAAGATAGTGTCCTAACTGTCTTAGCCAGCCTGGATAGGAAGAAATGCAGAATGACTTCTGCATCTTGCCTTCAAAGGTGAAGAATCTTCTCAGAACTGAGACAAAAGATTATAAAAGGCAGAGGAGAGTATCACACTAATTTCAAAGGGATAGCAATAAAATATCAGAGAATAAACAGGAAGTTTGACTTGCCTAGCCTAAACTGATCATAGCCCCTCATAATGTTTGGAACCTCAGAGACAGTCCCCTTCTCTTCTAACACCATTCATATTGTTTTCTACCACTGTCTGGAGATCAGGCAATAGTGGGGAGTGTCCTTTCATGTTCATCAACCTATTTTCTGCTCAATTTACTGTGCTTATTACTTTTAGGGCTTTTAAACAAATCACACACTTGGAAGTTCACCTCTACAATTTATGATTACTAAAATCTAAACATCCTACCTCAATAGAGACATGCATAGTCTCCTCTTTAAAAGAACCCTTGTTTCTTACTGACCAATTATGCACGGAGCGGAAAGACAGTACTGGTAACAGCAGCACATTGGGGCTAATCCCTGATTGTACATTGATGCCATCCCAGCTGCCACCCTGCCCTGGCCTGACACATTGCCTTGGATGGCCCGCAGTAAGCAAACACAGATACTTCTGTGTTTTGTTTGGTGCTGCGGGTGCCATCCGCAGCCCTACCAGGCCAGCCCTGTGCATAACGGAAAAGCCCAGAAGAGGCCCAAAGGCCCAGCAACTCCCATGGCCTACAGTGTCCCTGCAGGGACACCAAATGCCCCTGTCAGGTACATGGAGCTGGATGGGGCATTCTCCTACCCCCCATGTTCTCTACTCCCCCCCCCACTGCTGATCCTGCCACTCAGCATGCCAGGCTCTCTCAGCCCCAGCATTGTGCGCATGTGCGCGCTATGCCAGGAAAGTTCACATACACCAGGGATTCCTTCCCCTTTGTGTACACAGGAAGTGGCGTGTCATTCCACCCCATCGCATGTGGCTGCTGGTGTGGCTGCTGCCATGCATAATTGGTCAAAGAGACGCAAAATGGATTACACAGTGTAAAATAATGCAATCAAATAGTATGAGGCATGCAATAAACAATGCAAGTGGACTAGGATTACAAAAATTGAAATAGTGCAACAAATCAGATACATCTAAACAATGCATAGATGGAATTACCAAATATGAGGACAAGGCACTAAGAATAAGATAGTAGATACAAAAAACTAGAATAGACTAGAATTTTGTTCCATTTTTAAAAAATGCTTTCCTAAATCATTCAGTTATAGAAAAAAACATGCCATCAAGTCATGACCGACTCATGGAATGCCCATCCACAGGGTATTCCTAGAGAGGGAAGGCTAGAAGTGGTTTTCCACTGCTTTCCTCTGAATAGAAGCCCCAGTCATTTTTGGTGGTCTCTCATCCAATTACTGACTGTGGACAACCTTCTGACAAATCTGGGCTGAGCTTGGCCCCAATACTATTCAAAGCATTGCCCTCCCAAACAATTATTTTCTATGGTCTTTGAAATTATAGAAGTATGAGAGCTTCCCTGTCATTTATTTATTTGAATGTCTAAATCATCCTCTCTGCCAAACAGACTCAGGTCATCCTAAGATGGAGGCCAAAATAGAGAGTAGACATGTTCACACCAACATTTGAAGACTGGGTTTGCTCAGATGAGTGAAGCTGCCACAGCACAGCATAGCAGGAGAGGTAGTCATGCAGATATACTCAGTCTAGATATATTTTCAAGCTTTTGAAGTCTGCTGCCTCCCATATTTTGGTTCTTCTTATGAAGAATTTGGGTGTTTTGCATGGCTAAGCATCATAAACACAGGAAGAATTATTATTTGCTTTTTAAAGACTTCATTCTGAAATCAAGGGCTTTACATAATTCCCTATTTCCCAAATCAAGATAAATCCAGAGTATTGAACTTAAGTCTTCCAGTTTGTATTAATCACTCAGATCTGCAGGGACAAAAGCTCCCCAGCTACCAAGTTTGGTTGATCTGTTGCAACTTTAAAGTGATGGTGTCTACAGTGATCTGAGATATGACTGTTGTGTTTACATCAGCAGCTACAAGTCGATATGGTATATGCAAAAGAGAAATTCTGTCTCCTTTAAAATAATTTTATTGCTAAATAGAAACCTGAATACATAGCCTACATGTCAACATTTCAGAGATGTTACATTGCCTTCTCATTTAATAAATGTACTCCCATCTGGCTAGCTTTCACAGTGTCATCAATTATACATAATCAATTTGAATGTATTTATATTTGGAAGGTCTGATGTATTACTAGTGCTTTAAAAGATGCTTACATTTTTTGAGGGATATAATGTATGCATTGCTTTCAGTGTTTGTGAACTTAATGATTAGAGAAATTTACAAGCTGAACAAATTGGGGGTGAGGAAACTACAGTGTTAATGCATATCCAAAATAATTTGGGAATATGGACAGAAAACTACATTTTTATAGTATGATTCAGAATATTTGCTTTTACCAGACTTTTGGTGCAAATTTAATTTTGTAGTTAATAGCTGTTGTGATTGTCATCTGTTATGCTATCTGAGCTAGCAAAAATTACCATGCTAGCACTGCTATTGAAAATTAAATGGCATTACAGCAATTTCCATAGGGAGTCATCCCAAAGATTCGAGCTGGATTCATAGGTTGGAGTTGTATTCATAGGATCTCCTAATCTCTATAGGTCTGGTGATATAAATAGGGTAATAGATCCTGATTTGTTGTTGATAGGTGCAAAGTCATGTCCGACCAATCACAACCCCATGGACAATGATCCTCCAGGCCTTCCTGTCCTCTACCATTCCCCGGAGTCCATTTAAGTTCGCACCGACTGCTTCAGTGACTCCATCCAGCCAACTCAGTCTCTGTCGTCCCCTTCTTCTTTTGCCCTTGATCGCTCCCAGCATTAGGCTCTTCTCCAGGGAGTCCTTCCTTCTCATGAGGTGGATCCTGATAGTTATCACTAAACAATTAATATGTAAAGCCCTTGTGAATTCTTGGTATAGCGAGATCACTTGGAAAGACATAGATATTCTTAGATGGCCTTGGCTGCCAGCCAGTGTGTTCCCTGTTTTATCTGGATAGTGCAAGTAATAAGTTACCTCAGGATGTCAGTCTCCAGATGGGGATATCCAGACTAAAGAGATCAGTTCCCCTGGGGAAAATAGCTGTTTTGAAGGGTGGACTCCATAGCATTATACTGAGTTACCTCCTCAGCTCAAATCTCACCGACTCCCAGCTCCACCTCCAAAGTCTTCAAATATTTCCCCACCCAGAACTGGAAACCATAGAGCAGCAGTTCTCAACCTTCCTAACGCCACAGCCCTTTAATACAGTTCCTCACATTGTGGTGTCCCCCAACTATAAAATTATGCAAATGTTCTTTCGCAGAAATTAAAATGAAACTGACCAATGGTGTGAATATCCATTGTTTATGATTGTATATAAATTAGTTATAAATTGTATATAAATTGGTGGGTGTCTTCAGGAGGAGCGACAACAGTGACGTCCCCCCCCCAGCTAAGCTACTCACCCTGCCAGGCTCCCTGTGAAAGGATCGTTCAACCCCCAAAGGGGTCCTGACCCCAGGTTGAGAACCACTGCCCTAGAGGATGGAATATGACAAAATATATTACATTCAGTGAACATAGGATATAGTGCATTTGAAGATATATTTCATGACAGAAGGCAGCAAACATAATTTTCTTCTCTTCTGCTACTGTGTCATCCAGCAGATATTTTCCAAGTTGTGACACTACTGTTTCAACCTGGTCTTCATCTGCTAAACAAGTTGCAAAAGCAGGTTTGGGACTTCTTTTCTGCAACATGCCTGTTCAATCCCTGTCCAATTTGTCTAATAAATAAAAGTTATTGAACTAGGTTCTGCTAATAATCAATATATCTTTGAGGCAAAGCAACAGGCCCAAACCTAGCTGAATCTGTGTTTGTACTTGAAGGGCCAGGAGCAAGCTGAAGGGGAAAGTCCCCCTTTGAATTTGTGGTTGCAGTGAGAGGCCTGGTAGGCTGGACCCTGCCACAACTTAGGAGGGTCAGTCAGGCATCTGGGGCTGGAAGAGCAGTGTAGCTCCAGGCAGACCTGGAATACAGAGTCTTCACTCCCCCTCTCATCTACCCTTGGTTCTCTTCCTGATGTGCCATGGCCCATGTGGAATTTCTGGACTTTCCACTCCACATCTCTGTCCTATCAAGCAGGCTGGTAGCAGTGATGCTGTTGGTTGACATATGGTGAAATATATTCCCTTAATACCTTTATGCTGGGAAATTATAGATTTGCTTTGATCCCCCCCCCCTTAAATAAGTGTATGCCACCTGGTCCATGGAGAACACTCAGTAGAGAACACCCAGGTTTTATATTAATTCATCATCATGGATTGAAACAAAAAGGACTGCAGGCTGTTGTGAGATGATGCCCTTCTCCCGATAGTTTAAAAAAAAATCATGCTACAGAATTTAAACAAAAGACCCAAAGTACTCTGTTGCCAAGAGGGGACTGTGACCCTGTCAACTCTATTTGACTTTCAAAGAGCTTCTGATACCATCATCCATGGTATTCTTCTACACTGGGACATGTGGTGGAAACTGGGAGATTGTGTTTCCTTAGGGAAATTTACAAATTGCATTCCAAGTTGCTGATTTGTTTCCTATGTTTTTTTAATATCCATGGTTAGATTGTTAGGCATGGTCATTTGGATATTTAGGGCAACATGCATATAACACCCAGTTCTATTTCTCATATCACATTAATTAATTAATTAATTAATTTAATAGTCCTCACTGTGACTGGAACAGTACAACTACTAAATTTAAAACTTGTATAAATGATTTGAACATAAGGCATCATGAACATGAACAGGCTACAGCACTCAAAACACTATATCAGGAATAGTGGCCTCTTCTAGGGGTTATTTTGAATTTATCACCTTGATTTTTCAAACAAATAAACACTTTATTTCCATTTTTCTCTCTTCTTTGAATCAAACATTAATCACTTACTTTCACACTCACAGATTTTTCCCTGTAGAATTATTTATTTTTAGGTCATTTGTGCATCAATAAATCCATGCTATGCATATACAAACATGATATTGATATATTACATGCATAGCTATAGATATAGATAACATATAAATTTTATATAACACCCCATAATGTGTGTACATAATACAGACAAATCTACAAAATCAACAGGAAAAAAACAGAAAACAGAAATTATTGACAGAAGTATATATTTGCATAGTTTAAATCTGTAAAGAGGTCCACAGCATCCAGCTGCTTAAAAGAATAAAAGTTTTATTTAGAAACACTTTTGCATAGAAAGAGAGAGATTCTAAACTCAGTGCCCGGTTCTGCACTCATTCTGTCCATTGTTCTGGGAGGAATTGTACTCAAAGGAGCAGAAGTCTCCCAAAAGGCAATAAGGATACTAGAAGAGATTATTTGAAAAAGGAAGCTCCTGTTCTATGTTACACATTTTCTCTAAGAAGCATTTTCTTCTTACACTTTTGAATCATGCACACCACAGGCTTTGTATATTCCAACAAGTAAAAAGATACAAAATAGGGAACATTAACTCACCCCTAACCTTCTATGCTAGGGAACATTAACTCACTCCTAACCTTTATGCTTATGGAAGATATACAAATGGAAATTCAATGCAGAAAACATATATTGAGTATGGTGGGTGGTGGGATGACAATTTCCTTTATGAAGCAGTATTGTGGCTGAGCAATGAACCTAGACCATGTGTTTTCTATGTGGCTTCTCATAGGGAACATTTTTTACTTACCAGAAAATAGGGGTAAAGAACAAGGGAGAAAAATACAGCAGAGGTTTATAAAGGCCTTTTAAGAGTGGGACTTTTCCCATTCACATACATGTCTGTCATTTCTATGCATTTCTTTTAGATGAGGTATAGGGACCTTTGCCATTTCCAATACATCACCTTAATCAAATTACTATCTTTGTGAAATGATTTCTGAAGAAGGCATTATACAGCTGTAGAAAACTATGGAATGAAGAATACTATTGAGAGCAATAGGTAAAAGGTACTAAGACATGGCACAAATAACTAGGTCACCTATGTTAGAGGGGGGAAATGTCATTAGCTCCTAGAAAGCATTCTGGTACTATGAAACAGCAGTAATATTTCTGGCTTTGGGAGCAATATCATAGATTACCTTGTAATTGCAGGGAAACTGCTATATAATTTCTTATGGCATTGTCTTTTTCACCCTGATGGTCAGACAATGATTGTGTAAAGAGCCAGTTTGGTGTAGTGGTTAGGAGTGCGGACTTCTAATCTGGCATCCTGGGTTCGATTCTGCGCTCCCCCACATGCAACCAGCTGGGTGACCTTGGGCTCGCCATGGCACTGATAAAACTGCTCAGACCGAGCAATGATATCAGGGCTCTCTCAGCCTCACCCACCCCTCAGGGTGTCTGTTGTGGGGAGAGGAATGGGAAGGCGACTGTAAGCCGCTTTGAGCCTCCTTCGGGTATGGAAAAGCGGCATATAAGAACCAACTCCTTCTTCTTCTTCTTCTTCTTCTTCTTCTTCTTCTTCTTCTTCTTCTTCTTCTTCTTCTAAAAAGAAATATTTTGATGTGTTTTCTGTTGTTCTGGCTATTTTGTCAATCCTACGTGTTTTTTGCTAACTAGCATTCTAGGGCCTTTTATTGCATAAATAATCCTTGGGTGTGTTGTCATTTTAATATATTTTCTAATCACAGGGGAAATGATATAGGATAGACTATATTTTGTTTCACCCATCTTAAAATATGTGTCAGTTTTATTATCACCTGCTTAAATTAAAACCATAATAAAATCTCATGAAAAATTTCTATTAAAATATAGGATATAACAAACAGTAGCAGTCATTCTCCGAACAATGAAAAACAGCAATCTGAAATCTCAGAAAGCCTGATAGAATGGAAACATCTTCTCCTAACACAGGTGAGCCTAGTTATTTCTGCCAGGCCACAGCACTTTTTGCTTATTGCTCTCAAAAGTGTTCTTCATTCCATAGTTTTCTACAGCTGTATAATGCATTCTTCAAAAATCATTTTGGAAAGATAGTGATTTCATTAGGGTGATACATTGGAAATGTCAAAGGTCCCCTTGTAAAAGAAATGCATAGAGTTGACAGATTGTGACAATAATGGGGAAAACCCCACTTTTACAAGGTGTTTATAAATCTTTGCTTTATTTTTCTCCCTCTACCCCTTTCCCTATTTTTGGCCTCTTTCCTGCCTGGCCCATCCTTTGGGAGATGTGAGAGTGGGTGGGAAGAAGGTAGCCACCCCCTCCCCAAATCTTCCCTGCCTGGCCTGCCTTTTGGGAAATGGGGATGGGTATGAGGGAGGCAGCTCATCCCCTATGGTCTTCTCCAAGCAGCATGGCTTTTGGAAGAAAAGGGGGTGGGTTAGAAAGAGCCCCTCCATGGCCTTCCCCACCCAGCCTGGCCTTTGAGAGATGTAGAGGAAGGGACAGGAAGGAGACAGTCCCCTTGCAGCCTTCCCTGCCTGGCCCAGCCTTTGGAAAATGGAGGGAGGGCAGGAAGGTGGCAGCCCACCCCACTTCCACAGCCCTCCTGGCCTGGCCTTTGGAAAATGTGCAGTTTGATGGGAAGGTGGGAAAGCCTCTTCCACTGAGAAACTGCTCTGTCAGAAACTCCTTCCAGATGTTTAGATGGCATTTATTTTGAATTAATTTCATCCCATTGGTTCTGGTCTATCCCTCCAGGGCAAGAAAGAACACCTCTGCTCTATCCTCGATATGGCAACCTTTTAAATACTTGAAGATGGTTATCAGATCGCCTCTCAGTCATCCTCTCCACGCTAAACAGACCAAGCTCCCCCAGCCTTTCTTCATACATCTTGGTATCCAAACCCCTCACCACCTTTGTTGCCCTCCTCTGGACATGCTCCAGTTTGTCTACATCCCTCTTCAGTTTTGGGTGCCCAAAACTGAACACAGTACTCCAAGTGAAGCTGAACCAGAGCAAAGTAGTACCATCACCTCCCGTGATCTGGACACGATACTCCGTTTGATAATCCCATTTGCCTTTTTAGGCACTGAGACATAGTGCTGGTGCTGCAGGAAGCTTTTTACTACAGAATAAACATCTATCAATGTTATTCAATTAAAAGCTTCCAAAATGTAAGGAATCGAAATTATTAAGCAAGCAAGTAAGCAGCAATAACAGGAAAACGACATTTTCTGCCCTTCTCATTGAAACATAATGATTCGGTACCCGGTGATATTAATCTTGCTTAGTATATGTTGAACGTGAATATTTAAACTATGGGACAGGAATGCTATACCCAAATCTATGTATGTGTATTTGCTCCATGAAAGGGAAAGAGAAAAATATAAAGCAGAAATCCATTTCTGTTGCTTGAGGAAGAAGAGTACACTGACAGGGAGATGGTTTTTGGAAATATTTTATGACATGCGATAGACAATTTGAGTACTGAGAAAGAGAAAGTCCCTCAATTTTCTTCAATGAACTCAGGGAAGAAAAAATATGACAGGTTTTCTGACTAATTCTTTTAAAGTGCTAATTGTTTCCTCCATGCTTAATGGAAGTCACATATAGCTTTGACGATCTTAAGAATCACTCTCCGCAGATCAGTGATGGGCCTTTTTAGAGCTCTGGGGCTTTCCGAAGCTCTTATAAGGAGATTTTAGCAAGGTTTGTGTACCTTGCTTGCTTCTGCCAGACGTAGATGCATAGATACGTTCGGCCCCTTATACGAACCAAGAGCTCCCCCTTAGGAGAACTGCTTAAGCAGCCATCTTCCCTGTCTCCCCGATTTTGCATTTTTTTAAACCTAGCTAGTAGTTGTGCTGGATCTTCAAGCGCTTAATTTAATCTTTGTTGCCTACAACGTAGTTGTCGACTATGAGCTAGGATAGAGTATTCTTTTCTCCACTAGTAGTAGCTATTTCCTTTCCTTTTTCTCTTTTAACAGCCTTGACTACTGGGCATAAATAACAGGTAATTACTATGCAGTACATGTTGACAAGTTAACCACCTAGTAAATTGCCACATGGGAGGAAGATATGGCTATTTACATATTTAAAGGGCAGGTATATGACAATATCTTTCTCTTACACTCTGTCCTATCCTATTCCATAATTACTTTGGTACTATAAACTCTTCAGGGGCCTTTGTCTATTATGTCTTTGCAAAGTACAAGTGAAGGTAAGAAAATTGATACATTTAAAATACAGGTACAAATAATTCTGTAGAAGTTCAGACACCACCCTTTGTGACTCAAGAGCTGACTTTACTGGTGTTCACTACTTTAAAAGGAATGTACTGACTATTCAGGTTTGGACATGCTGGGATACTAGACATTTGACAAGCAAATATGGCTTTATGTGCTTGCTCTTCCTTTTCCCCAAATGATTTATACTTTATGGAGCTATCCAAACACCCAGCCTATTAGTTGGCAAGATGGAAATAGCTGTTTTCTCTGGGACAGGATATTTCGAACCTTTTCTTATTGGCTGGGATAGATTCTTTCCACCTTCTCCCTTTGCCATTCCAGGACTTTTTAGGCAGGCTCAGTTGTTGACTATTTTGGACCTCATTGTGTAGGATAGAACAATATGGAATTGTTTGAAGCCAGGTATGTTTTGCAAGCAATCTGAGGCTTCTTATGACCCATGGCTTCTACTCAAACTGGCCGTTCATGGCTCACAAGTTAGGGGTATACCTCCTGACTGGTGACTTGAGAGCAGGACTCACCAATGAAATAAAGTCTGAGTCCAATGGCAACTTTAAAATTAACAAAGTTTAATTCTGGATATGTGTATAATGTTAGTAATATCTGCTTTGTTCCTTTTAAAAGTTTTGAAGTGATTTTACTTTTTTCTCGAAATAAAATGCAATTGACTTTGTAGGATGTTTCTGAATGGAAAGAACCATGCTTAATGTAAATAAAAGCATAACACAGAAGACCATAAAATTATATTCTTATGACAAATTGATTGAGATGAGACTGGTCAAAGAGGTGAAACTGGCCTCAACTAGTGTTGGAACCATTTTGGCCCCAGCCCCAGCCTGGTGGAATGCTCTGCCAACTGAGATCAGGGCCCCGAGGAACCTTAATCAGTTCCGCAGAGCCTGCAAGACAGAGATATTCTGCCAGGCTCATGGCTGAGGCCAGGAACCATACCACCTAATGCCATCACATTGGCTGTCTAGACTGCCCCCACCACAAGGAAACACCTATAGGGAAACATCTATTAGAACACCAAGGGCTATCCATCACCTTTATAAGACTAAATTATTTATTTATTATTGAAAGAGTGGTGAAAGACTGCAGATCCCCCCCCCCCTTGTACAAGTAATTGCATAATTGTTACAAGTAGGGCTAGGCCATGATTTTTGGTTGCTTGAAGAACGTTTAATGGCCCCTACCCCATTCACTCATCTTTTCCTATGTGTTCTTCTAACCATAACAAGAATGCACCATTAATGCACCATTAATGTAATTTTTTATTCACCTGACAGAGTTACACAACTGAAAACTCAACCTGAATGATGCTGTCTTAGTTTGCTTTGAATAGACAAGGCATTTACAATGGAGTTAGTCTGGAAGGCAAGCACAAGACGTGTTTGAAAATCAGTTCCTTAAAGTTCACCATACAGCTAGTTAAACATTGAATGATGAGAAGGAATGAGGATGCTTTCAAAAGTCTCTTCATCCCAAATGGCTTTCCATATTGTAGTGGAATAGCTGATATGCAGGCCCATAACTTCTTTCTCAAACTGAAGCCTGGAAACTACCACTGAACCCATCAATCATATAACAGTACAAACTCTTCCAATAAGAAGCACAAGCATTTGCAGAACAGGATCCTGGAGAAAATTTCCATTAACTGATGGGCACTGATTTCTTTTCCAGAATGCCCTTCCCATTACAGACATCCAACTCATCCTGCATCCTGTTCCTGTAATTTCTTTGTCTTCATGAGCAACATTTTAGGGATCATTTTGTACTGCACTGAGAGCAGGGAGGCAAGGAAGTTCTGTTCCACTGAAGCAAATTCTTTCCATCAGTGGAAATTTACCACAGGATTCAAGCCAGTGCTAGTAGCTATTTTATCACAGCTCATATTTCTCTCAAACAGAACCCTATAAAACCACTGGGACAGGTAATTTATGGCTAACTTATGTTCTGTTAATTTATATAGGACTTAAACAGAAGTTTCTTTGGGTAAAGATAGTAGTCTTACAAAAAGATTTTTCTTCTGGGTTTTAAAGTCCTTATCTTCATAACAAAGCCTAGATGAGAGGTCATTTTAATTTCCCAATGACAAACTGAGACTGAGAGGCAATAGCACAGAATTCATGGCTGAACAGGGATTTGAACTCATGTTGCCTATCCCAGCATTTCATATTGTTTCACAGTATCCATTTATACAAAGTTCAAATGAAGTTCAAGAATGAAATGAATGTAGCATTCGGAACATACCTTTAAGAACAGGGGTATCCGAATAGAAAAAGGCTTTGTTGCTTTATGTTGTTTTCAAAGTATGAAGGTGTGTTTAAAAATTTGTTTCCAAATGACTGAAACACAGTTTTAATAAATCTAGCCAGTACATTTGCTTCAAGGACTTTTTCTAATACTTACAGCAGATTGAGTTCATGGCTTCTGGGTACCCTGAGAACAGCATTAGAAGCACATGGATTTGGAAATATCTCTATCTCTCTGAAACAGATTTGTGATTAATAAAAAGAAAATTATATTAAAATGAGCACTCACACACATATATAAACACTATGGGTTTGATTCAAAAATGGTTATTAATAGCAGAAGGCCATCCGTCCAGTTTTGCACTGATGTAGAATACTCACACAGTTCTGACTGGCTACAGCCTCACTATAGCAATGATCTTGGTAAGTCAAGGAATGTGCCAATAGAGAAAGATCCTAGATGGCTGAAGTATGTCAAGTCCAGCAGTGTTTGCAAGTGTCTCGAGAGGGTAGAGTTTGGGGGAACAAGGAACCACAGCAATGCAATACAGCCTGCTGTTCAGAGGTGCTATCATCTAGGGCAACATATCTTTGTAGTCTGGAGAACCATACCTGACCTTGAGGTTGATGACCCTACGAATTTTGGAAATTTTCAGTTTAGAAAAGACTAAGATGTCCTTTAGAAAGGACATGATAGAGGTTTATAAAATCATGCACAGCTAGAGGAAATGGAAAGAGTGAACTTTTCCTCCCTCTCCCAAAATACAATAATTCAGGGACATACAATTAAGTTTTTGGGCAGTAGATTTAGAATGGACAAGAAGAAAGACGTCGTTATTCAACAAGTGATTAAATTGTGGAGTTTACTGCCAGAGGATGTAGTGATGGCCAGAAGCATAGGTAGCTTGGAAAGGGGATTAGATGGATTCATGGAGGATAAGTCTTGTCAGTAGCTACTAGACATGGTGACCAAACGGAACCTCTGAATGCCAGTGCCAAGAGACAACATCGGAAGAATCCTCAGCTTCTGTGCCCTGTTCTTAGCCAGATGTTGTCTTTTTAGGGATTTTAATGTTTTAATGGGTTTTATGGGATTTTGTGATTATGTTTTATATTGTAAGCCACCATGAGGCAACATTGTTGTGAGTATAAATTAAAGCATAAATAAATAAATAAATAAATAAATAAATAAAATAAAATAAAATAAATAAATAAGTGAGAATAACTGGTTGGAAATTCTGTGAGATAGGATGCTGGATTAGATGGATCACTGGTCTAATCCAGTAGGACTTTTCTTGTATTATTACATTCTTATTATGTGTGCTTCTACAAGATCCTGAACTCTACCACCAAACTTCGCAAATTATTCCCAGTAAATAAAATACAAATTTTAAACTTTCTTATGTTTTCTAGAGCATTCACCATTATTAAGAAATAAAAATAATAAATATGGGGAAATAATTATTTTCTAGAAAAGATTATCTGCCTAAAAGAAAGAGTATTCTCTGTTTGGCCAGATGATAATTTGGAAAGGACAGCTGAATGAACGATTACACTTTAGAAAGGAGCCTTGTTTAATTTCAGATGCTTCACTGACATGGAGACTGAATATCAATTGATTTCCCCCGTCCTACATGCTGTGGAAAAGGAAGATCATCTAGAGATGACAAGTATGTTTTCCTCCTGATGAGCATGTATTTTGGAGCATATTAAATCAAATAGTAATGTTTTGCTCTTTCTGTGAATTGCTGCTGTATTGGTTCACTCTGCTCTTTACACACCGGAGGGAAAAATCCATTTAGCACCTCTTTAGTGAGTGAATGGATTTGCCTTGACAGTAAGTATTTGTGTCACTATCATTCATATACATGTTCATTCAAAGTATGTGTGGGAGGGTTCAAAATATCATTTCTGCAGTCATTTTGAGCGTTTATGGATTTTACATGTATCATTTCACTATTTCCTTCATAGAATATAAATGCCACACTCTGGAATGGTCTAAGAAGGGAAAAAGTCAGTTCTTCCAGCCATTAAGTACATTTAATGATACAGGGACTATTAGTTATCTGCTGAGAAGATAGATTCTGGTTTCTCCTCCAAAACACGTGAAATTAAACAAACAAACAAACCTAGGTCTTAGTATTTTTGTCAATTATTTTCCAACACTGCTGTGAAAGGGGGGAAATGGTTGCCTATCTATTCTAATTGTCTGGACTTGCCCATGGGATCACTCTTGATCACTAAATGAACTTTATTTGCTCTTCTTGATTCCTGCAGTCATCACATTCACTGTGTCCCCTGAGCATTCAGGTTACATTGTAATTAATAAAACACTCTCAACAAAGGAAAAACGGCACAAAACTAGAACAGGGGAACTGATGGCAGAGAACAGGCATGATATAAGGTGCCTATTCTGAATTCCCCCCTTAATTGATTTTGACAACTCTTTCAATATTTTTGTTATTCTTAGCTGTGTTCACAGGACAACTTGTGAACTTTGGAAGAAGTTCTTGGGAGTCATGGGGAACACACATTTGGAAAACTCTGTGTCTTGACTGAAACAATAGTTTCTCTTTATGTAGCTGGTACAAGCCAGCAGATCATGTGACTGTCCCCTGACTCTCCCCATAGTTTCATAGGTGGGGAATGGCATCACATACATGTCTAGACTTTTCATGTAGTCACTGATTGTGTAGTTAAACCAAGTTACTTCCCCTTACATATAGAAAAACGGAGAAAGAGCTCATCAATATTATTGGAAATGACATAGTGGGGCTTCTCAATGTTATTGCAAGTGACTGATGGCTGGACTCATCAGTGCTATTGTAAGAGACTGATGGCTGTGTCCTCACACTTTTCTGTGGTTGCATCACTCCCAGGTATCTATGTCTGTTTTGCAAACAATAATGCAAAGTAGAAAGAATATGACCAAATCTTTGTATTTGAATGACCTTGATCCATCCATAAGAATACCCAATCAAAGAATATTACTCTCTGTTCATTTCCTTTTGTGACTGGAAATCCCACTGACAAAACAGAACTCAAGAGTTACACAGTGTAATCCTAAACACAGGTACAGCCAGCTAGGCACACAGAAGTCAATGGTCTTAGAAAGGTATAACTCCATTTAGGATTTTACTGGTCACATACCCAAGCATGCTTTGGATTTCAGCACTTACTCAGCAGACAGCAGACTTAATGTTTTCATTCCTTTCTGCTGTAAACAGTTCAGGGCATTCAAAGGCTCATAGCAACATAATGGCTCTACCAGTAGAAAGTCCTAATGATAAGGTTCCTCCAAGTTCCTGCAAGTGTTATTCAGAATAAATATAAGATTTTAAAAATATATTTACTGAATACAAGCAAGTAAGTCTTGAAGGACAAACAAAGAATGCTGACATGGTGATGATTTAATTTTCAGAGATAGATGACTGGAAACTGAAGTTGTCAATATTTGTGTTTTCTCTCAAGTTGAGCAACTCTTACAGTCATAGTAATGGTATTTTCATAATTTAAAATGCTTAATATTTTGAAACCTTTTACATCTATACAGTTAGCAGCATTCAGCATAATTTCTGGCACATACAATTTGCCAGTTTGCTTGGATTAAATATGTTTCAGGATCAACATGGCAAGCTGATTTAAAGTCAGCTGCATTTCAAGTATGTTTGCTGGTTTTTGAGCAGTAGCATTCATCATGTTACAACATGCTCAGAGATGACGGGCTTGAGCTACAGTTCCCAGGTGAAGATGCAAGAATACACAAAATATTTCTTTTCTAATTTGGTTAATCCTGCACACTT
The DNA here is from genome assembly GCF_049243985.1 of Paroedura picta. Taxonomy (NCBI): domain Eukaryota; kingdom Metazoa; phylum Chordata; class Lepidosauria; order Squamata; family Gekkonidae; genus Paroedura; species Paroedura picta. The sequence continues at coordinate 48,694,482 of NC_135376.1, forward strand.
GGCTTTGAGAGTTAGGCATGCAAAATGGCAATGCTAAAGATAGACAAGGGTACCTTCAACCAACCCCTATTATATCCAATGATGGGAATTTACAAATAGATTAGAGAATCTGGTCTGTTCACCATAGGAAATGAGATCACATAGGGACAACCTCTTTGGGTATGCCTAGGACTGGGCCCCCCAATATAATCTTTTTGAAACTTGAAGGTTATTTTGAGGAAAGGCTCCTGCTACACTGCAAGTTTGGTGCCTCTACCTCAAAACCTCACCCTCCCAAGCCTGGAACAGAAAGAAAGGGAGAAATTGTCATTGACTCAAATGGAGCCCTTATTTTCAATGGTGCCAAATCAATTCAGACACACCCACATTGATTCAGATGAAATAATACTATACTGTGTGTGATGGTGATTAGTTGTAAACCTAGTACTGAGACAGCAGTACAGTAATATCTTTTGGTTATATTCTGGTTGCATAGGTACTATGGTACAAAAGATTCTAGAATTTTGTCAAACATCTTCTATATCATCAGTATTCTATTTTGCAGCACAATACCAATAAGCATGCACAAATGAATCTCAATCATTTTAATTTTAGTTAGATATTTATCCCTTATATATCTGGGTCTGGAGCCTTGCAATACTTTGTAAAATAAATTCATATTTTAATTTCAGATATTTATAGTGGAAATACCAAATAGTCTATTTGATGGTCTGATAACCTGGGAAGCAAAGAAGTCCAAGATTGCATTTGGAGACAAAAATAATCATTCTATATAAAATTAATAAAAATTCATACAATTGTGCTTTAATAGCATTTGAGTGAAATGCACCTTGCCATCCTTATCTTCAACAGAGCATATTATATTACAACTATGAATTTACTGAAGCTGATAAGTGAATAGCCTACCTGCCCTTCTCACCTGATTTCCAAAATGCTTAAGACAGACTAATGTAAATGCAGCCCGTGAAGAATACTGCTTATTCACCCCATATTTGAACTTCAGCAGACAATCATATTTATCAGAACCAGTAGATGTATTAAAAGAATCTTGGGCAGGATAGGACTGGGAAACTAACTATATAATCCTCAACAAAGTGACACTTTTCTAATCTCATTAAAGTCAATGAATTTAGAGAGGTGAAAAAGTCTGCTTGGGACTGTACTGTTCATTGAACTGGTTCATCCTTTTTTGCTTTTCCCCTACACCATACATAGACTATCACAATCTAACATAGAAATGGCTTTAAAGTTCGTCAGAATCAGAGTCAGAAATACAGCGTCATCAAATATGTTCCCAGGCCAATGAAATAGCTGTACCCCTGAGAAATAAGGACAATAATTATATACATAATCTAGTCTAAAACTGAAATGTTCTGCACAAAAGAGTCAAACAGAATAAGCCTGTTGAACAGTGGTGAATTCTGTGCAATAGTGAACAATGTTCCCTTCTCCTTCTGCAAATACTCGTATAAATAAGAGTGCTATACGATAATAAGGCATGCATTTTTGTTTCTTGTTACACAATTGCTAATGCTATTATTACGTTTTGTGTAATCTACTTTGAGTCAAAGTGGAAAAGATATTTTAAAAACGTATATATAAATAACTTAAATAAACAATTGTTACTGCAGCCAAGAATCTCATTCAAAGTTATTTTGGAGTATGTACCATTATGCCATTTAGGGGCAGACATTTGAGACTTTGGGAGGGGGACTTTGCCTCATAATACTTTTTCTAGAGTGATTATTTTCTAGAGTGCCAGCTTAGTGTAGTGCTTAAGAGCAGAGGCTGGTGAGCTGGATTTAATTCCCCTCTCCTCCATATGCAGCCAGCTGGGTGACCATGGGCTAGTCACAGTCCTGATAGCGCTGTTCTCACAAACCAGTACTGTCAGAGCTCTCTCATCCCCACCTACCTCACAAGGTGTCTGTTGTGGGAAGCAGAAGAGAAGGTGATTGTAAGCCATTTGGAGTCTCCGGGTAGTGAAAAGTCAGGTATAAAAATGAACTCTTCTTCATATGTATCATTTTAAGCAAAGTGTCAGTTTCAAAATCTCATAGAATATGGAATTGGGTCTGCTATAAGTGTACTCAAGAAAAATAAGTTACAATGGACTTGACTGTCAATAGAACAACTCACCAAGCTCCATTCCTAACAAATCAGATCATAAAATATGCTGTTAGGATTATTCATAGAATTCTCCATCACATTCAACCAAGAAATATATAGTTTAGGTTTTCTCATTTCTTTTTACTACTGTGGCATCCTCCCTCTATCTCGAGCTGCAAATCATTCTGCCGTGAAATAGCTGTAACCACATTTACCCAACTCTGTATTGTCCCAGCTCAATGGCTCCTGTATATACTTAGAAACAGTACTTTGCACGTGAAAGCCAGAATGCACAAGGGCCATGGTATTCTCCCCAGTGAATCAGTGAATGTTCCAAAAGATTCCACAAGATAATAGTGGTGATTGATCTAAAAACGGGCATCTGGTAAATATTTACAGAGTGAGAACAGCAAAGCATGGTTCAGAATGACTGGGAGGAAAAGAAATTGAAGCAGAAAGCTGTAAATACTGCTCCGATCATTTCTGCTGAATAAACATCTAACTCAAACTGTCAGAATGTGTCCCACCATGGAATGGTACTTCCCTATCCCAATGCAGTCTACTGGGATTGGACTCATATTTTGTTCTGCTACTTCAGGCCAACACGGCTACCCACGTGAATCTATCTGTGGATTTTATATATGCAATGATATGAAATAAAACAAAAGCAGAAATAAAATGAGGGCTTAATGAAACTGGGCTTTATTTTCAAAATCTTCTAATGGCAAGTCCTCAACCAACTGCAAACAGAACTTTCCTTCGCTTTTAGCCCACTGAGATTGCTCCCCCAACATAGGGGTCAACCAGTGCTTCTTCAATGGGATTAGGAAATCAATGGATATCAGCAACCCCTCTTTTGAAGACTTGAGGGTCATTAAGTTTTTAAATCTGCATTATTGGAAATATGTCAGTGGTTTTCTTGTTTCTGAGTATTATCTTTCCATGCTGTAAAATTGTTATATATTTCTAAATAATTTTACAGATTCAGTGTTTTTTTTAAGTCAAGATTGTAACTATTTTGGATTTCCTCGCTTGTAGAAATTTCCTAGCAGTGCAAAGGCTATGCCAACAAGAATTGTGTCTGCTGCATACCCTAGAAATGGCTTGAACAGCTAGTTACATGATGATGGCAGATTTTGAGGCAGTCTGCCATCTGTTCCTGTGAATATACTAGGCTAGCTTGCCTTGTGTTTCCTTATGTAACAGATTGTATCCATCAGTCAAAATCAAGCAAGGCAAATATTTTAAAGAAAAAATAAACTTTTAGGGCTTAAAAGCACTGTTTGTTCATTTTGGGTAGCACCTCTCCATCTGTTCTGCTTGTGCACTGTGCTGGAATTGCTGTCTTAACAATGTGCCAGCTACTTAGAGTGTAAACTTGAGGAGGTTCCGTGAAGGGTAAAAAAAATTATATAACAGGCTACAGTAGATGGATACTCTAATCAATAAATACATCCCATTCTAAATTTTCAGTGCAAGATATATTCAGATTGGTAGCCATGTAGGTCTAAAGTAGTGGGACAAAGTTTGAGTTCACTAACAACTTTAAAGCCAACAATCAAGGTAATCCCTAATTCATACTGGAACCTTTGGAATGTTTATTTTTGCATTCGATTAGAGCAGCATTTCTTAACCCTTTTACCATTGAGAAATCCTTGAAACATTCTTCCAGTTTAGAGAAACCCCAGAAGTGATGTCAGCTGGCCATACCTTCCTGCCATGCCCCCAGAAATCACATCTCCAGAAGTGGAATCATCCAGTCAGCACAGAAATATTTTCAGACAATTTGTGAACAATAATAATAATAGTAACAATAACAATAGGGACCAAGCCCTATGAAGATAGGTTGAGGGACTTGGGAATGTTCAGCCTGGAGAAAAGGAGGTTGAGAGGGGACATGATAGCCCTCTTTAAGTATTTGAAAGGTTGTCACTTGGAGGAGGGCAAGATGCTGTTTCCGTTGGCTGCAGAGGAAAAGACGCGCAGTAATGGGTTTAAACTACAAGTACAGCGATATAGGCTAGATATCAGGAAAAATAATTTCACAGTCAGAGTAGTTCAGCAGTGGAATAGGCTGCCTAAGGAGGTGGTGAGCTCCCCCTCACTGGCAGTCTTCAAGCAAAGGTTGGATACACACTTTTCTTGGATGCTTTGGGCTGATCCTGTGTTGAACAGGGGGTTGGACTAGATGGCCTATATGGCCCCTTCCAACTCTATAATTCTATGATTCTATTATTCTAACTATAACAGTTGGTTTCAAGTTAAACAGCGGGGTTATAACAGTTTATATTATAACAATAACGTCTAAAACGTCTAACACAAACCTGTAGGGAGGTCAGTTTAGGTTCAGATCATGTAGGGGGTATCTGGGGGACCAGCAGATGTTGTTGGGTCCGTCGGCCTCAACCAAATGCCTGGTGGAGGAGATTACAGGCCCTGTGGAATTGTGGAAGCACAGGAAGGACCCTGATCTTTTCAGGGAGCTCATTCTACCAGGTGGAGGCCAGGACGGAGAAAGCTCTGGCCCTGGTTGAGGTCTGAAGTGCTTCTTTGGGGCCAGGAATCATCAGCCAGTTGGAGGTGGCAGAGCATAGGGCTCTTTGTGGGATATAGGCAGGGAGGCAGTCTCTCAGATATACTGGGCCCAGATTATCATGGATTTAAATCTGATTACTCAGACCTTAAGCCTGATCCAGAATTCATCTGGTTGCCAGTGGAGTTGTTGGAGTGCTGGCCAGATGTGGGACTTCCACAGTGTATTTGTGAGGATCCTGGCTGTGGCATTCTGGACCGGTTTAAGTTTTTGGATCAAAGTTAAGGGAAGGCCTGCATAGAGCTAGGTGAAGAAGTCTAGTCTCGACCCATTATGCACGGGGGGAATAACGCACATTTGGGGCGGAATGGCGGCGACTAAAATCACCGATAACATACGGAGCCGGCTGCAACCGGCCGCAGCTTCAGTGCATGCCGCTGGAAAAGCCGCGTCAGTGAAACGCGGAAGAAAGCGCAGCTTCCGGAGCGCAACCAGAAGCAGCACTGGGATCACCGCGTGCATAATCGGTTACTTTGGGTTTTGCCGCCGTCACACCCCCTCCCGTGCACAACCGGTGTGCTTCGCGTCTTCCCCCTCCGCGTTTTCCATATGACCTGAAATCGCCGTTTTGGCGGCCGTGCATAATGGGCCCTCGAGGTGACCATCAGATGGATCACTGTGGCTAGATGTTCTGGGGCCAAGTAGGGCATTAGTAGCTTAGCTTGGAATAGTTCGTAGAAAGCCTGCTGTGTTACTCTCATGACCTGTGCCTCCATGGAAAGGGAAGCATCAAGGATCACACCCAGGTTCCTGGTGGAGTGAGCTACAGTTAGCTGTACCCCATTCAGGTTGGGTAGGTGCATTTTCTTTCTTGGACCTTTCCTACCCAGCCACATGACCTCCAGCTTTGGAGGACTGAGCTTCAGATGACTCTGCTTGAGCCACCTCATCACCACTTCCAGGCATCTGCATACTGATGACATCCGAACAAGAACTTCCATATCAACTGAGCAAGAGGGCACATGAAGATGTTAAATAGGAGAGGAGAGAGGACTGCTCCCTGAGGAACCCTACATGTGAGCTAGTGGTGGCTAGATACTCTCTTTCTTATAGCTACCCTCTGTCCACAACTGTGTTTAATGCTACTGAAATGTCTAATAGTACAAGAAGCGCTGACCCGCTTTGGTCTAGCTGGTGATGGAAGTCATCCATCAAGGCAACTATCACTGTTTCTACCCATGGTCATGCTGGAAACCCAACTAGAATGGGTCAAGGGCTGAAGTTTCCTCCAGGAATGCTGATATTTGGTCCACAACAGGATTCAGTTGCCCCCATTCCCCCATGCCAGAAACAGGGTTGTGGCAGGTCTATGTGGCTCCATACCCACCCCTGCATACAGTTGTTAAAATGAGAGCACGTACCTCTTTGGATTCCAGTCACTAATATGTGCATGCATGTTTTACCGCAGCTTTTTGTATGTGGTTTGAACATTAGGATGGACTCAGTTGAGGAGGGAAGTTGGGCCTGCATGCTTGCATCCACAGGTCTTGGGACCATCATAAGGCACCTTGAGGATGTGGTCATTCAGCCTGCTTTCACCCATAGTTGACAAGGGAACCACACAAGAGGCTTGCACCCAAATGGGTTTTCAGGACTTGTCATTCCATGATGGCTTCCCCAGCTGGTTGGTTGGTGTCACTGGTACAAACATTAGTTGTCTGATGCTGAATCTGTGCCCCATACTGTGCTAATGCTTCTATGTTTGTTTTTCCAATAAAAGCTGTAGCTTCTTTTCCAATTATGTGTACAGCTTCAGTATTTCCCACAGTATTTCCCTTGCTCCCTCTTCTGCCCTGGGATGACAAGCAAATTACATTTCATTAAACTTTTTGTTAATGTGGCTCAATTTTCTACAGCTGTAATAACTGGGGTAATTTCCACCAATTTCGTCCTGCTTTAGACTCCTAATTTACCTCCCATGCTGTTCTTGAAGGGTTCTTTAACCTTAGGAGCAGTATTTTGAGGAGACCAGTGGCCTACAGTAGGAAGGGAAGGCAGGAATGTTCAGTAGCACTAACAGAAGTGTCTTGTTCAAGGGGAAAATTTAGACTGGATCCAAATAATTTAGTCCAGATCTCTTAAATATAACCATCTGTCACCACAGTTAGAACCTGCTAGTTAACTCTAAATGGGAACATACACAAAAGTGTTCAGCACTGGGGAAAGGAGGAATTCTGATGTTCAAATGGAAGTTTTGAATTAAGTGGATTTTCCAGTTGGATAGAAGTCAGCTTTAATAGACTCAAAACAGTATTTTTGGTTCTTTGGTGTTTCAGACATGTTTCAGAAACTGACACTGAACAATTTCTAGAAGATAGTCTTTGTTCTATTTTCTAAGCAGTGCCAGTGAAAGGTTCACCTTGAGACCTTCAGATCTTTTGACTGGAAAGCACCACTGAGATAAATTAGTGGGTCTTCTTTTTAACCATTGTTATCTTCAAGTTGATCTTCCAGCCTTTCGCCCTTTACCAAACATTTCATACTCATATTCACTTTTGCTTCTCAGGAGACCAGGCAGATGAAGACATCTACTCTTCCTCCTCTTTGATATGACAAGGCTTTAATTGCCATGAAAATCATTTGCTATGACCTCTCTGCTCTGTGGGGATGACTTCTTCTCATCCCTACTTCACAAGCAAAGAATTCCAAACATTGATAGACTCAGCTACAACTGACAAAGTCAGCATCTTATATCCTAAAATGTTACCTCTAGCAGCAGAGTAGACAAGAATGTAGCACTCTATCAACAGTTTCAGGACCCAAAAGCAGAAAGGTTTAAACGTAGTTCCTGTACTAGCATTCTCTCTTAGTGCAGGGAGAATTTTCCGTATTTGACAGGCAATCAGTTTTGACTCAATGTTCTGGAGCTGTCCAGAGACTACTTTGAAAGGAAATCACTGAACAGAACAGGAGCAGCCTAGGCCAGGATAATGACAATACCTACTGCAGTGGGAGTAATTTTTAAGTCACTTAAACTAGGCAAATTACCAAAAAACATCTGTTGACCTAACTGATAATTTAGGTTTGGTGGATATATGGAAACAGAGAAATGGTAATTCTACAGAATATACTTAACTTTTCATAAAGGTATAGGTCTTTTTCAAGTTGGTTGAAAGGGCTGCTGCAGGCCAAATATCAGCATTCCTGGAAGAAACTTCAGCCCTTGATCCATTTCAGTCGGGCTTCCGGCCTGGCCATGGGGTGGAGACAGCGCTAGTCGCCCTGACCGATGACCTCCGCCGCCAACTGGACCGAGGCGGGTCAGCGCTGCTGATACTATTAGACCTGTCGGCAGCGTTTGACACAGTCGATCATGAGCTCCTAGCTCACCGCCTTGGCGACGCTGGGATACGGGGGACAGCCCTAAAATGACTGATCTCCTTCCTCCAGGGTCGCGGACAGAGGGTAGCAATAGGAGAGAGAGTTTCTAGCCGTCACCAGCTCACATGTGGAGTCCCACAAGGAGCAGTGCTCTCTCCTATCCTATTTAATATCTTCATGCGCCCTCTTGCTCAGCTGGCACGGAGGTTTGGGCTGGGTTGCCACCAATACGCAGATGACACCCAGCTCTTCCTCCTGATGGATGACTGCCCTAACTCCCCCCCAGAATCTTTAGCCAGATGCCTGGAAGCAGTGACAAAATGGATCAAGCAGAATCGTCTGAAACTCAACCTTGCAAAGGGTAGGAAGGGACCATGTGTTTGGGTAGGAAGGGACCATGGGAGGAAGCGCGCCTGCCCATCCTGGATGGTGTGCAGCTCCTAGCGACTCATTCCGCCAGGAACCTGGGCGTGATCCTGGATGCTTCCCTTACAATGGAAGCCCAGGTCACGAAGGTAGCACGGCTGGCATTCTACCACCTCCGCCAAGCCAAACTACTAGCGCCCTACCTGGAACCAGAGCACCTAGCCACAGTGATCCATGCGATGGTCACCTCCAGACTGGACTTCTGCAACTCGCTCTATGCAGGCCTACCCTTATCCTTGATCCGGAAACTACAACTGGTGCAGAATGCCGCGGCCAGGATTCTCACTAAGACATCATGGAGATCACATATCCAGCCGGTACTTCAAGAACTTGGTTGGCTCCCAGTTGAATTCCGGATTAAGCTTAAGGTTTTGGTAATCACCTTTAAGGCCATACGCGGTCTGGGCCCAGTGTATCTGAGAGACCGCCTCCCTGCCTATACCCCCAGAAGAGCTCTACGCTCCGCCACCTCCAACTGGTTACGGATCCCTGGCCCTGAAGAGGCACGTCTGGCCTCAACAAGGGCCAGAGCCTTCTCGGTCCTGGCCCCCACCTGGTGGAATGAGCTCCCCAAAGAGATCAGGGCCCTGCCGGAACTTCCACAATTCCGCAGGGCCTGCAAAAAGGAGCTCTTCCACCAGGCATTTGGTGGGGCCGACTGAGCCATAACACCTACAGGTGCCCCCCAGACTGAGGGAACGAACCGACTGAGGGATTGTCAAATTATTGTTGAAGTGCCGTTCTAATTGTTTCAGTTTATATGTTGTTGTTATTGTTATATTGTTATATTGATTTTGATAGTGTTCTATGTGAATGTTGAAAAATGTTTTATGTAAACCGCCCAGAGCCATAGGGAAGGGCGGTATAAAAATATAAATATAAATAAATAAATAAATAAAAAGTATTGATATGTTTTGCCAAAAACTTTTTCAGATCATAATTATGTGGTTTATAAAAGTAAAAACAATGATTTTTAAATGGAGAATAAATGATTGCTGTGAAAAGAAGATATTGTGGAGTACTTCAAGAAAAAAGAAGAATAATTTTTGAACTTATTCAATAAACATACTGATATGAGAATGGTTTGGGATGTAAGTAAAACAATTATGAGAAGAGATCTAATTAAACATAACTTTGAACTTAAGAAAAAAAGAGGCAACAAAAATGCAGAATATTCTAGTGAGGAGAGAGAGGAGAGAAAAACTGGCTCATGAATTAGGGATCTTGGATGGGACCCGGGCTCTGCCGTGGCCTCAACCATACACCTGGTGGAAGAGCTCCATCTTACAGGCCCTGCGGAAAGATGGTAGTTCCAACAGGGCCCTTAGGTCCTCCAGGAACTCATTCCACCAGGTTGGGGACAGGACCAAAAAGGCCCTGGCCCTGGTTGAGGCCAGGCGAACATCCCAGGGGCCCAGGACAGTCAGTAGATTGGCTGCTTTGGTGGCCAATTTGCTTGCGGCCTGGCAAGCTTCTCGCTGCGGGGGTGGGGAGAGGGAGCCGCGGCCCGCTGCTGAAGCTCTCGCAGCCCGGCACCAGTATACACTGCTGTATACAATTCTAGTACATAGTGCACAAAAATGATGACTCACATTGGGACATGTAAAAGTTTATAAAATGATGCAAATGATGCAAAACGGTGCCTGTGAGAATTTTTTCTCCTGGATCTTAGAGACAACCCATGAGGGATACTCGAATCAGGACAGATAAAATGAAATACATCTTCTCTCAGTAAATAATTGTTAGGGGAGCTTTGTGAATTCCTGTATGGCCTCCTTCCTTTCTAGGTCTATCTGCAAGAGAAAATAGTCACCCATGCTTTTATGCTGACAAAAATGCAGTTTTATTAAAATGATAATTCTGATGTGAGCTAATAAGAGTGAATAAGCCTTACTACCAGGTTGGCATTCTGAACAAGATTCCAAGTTCTACTAATATAGGATAAAATGGACATAAGGTCAGGGTCTAGAATTTCAAAAAATATGCACCAATTCCATTATTAAATATAACATACTTTTACCCCCTCCTTTCAGAGCACATCTTTAATTTCATATAGGGAGAAAAGGAAAAAACACCCTTTACACATTTTTTTCAAGGGAGATAAGGATGGAGCCAACCCTTGACTGCAATAAGATTGTTTAGAAATCAGCAGGCTAAGGAATATATTTACAGTATAAAGGTTAGAGAGGAGCAGATCAACATAGACTCAGAATTTAGACACCAGTATAAAAATAAGAAGAGCCTCTTGTGGTGCAGCGTGGTAAGGCAGCAGACATGTAGTCTGAAGCTCTGCCCATGAGGCGGGGAGCTCAATCCCAGCAGCCGGCTCAAGGTAGCCTTCCATTCTTCCAAGGTCAGTAAAATGAGTACCCAGCTTGCTGGGGGGTAAACGGTAATGACTGGGGAAGGCACTGGCAAACCACCCCGTATTGAGTCTGCCATGAAAACGCTAGAGGGCGTCACCCCAAGGGTCAGACATGACCCGGTGCTTGCACAGGGGATACCTTTACCTTTACCTTATAAAAATAAAAAGTAACATTAGGGAAAGCTTTGGCCCCTGCCTCTTGTATATTGTCCTTCTAGTGCAACTGGTTAACTCCTGTGTGAAACAAGTTGGATAAACTGGACAAGTGACACTGAACTGATCCAGGTAGGTACCTCTAATGTTTCCCATGTTCACATTCAGCTGTACTAGTTAAATATGCAGAACAGAGAAAGAGCTATGTATTCTGGTGAAAGTCCTGCCTAGCAGGGAGGTTATGCAGACTGCTGCCTGCTTGTGAGAAAGCCATTTGCTTAAATTTGTAATTTAGAGTTCACTACTTCTGAAGTAATGAAGTGGAAACTGAAATTTCATTCCAATATATTTCTCATTATCCCTGTAACTATGCAGACAAGGACAACAGAATGAACAGATAAGCAGATTAACAGATAAATTGATTCATGACAGCTAAATAAATGTTCCCTGTGTAGCTGACAATTGTAAGCAGATAAGGGCCTTCAGGGTTTATTCCAGATTCAAAAGTAGAGGTAAAATCTCTCAGTAACTATGAGTGTGTCTGAAAGACTGTGAACTGCAGTGGGAGGCCATACAGTTCAGGATCTTTTTGTCATCTCAGCAATGTAACACAGCAAATGGTAATGAGTGTATTGTTATAAGATTTGTTAAATATGAGGAATGAAAATGCATGCAATTTGGAGATACGCAGACTGTTAATGCTAGAATGATGCAGCTGTAGTTTGCCTGTGTAATAAATAGCATCACAGTGCACCCAGCCCTTACTCTGAGGGCTGCCAGTGATTATCCTTGACATCTTTCATTGTTTCCTCTGATTGCAGCAATTCTAAAAAGTCATCTCAGACCTGGAGCACAGAATGAAAGAAGAAAAACATTGCTGTAGTGGTTATTCATGGTGCCTTCTTGACTTCCCGTGGGGCAAAGAAACTTTCAAATCGTTGTCCAGTGTCCTTTAACTTAACTCGGTTCATCTCTGCATTTTATTTGTGCCAGATCACCCTAGTATTGCATTGGATGGTAAATCATACATCATCAAATGACTTAAGGCAAGAAAAAAAAACACTTTCTATTTTTAAAGAAGAGTTGGTTTCTATACCTGCGTTTTACTGCCCCAAGGAGTCTCAAAACAGCTTACAATCGCCTTCCCTTCCTCTCTCTATAACAGACATCCTGTGAAGTAGATGAGGCTGAGAGAGCTCTGCCAGGACTGCTCAGTCAGAATAGCACTATCAAGGCTATTGTTATGCCAATAAAGGTATCTATCTTTAATCCGCTCCTGTGGAGCAGATTAAATAAAGCAGTAAGGGCTGTCGGGGAGGAGTTATGGCGGGCCCTGTCCGGGATAAAAACTCAGAGGGGCCAATCAGGAGCCACAAAGCGGCTCCTGATTAGCCCCTCCGAGTGTTCATCCAGTACCAGCAGCCAATGGGGAGGCGCACAAAGCCCATTGGCTGCTTCGCCCGGCCGGCGACTCAGTGCAGTCTGGCAGACCGCACCAACAGTCCTCCAGCCGGCCTGCTGCTCCTCCTGCTTCTCCCAGCCGCTGGAGCTCCAGCGGCCGGGAGAAGCCACAGCCATCGACCCCAGTGAGTTGGGGCCCACTCTGCATTCTCCTGCCTGCAGGAGCAGCCTCGGGTGGGGGGCTTCCCGGCTTCTACTGGCCGCAGGAGCTGCCTACAATGCGGTGAGGCCGCTCCTGCAGCCGGCAGAAGCTCTGGCCATACTCCGGGGGGGGGGGTTCCTCTCTGCCTTCTCCTAGCCGCAGTAGTGACCGCGCCATGTCATTGACGTGGCAAGGACGCTCCTCTGGCCTGGAGAAGCGCCGGCCATGGTCCGCCCTCGGGTGGGGGCCTTCCTGGTTTCTCCCGTCCACAGCTGCGCCCTCGCCACGTCTGGGATGCGCCGAGGTGGCTCCTGTGACTGGGAGAAGCCCCATCCACCGTCTGGTCTCGGGTGGGTGGCTGTCAGCCCTGGCAATTCTCTGCCCTTGGAGGGCTGATCTCCGCCCGTCCCCCCCCCGGGAAGCCTTCACCCTGCGAAGGCTTCCCCGGGCCTGGGGGCCTAGCGCCCATTCCATTTTAATTTAGGGCTTTAAATTTAGGGTACATATACATATACATATACATATACATATACATATACATATACATATACATATACATATACATATACATATACATATACATATACATATACATATACATATACATATACGGCTGTGAGGAGCCCAAGGTCACCCCCCACACACACACACACACACACTGCAGGGAATCAAACCCAGCTCACCAGATCAGAAAGCTGCAGCTCTTAACCACTACACCTTGAAGCCTGTCATAATTCTTGCTATCATGAAACTAATCTGATTCACTAATCAGTTGGGCTGCATCAAAAGAAGTATAGTTCCAGATCATGTGAGGTGATGCTACTGCATTACTCTGCTGTAGGTAGACCTCACTTAGAGTACTGTGTTCAGTCTTTGGCAGCACAATTGAAGAAGTATGTAGACAAACTGGAGCAGATCCAGAGGAAGGCAACAAAAATGGTGAGGAGTTTCAAGATGTATGAGGAAATGCAGAGGGAGCTTGGTCTGCTTAACCTGGAGAAAAGACGGCTAAGAGATGATAGCCATTTTCAAGTACTTGAAGGGCTGTTACATAGAGGATGGAGCGGAGTTGTTTTCTGTTGCTGCAGAGGGTCAAAGGGGATGATGGGGATAACCTTTTTCTTGTTTGTGATGCATAAAGAAAATTTTGAACAATTATATCAATATCTTTATTATATTCTTATGTCTTTTTTTCAGAGCAAAAATCAAGAAATAACTCATAAATAACATAATAAACTATTACTTATGTTTAGTTGTCTTGTGTCTTCACTGGGGATGTTGGGGAAAATAACTAGTCATGCTGCACACCACCACCACCACTACCACCACCACCACTACTACTACTACCTTTTATTGTTGTTGTTGTTGTTGTTGTTGTTAATTTAATTTCTATACCATACTCCCAGCAAGTACATATTTTTTCCTGGACAGATGAAATGTGTGAATGCAAGTAGAGATGATGGCTAAAACAATAATTTCTGTTTAACTTTGATTGCTGTCAATAATGACAGAAAGAAGAAATTGTCCTTTGAAGTTGTGGCTATGACTGGGCAAAATCATGTATGATTTGGATACTGGTGCCTACACATTTAGTGATTTAATTCAAATGTCTTGATGGTGATTTCTTGCTTCTATCTAAAAACTGATTTATAAAAATATATACCCACCCTTCTACTTTAAAATGTGGTGAACGTTATAAACATATTTTTCATTAAAATGCATGGATTGGCAAGCTTTTTGTTTGTTTGTTTGTTTCCAAGATTTAACCCTTTTCCATTCTAGACAAAGCTTTGGGCAGCTAATAAAACAGGCATAAATTTTTAAAACCTGAAATATAATTTGAAACAAGTTTTCAGAAACACCGTACAATCTGTACAATACATCTATACCCATCCATAAAATAATAAGAGTAGAAAAATATTAACAGCTCAGAAGCTGCAGAGCAATAAAAGAGCAAGAGAAGACAGTAAACCAAATATTCCTCCAAATTGGAAGGGAGTCATCTACAAATCATGACAAGTGTATATTTAAGTTTGGGCTACAAAACTGATGTAATTCAACTATACTAGCTCAAGTAGGAGAGATGGTTTTCAACAGACCTCACTTGGAATAACTTTGGACTTAAGTTATTGGTCAGAAACTGTTTCAGGCAGAAAATCAAAATGTTTGTACCATTAAAACATTAATTAGCAAAGTCAAAACAATGTCAATCTGAAAAATAACACTTTTAACAGCCAGTGTGATGATTTAAAATGTGCTACAAGAATAGCTAATGTTTAATGTATTGACTTTCGACATACGCACATTTACCAGTTCTCCATTCTTGCAAAGAGAAACCAGCCCTAACTGTGTAAATATGTGTAATGATGTATTAGACCAACATTTATCAATTTTTTTACCATTACGAACCTCCTGAAGCATAGTTGAATATATGCCCACCTGGGCTCCTCCCCTTCCCACCCCCTCCAGACCCATCATTTGCCACTTTGGGAGGGGGGAGACATATGGACAAGATAATGTATGGTCATCTCACCGGATACATGTTTAACAAATTTTTAAACTATATTAAAATTAATTAACTCCCACCCATTCAGGAAACCTTTCCAAGGTTATCAAGAACCCCCAAGGTTTCATGGAACCCTAGCTGAGAAAGCCTGTATTAGACACAGGTCTTTTAGTTCTGAAAATGAAAAACAAATTATAAACCAGTCTCTGCCCATTCCACAACATATATATCTTAAGCTAGTTCATTGTATATTATTATTATAACAAGACTGGTGTGCATACCTTGGACAAACAAGATTGGGACCCATTAGAAATTGTAGGAGGCAAAAACAATTTGAAAATCCTTAAGTCTTCCTTCAAAAACTTAAAAGACTATGCAATAAAAGGGCTACACTCAATATGCCAGCAAATTTGGAAAACTAAACAATGGCCACAGGATTGGAAAAGGTCAGTTTACATTCCAATCCCAAAGAAGGGCAATGCCAAAGAATGTTCAAACTACCGCACCATTGCACTCATTTCTCATGCTAGCAAAGTTATGCTCAAAATCCTACAAGCTAGGCTCCAGCAATATGTGGACCGAGAACTTCCAGAAGTACAGGCAGGATTTCGAAGAGGCAGAGGAACTAGAGATCAAATTGCCAATATACGCTGGATCATGGAGAAAGTTGGGGAGTTTCAGAAGAACATCTACTTCTGCTTTATTGACTACTAGGGGCAAAGCCCGTTGTCTCCAAGAATACAACGGGCGCTAGAGCTTTGCAGTGGGAAGAGGAAGGGGAGGAGTTGTCTAGTCTGTAAGGGCATGGGGTTGAATGTGTGTGTTGTGTGGGAGGTTGTGGTGGCATGCTGGCAAATGAGGGCATGGGTGTGGAGACATGGGTGTCAAGAACCTGTGGTGTGGAATGTCCGTTGAGTGTGGGAGAGGACTGACCTTTGGGAATTTTGGCATAGTGGTTACAGATGAGCTTTCCAGAGCCATGTCCTCAGATATGTGAAGGGAAAATCAGACTGGAGATTCTTCTTAGGGGAAGATTACATGCCAACCAATTCCTCCCATTTCTGCGTCATTTCCCTTCTTGTGTGAATTAGGCCACATTCACCGAAATGCCCCTCTGCCCTAATACACAAGGGGTAGTCACAGTACACAGGTGTCCACCCGTTCCTTCTGTCTCCCATATTTTCACTGTTGGTAAAATGTTATGTGCCCACATGCTTCTTTCATGGTTGCTCCTTAGAAGAACAGATTTTTGTACCCTATTGCTTATTACCCAAAGGAGTCTCAAAGCGGTTTACAAACACATTTTCCATTCATCTCTCCACAATAGTCAACCTGTGAGGTAAGTGGGGTTGTGAGAGATCTGAGAGAACTAGGAATGGGCCGCAGGCCTCCAGTGATCCAGTAGGCCTCAGGTGTCTCAAAGCATTTTCCAATTGTCGTCCCTTTCTCTCCCCATAGCAGACTCCATATGAGGGAGGTGGGGTAGCGAGCCTCACAGGGAAGCTGGCAACCCTAAGAGGAAGACTCTCTGTGCACAGCAGTCTTGACCTTAGTAAGGTTTTTTATACTGTTATTTTTTATTTGCCAGGCCAAGGTTATTTGCCAGGCCAATAAGTCATTTCAGTTACTATATGTCTCCAGACATTTACTTGTTCTCTATTTACAGCTTCAGGCTGTAAATATTTATTTAGATCTTCCTGCACTTTCCAGACTCACAGGACTGATGCTGGTCTGCCTGTCTGCGTCCCAGAATACAAACAGTTGCTGGTAAGGGCTGGCCATAACCCATAGGCCAGGAGGGACACTCCTGCACCACTCCTGCAGGCAAAAATGGCTCATTTGAAGGCTGGACTGAGGCATTGTATGATTTTGAAGTCCCACCTCCAAACCTTCCAAACCAGGGGTAGCCAACCTACAGGTGTGGCCTGGAGAGCTCCTGGAATTACAGCTCACCTGCAGAGTATAAAGATCAGCTCCCCAGGCAGAAAGGGCTACTTTGGACAGGGTTGTGGTAGAGAAGAAACATTTAAGGCTTCCCCCACAGGTTGTTGTTGAATTGAAAGACTTGAGGCCTACTGCACAGGGTTGTTGTGCAGATGAAACAGGAGACAAAAGAATAACGCTGTGCAGTGGCCTCATATCTGCAGAGAGTTGCAAAGAAGAAAGACGCATGGCTTGGCTGTGCAGAGCAGTATTTTAAGTGAGAAGGGGCTTTTCTGTGGCCTCCCTGTCAGGCAACTGTTTGGCAGAAGGGAAAAGTCCCCCCCCCCTCAAAAAGAAGGCTCCTAAGGCTCCCCTGCGTTGCTCTTGGAAAGGCCTCCTTCCCTCAGTCAGGGCCTGTCAGAGGTTCCTTCGCAGCAGGCCTGAAGGGGGAGGGGGAGCACTCTGCAGCCTCCTGCCAGCTCTGTCAGGGTTCTGAGGCAATTTACAGTTGGACATGACAGTTAGGACAGCCTTGGGACAAAAAGGGCTGGTGCAGCCTGTCCAAGCCTCTGTTCTCATCCCCCTCGGCAGCCCTGCTGACCTCCTTTACCTGCAGTGGTCAGGAACAGACTGGCAGCCAGACTGGGCTGGATGAATGGAATTTTGGTCTGTCCTGGTGAGGGGCCAATAGGAAGGCGCTTTGCACGCCTCCCCATTGGCTGCTTGGCCCTGGATGGACACTCGGAAGGCCCAATCAGGAGCCACTTTGCAGCTCCTGATTGGGCCCTCTGAGTTTTTATCCTGGACGGAGCCCGCCCTAACTCCTCCCCAGGTGGCCTTACCCTTTTATTTAACCGCAGGAGCTAAAGATGCTAAAGCCTTTAATTGTGTGGAGCACAACAAATTGTGGCAGGTTTTTAAAGAGATGGGAATACCAGAGCATCTCATTTGTCTCTTGAGAAACCTATATGCAGGTGAAGAAGTGGGAACCGGGCATGGAATCACTGATTGGTTCAAAAATTGAGAAAGGAGTTCGGTAAGGCTGTATACTGTCGCCTTGCCTATTTAACTTGTATGCGGAGCACATCAGGAGAAAGCTGGGATTAGAGGAGTCACAAATTGGGATCAAGATTGCAGGGAGAAATATCAACAACCTCAGATATGCAGATGATACCACTCTAATGGCAGAAAGTGAAGAGGAACTAAAGAGCCTGTTGATGCAGGTGAAGGAGGAGGGTGCAAAAGCTGGCTTGAAACTGAACATCAAGAAAACGAAGATCATGGCATCCGGCCCTCTCAATTCCTGGCAAAAGATGGGGAAGAAATGGAGATAGTGATAGATTTTATTTTCCTGGGCTTCAAGATCACTGCAGCAAAGAAATTAAAAGACGCTTGCTCCTGGGGAGGAAAGCTATGGCAAATCTATACAGCATCCTAAAAAGCAGAAACATCACACTGCCAACAAAAGTGCGTTTAGTCAAGGCTATGGTATTCCCATAGTTTAGTCAAGGCTATGCAATGTATGGCTGTGAAAGTTGGACCATAAGGAAGGCCGAGCATCAAAGAATTAAGGCTTTTGAACTCTGGTGCTGGAGAAGACTTTTGCGAGTCCCTTGGACCGCAAGGCGAACAAACCAGTAAGTCCTAGAGGAGATCAGCCCTGACTGCTCCTTAGAAGGCCAGATGCTGAAGATGAAACTCAAATACTTTGGCCACCTCATGAGAAGGAAGGACTCCCTGGAGAAGAACCTAATGCTGGGAGCATTTGAGGGCAAAAGAAGAAGGGGACGACAGAGAATGAGGTGGCTGGATGGAGTCACTGAAGCAGTCGGTGCAAGCTAAATAGGACTCCGGGGAATGGTAGAGGACAGGAAGGCCTGGAGGATCATTGTCCATGGGGTCGTGATGGGTCAGACACGACTTCGCACCTAACAACAACAGTAACAAGTCTTCCTTTCTCTCTCAAGCATTTGAATCTTTTTTTCCCCCCTTAACTGCCTCTCAGCTGCCCTCAGCATTCAAACCATGTAAAATGTGCTTTGCAATTATCAGGTTGCATTTCTTATTCTTATGCTCAGTTTTTGAAATTATATTTTTTTCTAAATACTTAAGGGGTCCCCTGAAATGATGGAGCTCTCTGTCTTGTCAGTGGGTGTCTCTGATAGGCAGTTTTCATCATCCCAATGGGGGGAGCCAGTTTGCTTTAAAAGATAGGTATAGCCTCCCTGAAGGCTATATTTTACTCTTACTCTTCCAGTCCTAGAAATCAGGTTTCCAAGGTTAGCTGCTATTTTGCTTTCCTAGAACAAAGTCTGTTGTCCTAGAAGGAATAATTCTCGCCTGCGACTTATTCTTCTGTCATGAGGCATTTCATATTTTGGCAGCTGTTAAGTGGATGCATTTTGCTCTTGCCACTCCTGTTGCTATTCAAGTATTTTTTTTCATGGTTTTCTTCCAAATGTAATCCTCTTTTTCTGTGGATTTTGCAGGAAACCAATTTACTTTTTCTAATTGGTTTATCAAAAAGAAAACCATCTACATGCATTAAAAGGGCTCATTATGAAATTAAAACATTTAGCAGCTTTCCAGTTTAGCTGATATTCTTTTTTCAATTAACTCTTCATTTTTCTTTCTGAGTCAGTCTTTGGTTCATGATGTGAGTCAATGTGCGGATAAAGGGAATAAAGACAAGCCGTAGTTTCCCCGAGAGTAATGGATTAGGGATGCTGGAGTCTCTTAGCAGAGTCTTTCCACCAAAACGTACCAAGGGGATGAAGTGAAAATTTATGTGATAGGTCTTGAAAAGACTGATGAAAACTGCATGCCCTTTCCTGCCAGTTTTCTTTTCTACTGATGGAGGTCAAGACAGAAGTCTGATACGGAAAATATGCTAGCGCAGTTTGTAACATGTTAGTGGAAAACCACCAAGTATATCCAATCAAAGGGCCATGAAGATAATGATGTAAGGGGTCACAACAAGCTTACATGATCAATGTCTTTAACACAGGGGCTGTGTGAAAAGCGTACGGACTATGGGAGGTCATATATTACCATATTTTATTTTCACTCAGCTAATACAGTTGGCAGTTGCATGATCAATTTCATTTCAAGAACGAAAAATGGCCTCTTAGGATAGTGAGAATCCCCCCCCGACTTTCAGCCAGAATGGACATACACAATTCCTAGCATTTCTGATGCTTATCAAGGTTAGATATAGAAATCACATAATTCGAGCAATTCTAGCTTGCTTACTGCTTTAGAATACCCTATAGCCATGTTCATAAACATTCTTGAACACCAGAGTGTGGTTGAAAAGTCTTATACACAACTTTGAAATGCCAGTGTGGGTAATAAGTGCTTTATAAATATTTAACTAACACCATTCAGAAACTTAAAATGGAGATCCTTGGAAGAGGTTATCCACATTACGTTGTTTCTATTGGGCATCTCCGGAGCCCTGGGGAGCACCTCTGGTTACTGGAAGCTATTATAAACATTGATAATATTTGAGTTTTGATTTGTTATTTGCTAAAGCAGTTCACATTATGTGAATTCAAAAATTGTTGCAGATTTGATTGTTGCTACTATGGATCCTGAAGGGGGCAGAACAAATTTACATTCCTTTAACTGGGCAAATACAACAAGGCAGGTGATAATGTTTTTGTTACACCCCATTACATAAAGAGGATAACACTATGGTGTATTTTCAAGCAGTTTAAGTGGGCATGTGTTGGAACTGCAATCAGTAAATAATTTGGTGAAGTCAGCCTTGAATGGCTGTTGTTAAGCTGTTTAAGGAGCTAAACTGTGCCACTATGTTCACTAGCGGTGAGCTGGTAACATTGTCAAAGAGATCCCCTTGTTTAAGGTGGGCTCTTGCCCACTTCCTCTGTCTTCAAGGAGGAGCAGATCAGTGTGTGTGCTTTGCAGAAGCAAGGAGCAGCAGACTTAATTAGGCTCTCTGCTCTCCCCATGTGCAGATGGGTGGGAAGGTTTGGGCTACTGCAGCCTAGCTATGGGTGCTTATAATGTGCTGTTTTTGTAACTACACTTTAAGGTTTTGGAAACTAAAGCAGATGGATATGATATATTATCCTTACCACAGTTCCTCTTTATAATTTAGAAACAGCCACCTGGGCGGCACTGTCCGGGTCAAGAGCCTGCAGTCCAGGCACTGTCTGGGACAGGAAGCTGCTGTCCGTCCAGTGCTTCTCCCGCTGCAGCAAATCTGGGTGCATCCGGATTGGGCCGGCCCCTAGAACGCCCACCTCCATGAGCTGCGCGTGAGATGCCAGACCACCATCACCGCCAGACCGCTCCTGGCTGCCGAGGACGCCACTTCCACAGCTATACAGCCACCCAGGCCTCGGAGGCGGCGGCCACACAACCACTGCCTCCCTCCCGCTCCCAGCTTCCACGCAGCGACCACCTATACCAGGCCTACGCTGCCACCTGCTGCGGCAGCCACATCCCGCCTCACCAGCTGAGCCCTTCCAGCAGCCTCTACCGCTGTCTGCCATCCACCCGTGGAGCCCACTCAGAACACCGCACCGCTCTGCAGCCTGCTGTTGCAAACGCTCACCTTGCTCGCCGCTGCTGAGTGCCTTGCCTCATGCAAACGCCGACCAAAATGCCCCGCGGCCACCCCACCCCACCCCACCTACACATGCCACCATGAGGACTGGCCACCACCTGCAAATCTCCCCACCACCCCGTTTTTTCCTCAGGGGTTGTAATGGTCCCTGCTTCTGTTGTCACAACTGGATCTGTGACCACTTATGTTGTTATCTGGATTGATAGCATTCATGTCTGTCATATATGCATTGTGTATTCTTTGATAATTTCTGTTACATTTTTTTCTGCATGTTGTATCTCACTTAAAGATGGCAAGGCAATTTTTGAAATCACCTAATTATCACTTTATCACACCATAGTATGGTCAAAGCCAGGGAATGTGGGAAAGAAAAAAGGGATAAAGTTAAAGAAGTGGCCCTTCTGTGGATGCAAGAAGTATCTAGGGATAAGAAGCTGTTGATAACAAAAGAAGGAAAAGAACAGAGATGGGGAAACCATCTGAAATAGGAAAAAATCAAGAAGGAGGACAACAGGTCAGGTAGTGTTTGAATCTTTAAGCCTTTAAAGGGGGCAATACCAAGCCCATGCCACAGCTGAAGATTTCCCTTTCCTTCTGAAAAAAAACTATTGAGGGCTAGCCATCTCAGACAGTAGAAGGGAAATGTCCTCTCACTTAAAGCTTCCTAATAGGAATCAGGAAAAATGTAAGAGCCCTGCTGGATCACACCACATGTTCCATCTAGTCTAGTATGTTCAGCCTGGAGAAAAGGAGGTTGAGAGGGGACATGATAGCCCTCTTTAAGTATTTGAAAGGTTGTCACCTGGAGGAGGACAGGATGCTGTTCCCATTGGCTGTAGAGGAAAGGACACACAGTAATGGGTTTAAACTACAAGTACAACGATATAGGCTAGATATCGGGGGGGGGGGAAATTAACAGTCAGAGTAGTTCAGCAGTGGAATAGGCTGCCTAAGGAGGTGGTGAGCTCCCCCTCACTGGAAGTCTTCAAGCAAACGTTGGATACACACTTTTCTTGGATGCTTTAGGATGCTTTGGGCTGATCCTGCATTGAGCAGGGGGTTGGACTAGATGGCCTGTATGGACCCTTCCAACTCTATGATTCTATGATTCTATGATTCTAGTATCCTGTCTCACATAGTGGCTAACCAGTTACTCTGGAGAGTCAAGTACAGAGTAATGTTGCCTTCTGACACTGGTATTTAAGTGATTGCTGCCTCTGAATGTGGAGGTTACCTTTAATCCTCATGGCTAGTAGCCACTGATAGACTTTCAAATCTCCCATTAAAGCTGTCTATGCCTTTGGCTAGCACTACATCCTCTGTGAATTCCACATAATAATCACTCATTGAGTAAAGAAGTGTTTTCTTTTGTCCATTCTGAAAGTATTGCCCATCAATTTCATTGGATGTTGCAGAATTGTATTTTGTGAGAGGGAGGAAAAGTTATTTCTGTTCACTCTCTCTAACTTATAAGCATCTACCATGTTATCCATTAGTTGTCTCTTCTAAACTGAAGTTCCTTATAGGAAAGGTGTTCCAACCCTTTAATCATCTTGATTGCCCTCTTCTGCATGCTACTTTGCAATATCATTTTTTTGAGATACAGTGACCAGAACTGTGCATAGCATTCCAAATGATAGCACCTCATAGATCTTTGCAGGAGCATTGTAGTATAGAATCTTTGATTTTCAGTCCCTTTCACAGAGTTGACCTTTTGCACTGCTGAGACACACTTGGTCAACACTTTATTTAAGCTGTTCACTATGACCCCAAGGTCTCTTTCCTTCTCAGCCTCTCTAAAATAAGATTCCATTAGCATATACTTAAAGTTGTAATTTTTTGTTCCTATGTGCCTCACCTTATACTTACCTACTTTAATCTTCAATTACCACATCATTGCTCCAATTTGTGGAGATCCTTATTCACAGTTGGTTTTCACTATCCTGAATAATTTTGTGTAATCTGCTAATCTGACCACTACCCTTCACACCTCCAGTTCCAGATCATTTATGAACAAATGAAATAGTACTTCCTCCAATACCAGTCCTTTTCTCTCATTGAGAGAATTGACCATTTATTTTTATTCTCAGTTTTTTTTTAAATAGACTTCTTTCTGTAGGCATCACCCCAAGGGTCAGACATGATTCAGTGCTTGCAGTGCTTTACCTTTATCCCTGTCTAACTATGTGTGGCACTACTTTGATATAAGGAGGATGGAACCTTCAAGAAAGTAATCAACCCAGGTACAAAGATCTGTATATGCTGACATTTTTTTCCATCCTAAGAATATTGACAGTAGTGCCAGAGAAAATCCCAAACACTTTTGTTGCAACTCAATTTTACTAAGCACAGACATTTAGTAATGATCAGTTTAGTGAATTTTCCTCATATAAATTTGGATGCAAAGAATTCACATTTGTTAAATAGCCACAGAAAAGTAAACTGGCAATTTATTTAAAAACGTCTTAACTTATGGGGACCACCAGCAGAGGATGGGGAATAGGGTTGTCAGATTCAGGTTGGGAAATCTCCTGGAAATTTGAGGATGGAACTAGGCATGAACCTCAGTAGGGTGCAATGCCATGAAGTTCACCCTCCCAAGCATCCATTTTCTCCAGAGGACCTCTATAGTCTGGAGAGGAGCTACAATTCTGGGGTGTTCCCAGGTCCCACCTGGAGGCTGGTATCCCTACATTACAATCTCAACACAGAGCAAATTACTTATTACAAAAGAATTAGTGATAGTGTAGAACTGTGTACTGAAGATATTGCAAAGATGGCTTTGAAAATGCTTTAAATATCCAAGGAGCTGCAGAAAATCCCAATTCCTTCTGTTCTGCTCTATTTGAATTGTAGGATGAATGTTGTGGATTTTAAAAGAATGTTAACACTGAGAGTATGTTAACACTGTATCTAAAGTTGTCTAATTAATGAGATATTGATACCTTTACTCATGCCCTTTGTTTAACATTCTAGGGGGCATTCTCATGGTCTTCAGGATAAATTAATTCAGTTTCACCAAATAGATGAATAGGAAGCACCAAAGACAGCAGAAGACTGCAGAAAATGTTAATGAGCTTACCATTTCCAAATAAAAGCCCACAATGATACAAAGGAACCCGAATTGGCATATTTCCCAAATTCCCTGATATATGGTGGCAGCACTATCAGATTTAGTTTTCTTTTAACAAGAGAGCTCTGGACATATGACATTTTTGTAATATTTGGCTTTATATACAAGCATAAACTGGGGAAGGCACTGGCAAACCACCCCGTATTGAGTCTGCCATGAAAACGCTAGAGGGCGTCACCCCAAGGGTCAGACATGACTCGGTGCTTGCACAGGGGATACCTTTACCTTTACCTTATACAAGCATAAAAGCAAACCATAAATTAAGATTTAAAAGTCTCTCCTATATAATTTGCTAGTCAATATCATACCTCCAAAGTCAGACCTTGCAGCTCAAAGGGTTTCCCTTTCAGCCACCTTATACCTCTCTTTGGCTGATTGTGCATAAGCAGAAAAGGCTGAGAGAGTGGTCATATGGAAGGGGCGGGGTAATCCCTGCTTCCACATGATGCAGCTGCTGGACAGGCTCAGTTGGCCCAGGCTGAGGGAACGTTGGAGAATCTGCATTCCCTTAGCTGCTGCAAGGACCAACATGGCCTGTCATGTGGCAGGCCCATGTGGACAGGGAATAGCCATGCCTGGAAGGCCCAGAGGGGGCAACAAAAATGCTGTCTGCCTCTTCCTCAGAGGAGTCCTCTGCATCACCTTGCTATGCTGGAGCTGGCTAGTCTAAGACATAGGCAATTCCTAAGGTATTCTGTCCCCTAGCCATGTAAGTAATGTACTAATCACTAAGGTCCCACTTGTAGATGCTCCTATGGACATTGAAAAATCCCTGATATCAGGCATGCTGTTTTCCAGACATTGCCAGTCATAACGAGTGAACATTTGTATGGACACTTCGTCCTCACAATCCAGCGACAGAGGCATTGGGCAATGGCTAGCACATATATGCTCACTTTCCTTCTCTGAGAGTTCAGTCAACACATGGAGCAGTCTTGTGTACAAGGCTTGTGTACAACGCTTCTGTTAGAATCTGTGGCCTAGTATTGGAGCAAATGGTCTCCGTAGCACCTTGAAAGAAATGTCAAAGTACCCCCTAACAAAGACAATCAGACGTTTTATCCACATACAATATGATTATTGACAAATGCAAATTGGTTCTTGTTGTTAAATTAGAACACAGCAATAACCCTTTATGGTCCATTATGCACGGAGTGGAAAGTCCACATTCGGGGTGGAATGGCGGCGGCTAAAATCACTGATTATGCATGCCGCAGGCGACAACCAGGTGCAGAGTCAACGTATGCTGCTGAAAAAGCCGCGTTAGCAAGATGCGGAAGAAAGTGGAGCTTCCCTGGACCAGGGCGCAACCAGAAGTGGCTCCGGAGTATCCGCATGCATAATTGGATACTCTGGGTTTTGCCGCCATTGCGTTCCGTCCTGTGCGTAATTGGTTTGCTTCACTTCTTCCTTCTCCTCGTTCTCCATGCCACCGTTTCAGCGGCTGTGCATAATAGGCCTATGTGGGGCAAACAGCAATCGTTTTATTTAAGCACTCTGGGTCAGCAAGGTCAAATGTCTGCCCATACTGCTATTTATCTATTTCCTTGGACTCTTCTTCAGTGAGAGACGCAATGGCTCTGCAACAAGCCATATATGTTACTTTCAGTTGTTCAGTGCTTATATCTCTCATTTCATTCCATGAACTGGAAATAATCTCAAAACTGATAATAACAATGCCAACACTAAAATACTTGGCCTACAGCTTCAGACAACAAACAGTAAAAATGGTGCAAAAGGGTGAAAAATATAGTTTCCTGGTTGGTGACCTTCTCAGGACTCCACTAGCTCCAAGGTCTACTATTATGAAATCTAGGCCATTGACTTGCAGGAGGGCATTATGTGCTAGAATAAGACATAACTCCAATGTTGGGATAAACAAGGCCACAGCTTTATCACCTCCCCATGGGAGGGTTGGCACAGCATGGGATAGGTAGCCTGACCTAGCAGTCAGCAGACTGCACCAATAACCCACAGAGTCCAGAGGCGCCCTAGGGACCCACACCATTCCCAGCCGGGAGAGCAGATCCCCTTGCCTACTGAAGTCTGCCACTAAGGAAAGCAACCTGAGCAGGGGAGCCACCAGTGGCCAACCTGATTTGACTACCCCTAGTCCACCTGGCAAATGAGCCCCTGACCTCCCAGGTGGTAAGCCACACTCGTATACACACCATCTCCTAAGGAGGCCCCGAACTCCAGGGAGTCCCTATCGCACACCAGACTCCCTGCCAACAGACTCCATCCCATGCAAACTTGCAGCTCTGACAATAATTGAACAAAACATCCACTTCAATACTCTAAACATCGCAGTATACATAGGGTGGGTGGGGGGAAGCAGCTCCTGCGGTGTCTCTGTGATACCCACGCACATGATGAATTAAATACTCACCATGGGTCCTGCCCTGCCCTGCCCTGGACACTGTGCATGCTGCCTGAAGCTTGCACACTAGAGGGCTTCCAGGTGGTCACCTCTTTCTCCCAGCACACTCTCCGCTGCATCTATGTTCGGCTGGGTTTTTGCTTGTGTTGGTAAGTCTCGGCTGGGTTTTTGCTTGTGTTCCAATTATTACACAGGATCTTATTTCAACTCATCTTTTCCCAAAGAATTATATGTTGCATTGTTAAGAAAATCCTATCTCCTGAGCCTGCTTTATGAGAGCTAGTAGGGCTTGATCCTAACAGCAGAGACGGTTCAGTAGTACAGCAGCTTAAACTCTCAGAATCAGCAACAAATCATTGGCTCCTCCACTCCTGCCTTACAGATCATACATGAACTCAAGGAAAGGTTGCATGGAGAGAAAGAGAGAGAGAGAAAGAGAGAAATGGCATATCAATAATTATAGTTTCACTGGTTGCAAATATGTTTTGTAAAACTTCTCCAATCTGTTCAGTTCCCTCATCTGCCTTTTATATAAAATGCAAATGAGGCCAGTAACTTTATGTTTTAATTTTGATCAGGCCTTCTGACCTTTCCTGTTCCACCGCAGGAAGAGTGACTGTGCATGTGATAAAACATATTACACTAAGCAAGCAGCATTAATTCTGAAGGGATGATTAAATGCACCAAGGTGTGCTAATAAGTTCTGTTGAACAAGCAAGTATAAAATGGAAACATTTTACTTCCCCTGCTTATACTAATGCATTTTGTAGTTTTCTCTAGGGTGACTCCAGATATTGCCTAATTTTAATTTTGAAAGTAACATGTCTGATGCAGTGAAATAGATTGATGCATGTTAGTGTTACTGGGATGGTGTTTGGTTTGATTTTTTTTTTACACAAATCTTTCCTTCCTTGGTTGTTGCTTTCCCTTCTATTCTATCAGTCCTCTCTGTCTTCATTGCCCTTTTAAGCGCTGCCTGCCCATACTGCTATTTATCTAAAGGGTCAACTACGTTTATGTTTCTTCATTTGTTTACACTTGCCTCTCTTCTTCCCCACAGCCACTCTGCAGCAGTAGGGGACATTTTCTTTAAAAACAGAGAGAATAGAAACAGTCTCATAACAGTACCACAGAGCAGTGGTCCCCAACCTGCGGGCCGCGAAGGCCATGGCGCCGGGCCGCGGCTCCCTCTCCCCGCCCCCCCCGCAGTAAAAAACTTCTCAGCCCGCAAGCTTGCGGCCCGGGTAGCTTCTTACTGCAGGAGGGCGGGGAGAGGGAATCAGGGCCGGCCGCGCCCATGCGGGCGCGGCCCGATGCGTGGGCGCGGCCTGTGGGTGCGGCCCAATGTGTTGGCGCGACCCACGAGTGCGGCATGATGCGCGGGCACGGCCCGCGGTTGCGGCACGATGCGTGGGCGCGGCCCGCGGGCGCGGCCGATGCGTGGGCCGCGGGCCGCACCCCGATGCCCTGCCGGTCCCCAACCTCAGAAAGGTTGGGGACCACTGCCACAGAGGGAGGAAGTGCTCCCCCTATTGACCACTTGGTGAAATCCCCTCCTACACGGTTATTACTCAAGAAAATTATTTGGAGGGAGGCGGGAAATGAAGAAATGTGATATGCGATTGATCCCAGATTGGCTGTGACAGCCCACATGATTTTCTTTGAGCAACTAAGGCCTCAGCAATGAAATTGTGGTTTCCCAATAAGAGGGTAGCATGCATAACTGTGAAAGCAAAGAAAAACAGGGGTGGCTAGCACCATTTCCTTCTAGTCATCACCATATACGAGCCAAGCTTTGTTCTAAGTCCAAACTCAATCCTCTAACTACTAAATATTTTCTTGTTTTCTCTATCAGATGCATTTCCTGTGACCAATAATCATTTCCTTGAAAATACCTCTTGCTCATATTCCCTTACTGTGCATTATTTTTAGATTGTGCCTTTTAAGAGCCTCATTCATGACCAGTGGGTAGTAGTAAATCAATTTTAACAAAACCCTCTTAATTTTAAAGCAGCAATTATACCACAATAAATTCACCTCTTTTCCAGTAAGCAGAAGGAGAGAGTCTTGACTTGTAGTAGTTAATCTTCTGATAGTGTCATAATTACTGTAGTAATTTCACTTACCTCATAAAATAATTGTTTCTTCCTCCACCCTCTTATCAATAGCCCACAATGGGTATAATTTTTAAAGGAATGTGGAATTACTATACACATATTGCATAGGTGTAATATTTCTGGTTGCATGGGAAACGGAGCTCTTCCACAGCCAGGCCTAGGTAAGTCATACAAGTCAGTTGATAGCAAGTTGCCCAGTGGTTTCTGCCTGTCCTGGTTCCAGGGAGTCCCCCTTCTAAGGCCCAAATATCCTCTAAAGTGCCCTGTTTCATCTCCTGGTCTTAAAAAAAAAAAAACTACAGTGCAATCATTGGGGGAGGTGGGACGCTCCAGTGTATCCCTTTTTTAGATTCTGGGGTACTTATTTACATTTGACTGACTTGCCTGTTCACAGGCCCCGTCTTCTGGTTTAAGTATTCTAGATTTGTCCAACTTGGCTATTATAACTGATGATGATGATGATGATGATGATGATGATGATGATGATGATGACGACGATGACAGTCTCCTGTAGTCCTCTTCCCCTTTTTCAGGATAGCTAAGATCTGCACATGGCTGCTTTGGAGAATGATTTGATAGGAAAGGATGTTGTAGCCTTTCCTTCCATTCCTCCTGAATTATTTAAATTGTTTTTCAAAAGTGCAAATGGTTCTACCCTGGTGGGGGAAGGGAAAATATGTGGTGTTTGTTTTGAAAAATCTGTTTTTCAGGACTGTAGTGACAGTTAACTCCCTAGATTATATCAGGCTCCTAATGCCAAGGACAAGACCCTTGTTCAATAGAAGGCACCAGACATCTTCAAAGAGCTTCTGCCTCCACCAGGCATCACTCCTGCCAATCAGCATTGCTGAAATTAGGATCCTAAGGTAGGGTATAATACTGCTTGGGTAACCACAGCTATTTAGCTGTAAGTGTATTCAAAGAATTGTCTGCATAAACTATTAGGATTAACCTATACACAAAGTGTGTGCTATCTATTGATGTCAGCTTCATTTGTCATGGTCACACAAGTTTCTGGGTGGTTTTGCTAAAAGAGGAATCAAATCTGTTATATTTACCGAAGCCACACAATTGAATATGATCTGTTTCATGTACAATGTTAATCTAGTGCATTGCATTCAGCATTTTTTTAAATTGAGCTTCTGTTTCGTATTTGCCACTTTAGCTATGATTTCTGAGATATTTATTTAAAATATTTATAACCATGATTTTTTCCTAGGAAGGTAACAATAGTGTAAAAATAATATAAACAATTTAATAAACAACACACTTGAACAATGTATACCCCAACCAGTGGGCTGTGTCTCAAAATATATATTCCGAATGTACATGCGCATTGCATTTCTGCATGGTTAGCATTCATAGACCTCCTCCCTCATACTGACAGCTCATCTTGGTTGTTACTCAGAGGCAGAAATATTATCAAATTTCATGAACACCCTACTATTTCAATAAAGAGTCCCATTTTTTTTAAACATGATCTTTCTCTGCTTGGGATCTATCCCCCAAAATGCATAAGCAGCACAAACCTGAGGGCCATCAGTGCAACAGCAGTGCCACTAGCCTTCTTGCTAAAGGGAATCTACAGAGGCTGATGACCAGGCAAATGCTCTAGAAGCTTGAGTGCACAAGCAATGCCCCTTCGCAGCCACAGCAATCGTGACAACATGCCCATAAGATGTTACAGGAATGGGATAGTATAACTATGATGCATGGGGTGAGGAGCCAATCAATCAAATGGCAGCAGCCAAGGGGACCTGGATCCATAGACACTTAAGCAGAAGGGTGACAGCAACACTAAAAAAAAGCCAGAAGCATACCAATAGTGATCCCAATAAGATCTACCCAAAAGTCCCATGTGAAGCAGCAAGGGTGGCCACCAGGAAAATGGTACATGAAGGGAAAAAGGGACACAGGGGCATCCATGTGTGCTGGACAGTTAGTTGTGGGAGTTCTTCCCACACCATACCTACAGTTTCAAGGAAGGCCCTGAAGTGCACTCAGGGTGACCCCTCCTTGCCCCCAATGGAGCAGCAAGCGGTGGGCTGCATGGACAGGAGCCTGAATAGGGCCTTAGATCATTACTGGCAGTTTCTGAAGCAGTTCCTTGAAGAGCATCTACCATCAGTCAGTGCTCCAAGTGACAGCCACCACTCACTGAGCTGCCACAAGAACCTAATTCTATAACATCTCTCCATTCTTGTCAGGTGTTCAGCCATTGCCTCTTGATACTTGCCCACAGAGACAAGAGGATTTGCGGTTCTTGGTGTGAATCCCTAAGTCCTGGGAGGGGTCAAAATGGGGCAATCAATGGGCCTACAAAGACACCTGTGCCCTCTTTCTCTGGCTCTACAGACCCCAGACCAGAGTGCAGTTCAGCCTGGTCATTAGCCTTAGCACCTGACAGCCTGGCACCACCCTCCCTACTGAGCTAGTCAACTGTAGGGGGGAGGCAGAAGTGAGCAGACAGCAAGCTTCGCTTGGGACAGTTCTGAAGATCTGGATGCAGCACCAGGAATAATGTGAGCCCATGGAAGTCAAATACCAGACAGGACTTCTTTCAAGTAGTAGGTGTTCTCTGCCATCTGTTGGGTGATTCTCCTTCTAGGAGTAATCTAGCCCACCTGGAGGATGACTGCCTGGACAATGGATATGACTCTGGTGAGGAGATACAATAATTTCCTGGGTGGGCACATTGGTGGCTGTCTGGGTAGGCTGCCCCTGGTTTTGTTGGGGCCAGTCTCAGTGGTGGATGCATTTTGATGTGGTGCCTGTAGGTGGCACCCCTGCTAGCCAAACACTGGGCCACTCTCTGCCCCAGGGCTGTCTGCCCCAGTCACCTGGGTGCTGTCACAAAAACAATTCGGAGGGGAACAGAGTGTGGTAGGAGAACCTGCTGAAGGAAATTCCAGGCATTGAATGTATCTTGCTTCATACTGGAAGATATGTGTTATGACCATTGAACCAAGGTACAGTGGCCGGGTGACATTCTTCTGCTGCTCCAAACTGGCATGCCTGGGAGACAAAAATGGGGGGGGGGAATTTTAGTAGAGGCAAGAGCCTGTTGTCCCTCTGCTACTGCTTCTCCCACCTGTCAGTGAGTCCTGCTCCCACGTGGTGTGCCTGTCACTCAAGTGTGTGTGAGCTGTCTGCATGGTACATGATGCTAAGCCTCATGGTCACATAGACAACCAACATAGCCCTGTGCTGTATGACTTGCCATCTGGCCTGCATATTTATATTTCAGCAAGTCAATCTAATTTGATATTTATGAGTTTGTAGTTGTGGGGACCTTTTTATAAGATGGATGTTCTCTAAATCCTTATGTCTGGTCATCAAGGACTTCCCTTCTATGTCATATGAATATCATACCAGTCTTTTGGCTTCACTGCCTGTTCAGTTAGTATTCATTTATTTATTGGATTTATAAGCCCACCCTCTTGGCACAGCCATCTCTTGACATTCTTAGCTATCTTCTTGACATTCATTATACTATATAAATCTGCTGCATCTGCTGTCTTTTAGGTCACCTGATGAAACAATCAAAATCCCCCAGTGTCTCAAAGCCTTTTCCACTTTTCCACTTTTCCTGTTCTGTTTAATGGTATTGTGTGTATTTCAAGCCTGCAAAATTAGCAACAACTGACATTCAAAAGCAAAAACCTTACTACCTGAATAAAATTGCATAAAATTACTTGTTTGACTTCTATTGTTTTGGCTTAAAAATGATTTCAAATGGTTTTATAAAATGAAATATTTTACATTTTGCTTTTGCGTCTGTGTGTGCACATGAAATGGGGTTCAAACCAGTTATTACAGTTAAACTTATTCCGGCTTTGGGACTGAGGTATTCAGGAACCTATCCTTGCTTCTGATGACATCACTTTGAGTATCTTGTAATTCTGGGCTCCTATATATTTTTATAATAAGACTTATAACTCAGTACAAAGTTCAGTTTATGAAAAGATGATTATTAATTTGGGGGACTTACCCGTTTCTCATTTTTAATGCCATGAATTCGCAAGCTCTCATTTTAACTGGAAACTTTGCAAGATCATTTGTATCCAGGTTATACTTGCACTCCATCAACTGGTTTGCAACATTTGTAGGTATATATTTCCTAATTTAGTATAGATCAATGGGAATCCAGACTGCTTTATTTTTTATGTTCCTGCTGAAACTCAATGTACATTGAGGGTGGGGTGAAGAGAACAAATGTCCAGAATATGTAACATGAACAAAATGTTCAGAAAATGCTGAGTTTGATTCCTCACTCCTGCACATGCTGGGTGACCTTGAGCTCAACACAGCACTGATAAAGCTATTCTGACCAAGAAGTAATATCAGGGCTCTCTCAGCCTCACCTACCTCACAGGGTGTCTGTTGTGGGGAGAGGAAAGGGAAAGCGAATGTAAGCCGCTTTGAGACTCCTGGTAGAGAAAAGCGGCATATAAGAACCAACTCTTCTTCTTCTAATTCCTAGGTACTTATCAGACAGTTTAGAAATGCAATGAAAATGCATAAAATATCCACACCATATAAGGCTTCAAGGAAACCTTTATGAAAGTGCTGAAATTTCTTCAAACAACACAGAATACTTTATTGCTTGTGCAATTTTTACTTAAGCTAACACTTCTGAGAACCAATGAGTGTCAGAAAGACCTCATGGAGTTACTGTTTTGTATTTTCTCATTTTGTGGTTGATGTGCTGATTTTCCACTATTACTATTTTTAAAGAAATGGAAACATGAAATTTTAGGAAGTTAGTCATTACTATAATCCATATTTAAATGAAGAAATAATATGTGTTAGGAAAAGAGTATCAAAATAAACATATGGTCCACAAAGCTAAACATCTATGCTAAAAAAAAAAAAACACCATTTGGACAATATCAAACTACACAAGCAGCAGAACATTCATGCTGGACCAGAGAACAAGTCACATCTGGAAAACTTTCTAGGGATCAGAACTAACCAGGTTCTAAAGTGTAGGTTCAAGGGAATAGCCATGTTGGTCTGAAGTAGGAGAACAAAAAGAGAGTCCAATAGCACCTTTAAGACCAACAAAGATTTATTCAAGGCATGAGTTTTCAAGTGCATGCAGACCTGAAGTCTGAGGAAGAGTGCATGGTTTACACCTTGAATAAATCTTAATTGGTCTTAAAGGTGCTATTGGACTCTATTCATGCTCTAAAGTGTGTTAATGGGGGTTTCTTTGTGTTTCTTCTAGCTTTTTCCTCATTAATCCTCTTAGTCTGTCAGAGCTTGATGGTGGCAGAAACAAGACCTGACAACCCTCAGTCTCTATTGTCAGCTTGAATTTGGGCAACTAGTTAATGTGGAAGACTTGGGCATAAACCAGCAGAGTCTCATTTGCACCAATAAAATGTGGATTTGTTTATGTTCAATTACTGTTGACATTACTGACAGCATTGTACCAACAAGGCTTTCATTTTTAACCCCAGCTGTTTGTATCCAAGAGAATAAATGTATAATTGTGTCATTATTACATCGCTGAGAATTCATTTTAAAGAATGATAACTTTGGAAGTTAGGATGTATGAAGCACTCATTCCAAGATGGTTTTTTAAATCTTACCAAAGCACTATTATTTTTTTAGCAAGATTTCCAGATTCACTTTCAATTTCATTTTTGTTAAAGTGTGTACTTGAACAGTGTGAATTTTTCGCTATTCTTATAAGAGTCCTTTGTATTCCTTTTCTTCAGAATTCAGAGATGTTTTGGCAGATCTGGATGTCAAAATTTAGCTCAGTTTTTGTTGTAATTGAAATTTTGCAGGAACCCCTCCAAGAATAGTGAATAGCTTTCAAAATATGTGGTTAGTATCCTTGCAGGAAAGGGGGAGGGTAATTATTTTATTACCATTTCATATAGGACACTTTTGGACCCATATAAGCAGCAGAGGATATCACTGGGTACATTCATGGACTACTCAGTAACTACTCAGAGGAACAAAAAATGTGTTAGAACATGCAAGATCTGTAGTGTGGATATCTCAACAGAATATGAAGAATATCCTTCATGGGGATATGCCCTTTTTTCAAATAAGCTCCTCCTGTGTTTTGACTGGCTCAATTGGAGACCTGTGCTACCAGAGCCTGGATTATATCCAGTATAAACCAGACCCTTTGGACTATATTTCATGGTGCCAAAAACTCTGGGTCAGCATTAATGACAACAGACTTCATCATGGGATGAAATTAGCACTTGTGGGCTTCTTCAATCAAGGCTATTTCAATTAAGATTCTGGACTTTGGACACTTGCTCTGGCCTAGACAAAAAGCAAGTTAGTCCAACCTTCCCAAGAGAGCATCCGTGATGCTTGGCATGGCTGACTGACCTCTCATGAACTCAAAAAATATCCTCCTTCCTGACTCCCCACCCCAACCCACTAAATGGCAGATCTCAGAAGTGCTTTCTTAACTTTGAATCCTTTCCTATTTGTTCTATCATGCCAACTTGCCAAGAGTTTTATTGCTCTATGTATTCACCTAGATATTAGAATATCAAACTAGGTCCCAATTTTCCCAGAACATTCTCATCGATCACTTTGATCCTGGACATCCTGAATTGATCAACCTTTTGCTCACCACATCAAAAAGGGAAAACCTGCATCCTTTGTCCAAAGCCTGCTTTTTGCCTATGTGACTTTTTACCATGTATCTGGCTCAGTAAAGGGTATATAAACCCTTGCTTTGGGATCTGCACACACTCTCCCTCTCTGGCAAAGCCCAACTTGGATGCAGATTTGATTCCTGTTGCTGACCCCACTCTCTCAATACACCCAACTTCTCCATCTGTGCAAGACAGATAATATGAATCTTGTTGTCCTCTTCCTCAAACTTAACCATTTCCTATCTTAGGAGAATAAGGGCCTGCAGTCATAGTGTAACAAGCAGGCATGTAGCTTTTAGCTCCTTTATAAACAATACATTTTGATAACTGATACAGTAGTAAATTTGTGCATGAAAATTGAGCAAATAAACCTATATATGGCTGAACTGAAGGAAGCAGCAAACAAACTTACAAAATCCCACTTAAAGAAATGGAGGAGCAGTGTTGAGTAAGCGAGTCCCCCAAAAGACAAAACAAAAACCCAAAATAACCTCCTTAGAACAAAGACTAATCAGAAAACTATTCCATCAGTGCATCATGCCATTAATCTGCAATCCCATTTCAAAAATATGAAAAACACTCACAGACTCCAACAAAATCAGCTGGCTGTATTGCTGGGAAACTTTAGAGTAAACTACAATAAGTAGAATAGTAAAAGGATTCTCTGAGACAGTTTCTCCAATGTAAATTAATGGAGAATGATATCAATGACCTTTATTGGCTGCCATGTAAGAACTTTTATAAAAGGCTAATTATTACATGCAGGCAGAACAAGGCTGTAATTCTGCTTATGCGTAGGAGGGAACTTTTTGACAAACATCAGAGGTTTTTTAACTAGAATCTTTAAAGACTTTGCATGGGAGGGCACAAAGTCAGATCAACAGCTATTGAGGAGTAAAGCTTAAGCCACAAAGACGTCAATGAGAAAGGAAAAGGAACTACAAATTCATTCTGAGCATGTAGCCATGTTTACTAAAATAAGAAACAAAAAATCAAGTTGGCCTAGGGGCAAATTAAGCTAGGAACCATCAGTAACAGAATCCCAAGGAGTCTTACTCCAAGAAGAAGTGGAATTGGATCCTCCTGCCCTATACAAGTGTTTCAGGAAAGGTGAGTACAATCTAAACCCAATCCAAAGTACTTAGCACAAGAACTGCATTAGCTGCAAGAACTACATGAAACAAGAGTGCAAGGCCAAATAAATCCACAATTTACCTCAGAAGGAGAAAGTAGTCAGGCATCACCTCTAATTGAACTGGACTCCATGATTACATGATGCCAAGATAGGCCCAGCTCCCACAGACCAGCCAACCCACTTAAGTTAATATCTCGGAATATAGCTAGCTGGTCCCGGGTTCTCCATAGGAAAAAGTCAATTCAAGTTAGAAGCAATGCAAGGTTAGAAGCAATGCAAGGACAAGGCCCTGGGGGACTGAAGGGTGGCCTAGGTATCCTGGTATGCACTAAACTAAAGGCAACATCTATTTCCTTAAATCTTTTGAACAATATGGCTTTTGGTATTCTGGTAAACTGAGGATCCATCAAAATTTTGAAGTTGATAGACACCAAAGCTGTCTGGAAAGCCCTAAAAGAATATATACTTGACACTAGCCAGGAGCATCCAACAGCAGGGGTCCTAGTTGTAGAGGACTTAAACCAGGGGTAGTCAAACTGCGGCCCTCCAGATGTCCATGGACAACAATTCCCAGAAGCCCCTGCCAGCGAATGCTGGCAGGGGCTTCTGGGAACTGTAGTTCATGGACATCTGGAGGGCCACAGTTTGACTACCCCTGACTTAAACACACATATCAGCCCAAATGATCAAGCATTTCACACCAAATAACTTGGATCAGCAATTAAGAGGACCCAGTAAACTATTTCCTCCCCCATGCTTTTAAAGATAAACAGTCAAACCAAGAAGGGATTCAACTTGCCTCAATGACCCATACATTAAATGTATTTGTATTAAATGGGTAAACATATAGGGACTATCCTGGAGAATTTACATACTTGTTAGGAATAAGAGTTGGCACTATTGACTATATGCTGACCGATCCAATTTTCAAAATGGCAGTCAGTGATTTTCAAGTGCTTCCATACTTACAGGGGGATCATCTCCCTCTTTTCCTTTATTTCTCTCCCCCCCCCCCGACCAACACTGCTAATACAAACCTGAGTTCTTCCCCAAAATTTCTCAACTGGAACACCCTAGATGTCAGTTAAGATGGTCCCCACCACTAGACGAATTGGTTAAAAAAATGTTAGTCTCTGACAACTTAAAGGGACTCAGCAAGAGGTTTCTACTACCTAGTTCCAGACAGAACCCTCTTTCATTATATGCTATACTTGTTGACAGGTTGAAGATTGTCCTAATCCAAGAAAACACATCATATAGTCATACAATGAGCTATTTTAATAAGCCTTGGTTTGATAAGGATTGTATCAAATTGAAGAAAGACCTGACAATCGCATTAAAATGGCATATTGAAAACGAAGCTGGGTTTCTGAATAATGAGCCTTCACAAATTTTAAATCTCAAGAAAAAGTATAAAAATCTATTAGCTATCAAAAAGAAAAAATATAGTCTTGAGCTCTGGCGGTCCTTAATTGAGTCTGTGAGGGATAAAAAACACCATTCTCTTTTGGAAGCTGACTTCGGGGGTAAAGTCGTGGCAGAATGCCTACTGAATTATGCATGACCCCACAAAAATGGGTCACTCACTTTCAAAACCTCTGTAATTATACCATGGAAGCAAACCCACTAAGTACACTGGAGGGCCTTCCAGAGTGGCCCCCAGTCACTTAAAATGAAGTAAAATCACTCCTTTATCGGCTAAAGGAAGGTAAAGCCTCAGGGCTGGATGGGACCCCCCTTGAACACCTAAAGAACAATGAAGACTGTTAGATCCCAGTACTAGCGACTCTTTTTACATTTATTGATTCCTCAGGTCATATCCCCATCGGTTGGAAGACAGCAGTTGTTGTACCTTTTTACAAATCTGGCAATCGAAGTGACCTAGCAAACTATTGCCCTATTAGCCTACTGAGCATACTGATGGCTACCCAGCCCAAAGCTTCACACCACCTGTGCCTGAGTACAAATAGAATAAATCATGATCCACCTGAAAATATTTGGGTCAAAAATATGTGTCTATGTTCCTAAAGAGAAACTAAGCAAGATGGACATGAGAACTGAGCAAGGCATATTTCTAGAATATGCTTTAGGATATAAAGGATATAGGATCCTTGATCTATGAATTGATACTGTAAAGATCTGTAACATGGTCTATATTGATGAGGGGAAAAACTACACAGAAAAGGTGAAATCAAAGAATCCACATAGTTGGAGGGAAACAGAATAGAGCAACGAAAAGCATTCCAACTGTTTTCATCCTGTCCTTGTCATGGTGCATTGTAAGTAAATTATTAATTTAGTATTTTCTTGGTACCTCTCACACTGTGGAAAAGAATTCCGGAAGAAGTAAGAAAAGTTAGGTATTCTTGAAAGACTGTAAAATCAGTCTTTTAAATAGAGCAGTTGGACCTCTTTAGAGGACCCTGAATTGTAATTAGTTCTTAGGGTCTGGACAAATGTCTTGTTTGCAGAGATGGGGATTATCATTATTTTTGCTGCTGGATTTTTACTGAGTCTTGATTTTATTAGTTCATATTGTAATTATTATTTACAGTCTTACTTTCTTTTGTTACCTGCTTTCGTTCCTACTTTAGATTTAGGAGAAGGGCAGGCAGTAGATATTTCAACAAATAAATAAAATATATGAATGGATATTCA
Organism: Paroedura picta; assembly: GCF_049243985.1. Taxonomy (NCBI): domain Eukaryota; kingdom Metazoa; phylum Chordata; class Lepidosauria; order Squamata; family Gekkonidae; genus Paroedura; species Paroedura picta. The sequence continues at coordinate 48,734,133 of NC_135376.1, forward strand.
GTTTTTGTAGCTGAGATTCAAACTACACGTTTGGATAAGTCACTCATAATATGTGATAGATTATGACTGGATTTTTCAATTACTTTTAAATTTAACCATCTGCTACAGGAACATTTGAGTATAATTTGGTTCAGGACTGTAGCTAGATGGATTAACACTTCATTCTGTGTCATTTCAACCTTTGTCTAAAGTAGTGGTTAGAGTATCAGAATTGAATCTGGGAGAACGACATTTAGATCTCAGGTCTAAGGATAAGAAGCAGCATTTGGTTTAAATTTAATGAGTGTTTATTAATTAAATATTTATATCATTATCCTGCATAAATGATAACTACACCACAATGATATCTATATTTATGGTATGATGGTTTTTGTAAGCTATTTCACTTTGACAAATGATTGTCCAGAAATGTGGGAAATTTGGGTTTATTCACCCGCCCTAGTCCTAGACACACCACTCCATGTAGCAGGTTACTTAGTCATATAAGAATTGATACCTTTTGATGGTACCTTTAATTCAAAGATATTTAAAAAAAAAAATAGCTCCTGCCATATCAAGGCACAAAGCAAACAGTTATCTCTCTGAAGACTGGAGGGTCAAATTTAGCTAAAACTCAGTAAGACTTAGAGTGACATTTAACTGATAGCTTCCATTAGATGTAGGGATGAGATATAGGGAGGAGAAAAATCATCAACATTTAGCCTGTAGGGGTTGGAAGATAAAGTTTTCTACTGAGAAATGGTGTACTATGCCTACCTTGAACAAATTGAGTCCTCTGTCTATAAGACAGAGCTAATATCTTTAATGCTAGAAGGTGAAATAGAAACATAAAGGATTATCTTAGGTTGGGCAGTATCCCAGAGATTGAAATAATTTCTCAAAGACAGAATGATGTTATGCTTAAAGAAAAGGCATTGTGGCAATTGCTTCCTGTCTGGACCTCTGTTAAGATTTGGGCACAGTTGCATAGTATCAGAAAGCATCAAGAGTCTATTTCCTGGGCAGAAGTGCTGTGGCAATGAAGCTGTTTGAGGTTCTTCCAGGAACATTTATTCCATTCGTTGGAAAACACAATGAGGAAACCCTGGAACTAAACAGTAAAATCCTCCCCACTATGGAATCTGCCCCCTGCTAGCCACACTTCTCTACAATCACGTGGTCTGCTTTGCTTCTCTGAAATCACATGGTCTGTTTTTTTAATATTGTGTATGTGTGTGCATGAAGATGTTGAATAATGTTGGGAAAAGAACCATGCCCCGAAGTTCCCCACAGAGGAGCTCACAGTGGTGTAATTGTTCCTTCCCAACTGCTGACCTCTGTCCTCATCCTTGGAGGAAGGAGTAGAGTTGTCTCTGGAGGTTGTCCACCAGTGCAACCAAAGCTATTCCACTCCATGGCCAGACTGGAAGCCTGACTGGAATGGGTCCAGGACTGATGCTTCATTCTGTTATGCTTGTAGTTGATCGACAGCTGCCGGTTCAACCACCTTTCCTAGAAATGTTAGATACAAGACAGGGTGATAACCTGAAGGGGTTGAGCAATGGTTTCTTTATTAGAGGCCAAACCACTGCCTCCCTTAGGCTCCCTGGGAATGTTCCTGCAGACAGGTACAAGTTTATTATCTCCAGGACTTTTTCTTCACTGGGAATTTGCCCCAATTCATCACATTCCTGGTTCCACATGACTTCAGTGATGGGCTGGGTCAGCCCCAGGCCTGGCCTTACTAAGGCCCTCATTTGCCCTATGGTAAGGGAACATGGATAATTCCACATTCCCTTTTTTGCTCTGGGCAGCAATGGTGCCTATGTCATGCCTGAGTCTTCTGGAAGTAAAGATTTGGGCTGTACTGCACAGCACCTCCCAATCTGCAGCTGTGAGTATGGCATCCTGAAAGGGACAAAAAATGCCCCAGGCTGCTCCACTACCCAGATGACTGTTGCCTCTACCAAGCATTGTTCTGTGTAATTGCTGTAAGGCCTGGATAGCATAGAATTCTCCCTGATGGGGTTTTGCATGGTTTTGCTGATGATTTGCTAGAAGGATGTTGTTTGCCAAAAGATATCAAGAAGATATCACACTTCTTGAAACATAAGTTCTTTATTTAAATGAGCAGAAAAATTCACTATAATAATCAAATGGCTCTTATTTTGTCGTTATGAGGTATTTTCCTGTGACAATGCATTCTGGAGTCAGATTGCCCTCATCAGAGTAATGGTACATTTAGGGCATCAGAGCAAGATTCTTCCAACCAGAATAAAATGAACAGCTACTGATATTTTTAGAAGGGCAGAAGCACACTGATGTGGATCTTTAATCACCAGACATCATGCATCATTTTCATCTGTCCCAGAATTTTTCCTCTTAATCATCATGAGCCTTTAACTCAACAAAACCTCATTCCCATAAATAGAGGTGTATCCTTGAAGAGCCCATGATAAGGAAAAAAAATGTACATTGGAATTGTCATACATCCTATCATTTGATTACACTTTCTCACCTACAGTGCTTCCAATAATCAGACACTAGTCTCTCATTGTAGGTAGCCATGATAATAGGACACACACACAGAATAACTCAGACAGGAGTAGGGTGGTGATGAAAGAAGTTCCGTGCAGCATTGGATTTATTATCTAGCTCACAGACATTGAGGATACCACACCATGGTTTGGTTTTGGTTTCTGAAACAATGTTTTTGTTTTCTGTAGGCATTCATTAAAAACAAAAGCAAAAACATTAGAAGTGTTGGTGGGAGATAATTGTTCAGAGAAACCCATTGTTTTAGGAGAGATTTATTCCCTAAAGAGAAACTTTAGATCATATGAAAGATTAGTCTTAATTTTAAGTGATTCCAAAAATCATAACATTTGACAGCTTTTGTAAAAATTTTGTCTATTATGAAATATCTTTGGATTATTCTGAAAATTCATGTATCTGGCCAATATGAACTAACAGTACAATCCTAAGTATAGCCACACCCTATATAATTCTACTTAGAACTGCACTTCATCTTCATTTATACATAATGGATTGCGAGATCTCAACTTGAGTGTTCAAGGCCTTTACTTTGGGATTGTAGTTTATTTGTCAGCATCTTTCCATGAGAAGGATTAAAACTTTGGAACAATATGCCATTGGAAATTAGGGTTATTTTGTATCTGTTTTAAGAGTTTTCACTGAACCTATCATGCCCTTCCCTCAGCTGTACTTGAAGGGAGATACAAGAAAACTCCATATGGTGAAAGGAAGTGCCCCTGTGGCTCTGGTCAAATAGAAACATTGGAACATATCCTTTTGTATTGTCAGTTTTATGATGACATACGTTCCATATTTATCACACCATAGTTACATAGAGTCCCAGGGTGCTCAGGACAATTTTATATCTCTCTGCTGCTCACAGACACAAATTGTTCCATCACATATAGTGTCGCCAGGTTTTGTGCTGCAGCCATGAAAAGGCGGTGGAAGTTGACTAAAACTTAACAGACCCTGAGAGCATTTAGAACAATTTCCTATATTTCCATTTAATTCTAATTTATATTTTAGCAGACTCATAGTCTAAGTGTTTAACATAATGCTATTTTATGAGTAAAACTGTGTTTTAGCCATATTATTTATGTAACTGTGAAATTGTTTTGATTTTGCTGGTCCATGACCGTAATAAAGAATACTACTACTACTACTACTACTACTACTACTACTACTACCACCACCACTGAACCTATCTAGGTTGTTGACTGACTTCCTAGATACTATTTTCTACATCTGTCAGGAACCCCTAGGTTCTATTCCTGACCTAGCATATGCTACCATGTAGCTCCCATACTGTCATTCACATATATGACTGAGCTTTAAGGCTCAAATACTAAGGGCCATTTCGCACGGCTTCAAAATAGCACAATGGTTGCTAATTGAAAACGCTACTAATTTGCCTTAACGCACGACGTCGCAGACAATCTGCAACACTCCTGAAACCAATCAGCAAAAAGCGCTTCGTTGTAGCGCTTTTAGGGGAATCCAGAAAAGTGGATTCACCCTCCGGATAGCGATACACTCCTGCAACCAATCTGCAACAATAGCGCTAAAGACCTGTGCGTTACCATTGTTGCGGGTTCTTCAAAGTCCCTCCTCCTGAGCCTGTCCTCCAAACTTCCGGCGAAGCGATCGCCATTTTTTTTTCTCCGAGCGAGCGGGGATAAACGCACCAGCGAGCCTCTTTCTGTTTAGAGGCTTCCCTGGCTTCAGTCCTTCACCTTTAGTCACTAAGCACAAACCACATAAAAGCCCGTTTGCTGAAATAAAGTCCCTTTATTTTTTACACATTAATTCAGCCGAAAATCGGGCCCGTGAGAGGGGGGGGATTTTTTTTTTTATCACTCGAGGCAGCGTGCCAACGATCATACAATCAAACGACAGCTCACATTAGGCAGCTGGATGGGTCTCTCCGTTGCAACGAATCTACCTAGATTCGTTGCTATGGGTCTGTTTTTTTTTTTTTTTAACCTTTCTTAAAGGGAAAGGGGCTGTTTGGGAGCATGCTAACGGCTGCCCATTGGCTGCTTGACGGCCAGGGGCGGGACGAGCTTGGCAATAGCGCTTCCTTTCTAGCGATTTCTGCCGAGACCGGAAGCCTGTGGGAAATGCTAAAAAACGCAACTGATTCCACTACAAAGGCAGGTATGCATAACGACGAATTCCACTATTTTAAATGGTGATTTTTCATTCCGCAAACAATTTGCAACAAAGATCCCCGTGCGAAAAGGCCCTAAGTAAACCACTAGTTTAGCATTCTGTAAAATCATTTTGGCCATTGTATGTGACAAGGTGCTGGACTAAATGGACCAGTTATCTAGATAGAATAATGATTCAACAAGGCTCTTCTTATGTTCTTCTGTTCCAGCTGACCAGCTGATGTAGAAGAAGAAAAGTTAGTTCTTATATGCCGCTTCTCTCTACACGGAGTCTCAAACCAGCTTACACTCACCTTTCCTTTCCTCTCCCCACAACAGACACCCTGTGAGGTAGGCGGGTCTGAGAGAGCCCTATTACTGCTCAGTCAGAACAGCTTTATCAATGCTGTGTTGAACCCAAGATCACCCAGCTGGTTGAATGTGATGGAGCAGGGAATCAAACCTGGCTCGTCGGATTAGAAGTCAGTGCTCCTAACTACTATACCAAGCTGCCTCTCAACTGCATAAGGTCCCACTAGCTCACAGGTCGATCTACCCACACCACATCACCCAGAACTTCCTCAGTTAGTCATGGCATTATTCTTCTGAAACAATTACTTTTGCAAATAATTTGCAAAAAGGGTCCAATAGGACAGAAATCTGGAGAACAGAAGACCATTCTATTTGTTATTACCTGCCAGCAACATGGAAGGTAACTGATAACTCCACTAGCAATGTCTACATAATTTTCTACCATTTGGGAATCAATACCTTCAGAAGTAAAAAGGAAATGGTAATGTATCTATTTTCCAATGTAAAATATGAGTCATTATTAAAAGGAGAAATAGCTATGTATTTCCCCCCTGAAAAACCTCCTATCTACAGCAATTAGTAGATAGATAGATGGGAGATCGATACCCATACACATATGTCCATATCTTCTTGACCATGATACTAACTAGTTATGGAAAGCAACTGTCATGTTAACTTGTTTTACTGGATAGTTGCAGAGATAATATAGGGATATTTTGTAAAGTCTGAAACCTCATAGGGAAGGAAATAAATCTAAATAAATATCCTGAATAATGCAGAATCAAGTTTTGCCTACCCATATTTTCTGAAGCCAGTTAAAACTAGGAATGTTCCAAAATCTCATAAATGATTTCTTCTCCCTTGATCAGAATTGCTTCTGATATTCGCTGGAAGGCATTAAAGTTCTTGTTGAACCTTGGATCAAATACAGAATTGTATGTTTCTTCCTTAGCACTTCAGATCTTGGCTCTAAATAATGGATCTGACGAAACCAAATATTCCTCATGTTTGCCTGCTGAACCCAGAGGCGGTCCCTCCTGATTAGCATTTTCACTACTCTTAATACCATATACAAATATTGAAATAGGCCTAAATGAAGCTAAAAAGAAATGTAAGTGCCACATATATACAAAAAAAAATCTCATGCTTATTTTCTGCTAATATATCCATCTTTTTCAGTCATAGGATTCAGATGTCAATATATACTCTTGCAAGATGGATATTTATAATTACTGTGGATTTCAGTAGCTTAAAAGCCAGAATGAGGTGGCAAAAATTAGATTTTAATGAACATTTCAACAGAAGCAAAATATGAAATGGTGTCTTGAGGATATCATAATGACTTTGAAGTAAGGCAAATTAGATGAGCCTAGAATTAGTGGGGGATCAGGATGCAACAGCAGGAGAATAGCAATACTGAAAGGAGATTGAAATAACTTCAAATATAAATTAAGAGAGAAATTCATACTCTCAAATTAATTTTAATTTCTGGATATATATTTTATTGTTGCAGAACTGGTTTCAGTGGCACTGTGAAAAACAACCCTTTCTAATCACAAACAAAGGGTTTTGCAAGAAAGAAGCAACGATAGTGTCCATAATACTGAAGGATTTGGTTAGATTAGGTTTTGATAATATGTGGTGCTAAATACATTAGCAAGAGGCTCCCGATCATAATCTGTTCCATAGTGATTGTAATAGCCTTGAAATTTGACTGAAATACATAATTAGCAGCTAGGGAAAAAATTAACATGTAAATATATTTCTGCTCTTTTTCAGTGTGAGGCTGTCTCTTCATATCCTATCTTCTTGACTTAGAGAACCAATGTGGTACAAACTAGGAAACAGGAAGACTGTATCCTTCATGCTGCCAGTCAGCCATGAACTGAGGTCACTCTTAGCATAATCTCACAAGGTCTTGTAAGGATAAAATATGAGAGGGAATTGGCACACCATTTTGAGGTTTTTGGATGAAGAAAGTTGGGTAGAAATGTGATATTTACTCTTCTCTTAAGATTTTTTTGAGGGGAGGGGAGGGCTCCTGTAGTTCACATTGAACATAGTATTTTACTTGTTGAATCCGAGATTAGTAAAGCATTCCTATCCCACTCCCCTCAAAAATCCAGAGTCGCCAAAGGTTGCAGCAATTATTAAACAATCACCTTAATTTTTCATACAAATAAAGCGATGCTCAAAATGTATTTATTTACTACAGGCAAAGCCCATTGCACCCAGGGAAACAATGGGTGCTAGGATGCAAACATGCACTGTGGCCTTCCTGGGGGGTGGCTACATTGCGAAAGCACCTGCCCGCCCCTGGACCTGCCTACCCCAGTTATGATCTGGAGATTTGCTGGAACTGCAGGTCATTTCCAAGCAACAGATCAGTCCACGTGGGGAAAGTATTATTTGGCAGGGAGGCTTTGGGTCCCTATGGAGGTGCAGGGATGTCAGGCTCCAGATGGGAAACAAAGAGAAATGCTGCGTGGCAATAATAGCTAATAACAATAAACATAATTCATAAACTTGTCAGTTTCTTCCTTCAATGAAAAAAAATAAATTGATAGCACTATTTGCTTGAATAACTGAAAACTTTTCAGTCTATATGTTCTTTAATTCAATTCAGTACCAAAGTAAATAAAATTATATGCTACAATCAAACATGAAAAGATTGGTTGGCAAAGAACTTATAGACAATTTCTCAATTACTGACTTGTGTCAGCTATTCTAAAAGAATTTACCATTGAGAAACCTTTGAAATATTCTTCAGAAGTGGGATCTCCAGGTCCCAGCTGGAGGCTAGCATCCGTGCCACTGTTCAGGGATGCCAACCTCCAGATGGGACCAGGAGAACCTCCAAAATGAAAGCTCCTCTCCAGTCTGCAGAGATTGGTTCCCCTGGAGGAAAGGGCTGCTTGGGATGTGGATGGGGGTCTATGTAGCAGTCCCCTCTACAGAGAGAGTGTGAGGGAGAGAACACAGAAGACAAAAACACCCCCCCTTCTAAAATTGCAAACATTAACCACACAATCACCTCTCCTTGTAGGAAATACCTGCATGTCTCCTTCTTTGGATTGCTCTGAGAAGCCATTGGCCAAGAGGTTCAGATTTAAAGGGAAAGAATCTCAGTCAATGAGCGAGTAAAAAAATACTTACACCTTCCTCCTGCAACAGCTTTTTCTGCCTGTGCTCTAGCTACATCTCTTTAAGGCAATGGCAATGTGTACAGCTTGGCGTAGTTGTTAATAGAAGCAGCTTCTAATACGGCAAGCTTTATTTGATTCCCTGCTCCACCACTTGCTGGATGACCTTTTGTCACAGTCCTGTTAGAAATTGTTCTCACAAAGCAGTTTATCTCAGCGCTCTCTTATCCTTACCTACCTCACAGATTGTCTGTTGTGGCGAGAGAAAGGGAAGGTGATTGTGAGCCACTCTGAGACCCCTCAGAGTGACTCCAGAACTGCTGGAGTTCAGGCAGTGTCCTGATCTCACTAGGGAGCTTATTCCACCAAGCGGGACCATGGCAGAAAAATCCCTGGCCTTGGTCAAGGCCAGATGCACCTCTTTGGGGCCAGGGACCAGCAGCCTTTTGGCATTGCTGTAACATGGCCATCTAGCCTCTTATTTAAAATCTCCAAAGAGAAAGGGCCTACAACCTCCAGAGGGGGTCTGTTCCTCTTCAAACTGTCAGGAAGCTCTTCGTAATGTTCAGCCAAAAACCTTTTTGATTTAACTTCAATCAATTGGTTCTTGTCTGACACTACTTCTCTGCTCACACAGAGTGTTTGCCACCCTCTCCAATCTTTCTTACTTGGGTTCTGGCTTAAAAGTAGGTCATGAAGTCACATTCACCACCTTTCTTCTACCTTTTAAAATGAATAGAGACCCATAACAGCTTCACACTTCAGGTCCTCTTTCTTTCAGAAATATCCACAGGAAGGTTGGGTCAGCACATTTTAATAACAAGCTATGATGAATTGCTTTCTACACCACTGAGGTGAATTTTCCCCCCACTAGTAGATCTTTTTGGCTTCACTCAGCCTTGAGAGCTTCTGGGAAGTTGTATAGCTGCCTTTTCACTCAAATCCCTTTGTTAGAATGTCACTGAGACAGTTTTACTAATCAACTAATTATTTTATTTACAAAGAGTAGTGGTAATGGTAGTTCACACACACACACACACACCTGAGGAAATATACCCCTGATTTCCCCTCACAACTAGGCAGGGTTCCACCTCCTCTTTAGAAGCTTTCCCCTTCCACTTTGGCCTAATTTGGGAGCAAGCACCTGACTACCCAAATTCTCACTGTCAAATGACTGCTCTAGCTGACCAGACAAAGTGTGCATTAGCTCTGACCCAAAATTTCTGTCTTTCTTAGTGTCTAAGGTTCTGTTAGACCTCACTGACCAGTCTCAAACTCATCTCTGACTGAATTGCATGCAGCCCACAGCCAGTAGAACTGCCTCTCAGCTGCGGCTAGCCAATCACAGAGCTCAGAACCTGTTGCCCTGGTTCATATAGCTTAGAGAGGGCATTTAACTCTACCCTCACTGCTGTTGCTATTACAGCACTTAGATATTCCTCTTCCAAGTGCTATCACAGAAGTCGTCACTCACAGGTACTGACAAAATTTTGGAACAAATAATCAAACACTCGGTCCTTGAGCAGCTGGAACTGAGAGCTGTGATTTCTAAGACTTAGATTCTAAGACTTAGATTTCTAAGCTTGGAATAACTCCACGTGTTAAAACTGTAGTGTATAGTATTTCTACCTCTATTGTCAGACCAACCTTATCTCTTTTTTTGAGAAAGTGACTACTTTGCTGGATCAGGGGAATGCCATGGACATAGTTTATCTGGATTTCAGTAAAGCTTTTGATAAGGTTCTACATGATATTCTTGTTGACAAGTTGGTAAAATGTGGTATGGATCCTAATTCTGTCAAGTGGATCAATAACTGGTTGACAAATCATACCCAGAGGGTACTTGTTAATCATTCAGCATCTTCTTGGAAAAGAGTGATAGGTGGAGTACCCCAAGGATCTGTCCTGGGGCCTGTGTTGTTCAACATATTTATAAATGATTTGGATGAGGGATTAGAGGGGATACTTGTTAAATTTACAGATGATACTAAACTGGGAGGGGTAGCAAACACAACTGAAGATAGCAACAGAATACAGGATGATCTTGATAGGCTCGAGAAGTGGGCTAAACTGAATAAAATGAAGTTCAATAGGGACAAATGTAAAATTCTGCATTTAGGTAGGAAACACCAAATACACCAATATGGCAGTAGCATGTGCGAAAAGGATCTAGGAGTCTTAGTAGACCATACATTGAACATGAGTCAGCAGTGTGACTCAGTGGCTAAAAAGGCAAATGGGATTTTAGCTGTATCAAACCGAGTATCATCTCCAGATCATGGGAGGTGATGGTACCACTTTACTCTGCTCTGGTTCAGCCTCTCTTGGAGTACTGTGTTCAGTTTTGGTCACCCCAATTGAAGAGGCATGTTGACAAACTAGAACGTGTCCAGAGGAGGGCAACAAAGATGGTGAGGGGTTTGGAGTCCAAGACGTATGAAGAAAGGTTGGGGGAGCTTGGTCTGTTTAGCCTAGAGAGGAGACGACTGAGAGGGGATCTGATAACCATCAAGTATTTAAAAGGATGCCATATAGAGGATGGAGCAGAATTGTTCGCTCTTGCTCCAGAGGGACAGACCAGAACAAATGGGATGAAATTAATTGCAAAGAAATTCCATCTAAACATCCGGAAGAAGTTCCTGACAGTTAGAGCGGTTTCTCAGTGGAACAGGCTTCCTCGGGAGGTGGTGGGTTCTCCATCTTCGGAAATTTTTAAACAGAAGCTAGATAGCCATCTGATGGAGAGGCTGGTGCTCTGCTGCTTCTGGTGTCCCCATGGGGGATACTTTTTGGCAGTGGACCAGGTTGCAATCTTTTTAAATGCCCCATTTGCCCCAATGGTGCCACAAAGTGCTGCTGAGCTGGGGCATTTTCTGTCCCCTCTGGGCTGCCATAGGAGGGGGTGGAGCTGGGCCTTGAAGGCTCTTCCCTCATCCACAGAGGCCTGTGACAGGGCAGGTCCCATTGGAGAATGTGAATGTTTCTGCATGCTCATGCTGCAGGGCAATGGGGCACCTAATACACAGGACAGGGCTGGCACTGACAACATGTAGCCATGGGAATTAGCCAACTACTGTATGGGCAGCAGCCCAATTTTCTCTATGGAATCAGTATGGGTGTGTGTTAAATTGTATTTATGCTTACTAAATTTTATGGATACACAGATGACATTCGACTAGGATGAGAGGAAGAATTTCTATCATGACTAGAAATGCCCCTCTAGTTTCTGGAGTTGGTAGCTGTGAAAGGATACCCCATTGTTATTGTTTGAAACTAGATGAAAAAAATAAGACTGGCAGAGTTGATTACAAAAGCAATTATATTACTGTGAAAAATATTGACCCAAACTCAGGATCAAAATATTATTAAATTGGATTAAATAAAGATTATATAAAAAGCACAGAAAACTGAATTCCCAGTTTCATGTTATTACTAAACCAAAAGATAAAGGGAAAAAGCCCTCTGATTGCAGTACTAGGCCTGCCATACCAATTAAGGAAGCCTGGCAACACCCAAGTCACCATCTGCTGTGCTCAATGCATATGGGTGCACTAGCAAAGCATTACCAAGAAAAGCAACAATGATGTAATGGTATACTGGTTATTCTGAGTGTCTTTTTGTGTGCCATGTGTTAGTGAGCATATGCACAACAGTAAATGATTATTTCTGTGATCATATGTACAAAAAAGCATCAAGATTATTTCTTCTCCCTGTTTATTAAATGAATTGTCCCAGACTGGAATATTTTCCTTGTGCGACCACTTTTACTTCCTTCCGCATCCTTTGATTCCCTCTCTGTTGTCATTGCATACAGGCACATTGTTATATGTGAACAATGGTAGTATAAATGAGACCAGAAATGCAGCTGAGGAAAATGCAAGCTGTTGCAAACTACAAATGCTCCAGTTCTGGAAATAATTGAAGTTTTCCTAGAAATAACAGAATGAAGATTAATTGGAAATCAATATATGTAATGGATTTTTTTTAATGCTGAAATAATTCTGGGATGGAGGAAATCAGTTCCTTTTGAAGCTACAGGTAACATTCTAAGCAATGCATGCAGTTCATCTAGTCAAAGTCCCTTGATTCCAAAGAGCTTAAACTGGAGTAACTCTGCAGAGGATTGCACTGAAGGCCTCACATGGCATTATCTTCAAGTTGAAAGGAATGGGATTCATCAATGAACTGAGCTTTGTTCATTTGAGTCAACCAGTCTATAGATACCACCATACAAATAGGTATCTTGAGCATTTCCTGCTATGGTTCCCACATGATTGCACGGATTATCTGATGAGGTCAAAAAAGCTCCCTGAGTACTGTTATTCCACATAATGTATAAAATCGAGTTATTCAGGAAGCCATATAATTATATTTTTAATTGTGAACAAATCAGGCAATTCCATTGTAATATCTACTGTATGCATTATCCATATTGAATATTTTTTACTTTTAATTCAGTTTTATTGCATTGCTTGTTGTATTTATTATAGTACTGTTTTCATACTATTCTTTCATTTTGTGACCCAGCCCAAATGGATCATTTGTATGGGTTATAATGGTTTATTACATTTTTTAAAAATGTGTAATTGTGTGATCTGCCTAAATCTCAGCCAGATAGGGTTGCTACAAATGAAGTAAGTGGTAAGGTATACATGGCGGACCTTATTTGAACAATTTAGGGTGTTCTACAAATGGGGAGACATGACACTTGAAAAAAATTGCAAAACTTTGCTTTGATTTGGATTGGATCAGCACCATTTTTTGTGCATGTGCAATTTTGCAAAAACCTGATGCTGACATGTTCCACAGGTGTTTGTGGCTGCTGGGCACAAACTGAACAGGGCAGCTGATTGGCTCACAGCTGAATGACACCTTCAGCATGATAAAAACAGCTGTCAAACACATTCTTGGTAAAATCCGCAGCATCCCTGAATATTAGTCTTTATTTACAGCAATTTTGTCTTTACAAATGATTGGCACTGCTGGTATCAAAAGTTTGCTGCCTTCAGCATTATCTTAGCCAGCAGTGACCCTGTAGGCAAGGTCATTAACAGTTAATGGTTATTAATGATTAGAACCCAAATAGAGTGAGTTGCAAGCTAAACGGCATGGGAAAGCAGATGCAGATAGGGACTGTGTGCTATAAAGGGGGAAAATGCACAAGGCTAAAAGGTGGTTCTCCAGTTTAGGAGAAATTGGATTGAGAGGCAGCATAATTAAATTCATTGCAAGCTGTATCTGTCCTGTGTAACATAATAGAACTAAAGCAGAAATTGTATCTGATAGCAGAGCTTCCTATTGCCATGTTAATTGTCATGCTGCTGTGCTATCCAGCCACCAAATTACATTTATGCAGGATTAATTAGTACCATTCTCCATCAAGTTAATATTCAATGTAAATGAAGCCGATTAGCGTGAAGTTATGTGATGCCTTATGAGAACAGAAACAGTTTTTCTTTAAGGAAAGAACTATTATAAAGTCAGATTTGGTGGAAAGAAAATGAACTTTCAGCATTTGAAAGGCATCCCTTGTTTTTCCGTTTTTCTACTTCAGCAAGCAAAGTTGTTCAGAGACAGGGCCACAGTTTTTCAAGGACACATATCCACATCTCTTTTTCTCTTTGCTGAAATCACACCTGTTTTAAGAAACATGGTTTACTTTTAGTAGGAAGAGGAAGCTCAGAGCAAATGGCAAGATCAGTGTTGGAATGTTGTTTTTATTTAGACTATTTTGCAAAACAGTCTAGGGTCATAATTATATTCATGCTATGTAGAAAAGAAAATAGTTATCAAATTGAAGGATTCTTTAACTGTCAATGTATGTAATTCATTGCTAAGCAACTGATCCTAGCATTTCTGGAACTATATATGGAATATGCATAGAAGGAAACAATGAGTTGAATCCAGATGAGAAAATTGAACATGGCAGATCTGTTTCTGCTACCCTGCCTCCAGAAATTTCAGTTTATCCCCTAAATTCTCTGCTAGGAATGGGCATGAAAAGGAAAAATATAGTTCAGTTTGTAGTTCATGGCATGCCTGGTTCATGTACCATGGACTGTCATGAAATTTTAGGCATCAAACTGTCTCAGTTTGGGAGGTCTGTGACCCAGTAAAACAGCCCTCCAGCATGCAAGGATGCCAAAGTCACATGGAAGCTCTGGCTGGCTGTTCTCTACTGTCCTCTGAGTTTCATGAGGACTAGATTTTCAAGATCTAAATTATAACACCCCCAGAATGTGTCCACATAAAAGTGCTTTCTGGGAAAATGAAAAGTGAAGAATCAGGGGGTGATTCCACCCCTTTTTTTCTCTCTCAGGTTTCTGAGTGCCAGTTTGGTGTAGTGGTTAGGAGTGCGGACTTCTAATCTGGCATTCCAGGTTCGATTCTGCATTCCCCCACATGCAGCCAGATGGGTGACCTTGGGCTCGCCATGGCACTGATATAACTGTTCTGACCGAGCAGTGACATCAGGGCTCTCTCAGCCTCACCTACCCCACAGGGTGTCTGTTGGGGGAGAGGAAAGGGAAGGTGACTGTAAGCCCCTTTGAGCCTCCTTCAGGTAGAGAAAAGCGGCATATAAGAACCAAGACTTCTTCTTCTAATGCTTTTATCAAATTCAAGAGGGTTTTTCTTCCCCTTTGCCAGAGTTCCTTTATGTTCCCATTTCCCTTTATGTTCCCATTTAAACTTGCATTGGCACAGTGGTACTGGATTCTGGTGAGCATTCTGTACACTGAACTAATTGCACTGGGCTTGTAAATCTCTCCCACACACACACCCTGGCTTGGATTTCCTGTGCTTTGAGAACAATCAGTCCTTTAAAGCTTATATTGCCACAATGTATATTGAACTAGTTGTATTGGGTGGAAAAAAATATTTTTCCCTTCAGTTTTTAATGCAAGAATTCTGTGGTTTGATATTAATCCTCATTTGCTTGTATTGCTGCAGCTACAGGAATCTGTGGAATGGCTCAGGAATAAACCAGTGACAACAAATTCCCTAAACTTCCCCTTCCTTTGTTTAGTAAACATCATGATTGAGTGGAAACAGTCTGTTTGGAAATGTATCCATCTATGAATCTCTACAGACAGCCTCAACGTATAAGGAAAGTTTGTGCTAGTTGACTTGTCATAAACTTTACTTTGCAGGGCAAGAACTGGCCAAAATTAATCACAAACTTTCATTTGTGTCCATCCCTATTCTCTGAAAATGTGAAAAAATATGCTCCACTATGCATAGTAAGAAAGAGAAATCAGACAAAAATTATTTACTTTTCTTCTGCTGGCAATTTGCCTTGATGGGGGGGGAGGCCATTCCATTGCATTCCAAAGGAATGGAATGGAAAGATCCATTCCACCAGCAGCTTCCATAAACTTTTATGTTTATGGATTTTAAACTGAAATTAAAGCTAACGGGATGATGCAGTTCTGTTTAGCAGATCCTGAGAAGGTAAATAACTTCTGTCATTGTTGTGCTCCTCTCACAGCCATATTTGATAAAAGTTCTCATTTCAAGGACCAAGTCCAGGCTTTTTTGATCACCCTGGAAGGGTTTTTTGAATGAGTGACAATTAATTTTTAATATATTTTTAAAATTTGTTAAATATTGTAATATGAAGGTTGGTTTTTATATGCCAGTATTCTCTACTAAGACCCTCTTGTGGCGCAGAGTGGTAAGGCAGCCGCCTGAAAGCTTTGCCCGTGAGGTTGGGAGTTCGATCCCAGCAGCCGGCTCAAGGTTGACTCAGCCTTCCATCCTTCCGAGGTTGGTAAAATGAGTACCCAGCTTGCTGCTGGGGGGTAAACGGTCATGACTGGGGAAGGCACTGGCAAACCACCCGTATTGAGTCTGCCATGAAAACGCTGGAGGGCGTCACCCCAAGGGTCAGACATGACTCGGTGCTTGCACAGGGGATACCTTTACCTTTACCTATTCTCTACTACAATTTATCTCAAAGCAGCTTATAATTGCCATCCCTTTCCTCTCTCCACAACAGACACCCTATGAGCTAGGTAAGGCTGAGAAAGCCCTGATATTACTGCTCAGGCAGAACACCTATCAGGGTTGCAACAAGCCCAAGGACACCCAGCTGCATGTGGAGGAACGGGGTATCAAACTTGGCTGGCCAGATTAGAAGTCACCAGTTTTAGCCACTATACCAAGCTCTTCTCCATATATGGTCATGTCAGCCTGCCTCTGGTTCCCAAAATAGCCAGTGATGGGCCTGGATGGGGTGGGGAGGGTTCCCAGGTAGGCATGCATGCAGCTATGCTTCTCAACTATTTCCCACATTCCATATTACCAATCATATTCCACTTCTGGGGTTTCTTGAAGCCTAAAGAATGTTGCAGGGGTTTCTCACTGGTAAAAAAAATTGAGGACGGCTGACCTGGATCTGATAAACTATCAGGGTTTGACCTGGCACTACATTTTAAAAAATCCTGAGAAGTGCCATCTTTCCATGTAAACAAACATTTATATTTGCATTTTATCCTCCCCTCCCCCATTTCAGCCCTAATCCAAAAGATACAGAAAGACGTTGGTGAGGTCCCTGAGTGGATATGCAGGCATGTAATTCTATGGGTATTCTGTCCCATAATCCGGTCATGCAAGTTTGAGTTATAAGATGACAACAACTAGTTATAGTGAGTGGGTCCCTGAAGAGGCAGCCTTTGAATTTTCTTAATAAAGACTAAATCCAAATATTATTTCACTTAAATGTTTGACCCTGAACTATGACATCTGAAATCACCAAAAGTTGAATTTAGACACTATTCAAAATAAATTATCATTTATTTTTCTGAAATCCTTATTGTGATCTTTCAGACATACCTTGCTAATTTGAGAAATATGATTACATGTTGACACGTCCATGTAAACATCAGGACTTTATAACTTATTGCAGGCACTCTGTATGCAAAAAATGTCAATTCAGATGGCAGCCCCAAGAAATTTATAGAGCTAATAACATTCTGAAATGATTTAAATAGAAACTAATCAAAATTTGATCTAAATGGAGTTCACTCATACTTATTATACTTATGTTATCCAAACATTAAATTTCACTACATTCAGAAATAAGTAGCGAGGACTGTTAAAACTCTGCATTGTTTGTGGTACCTTAGTAACAGCATTTTTTTTTTCATGATGCAAGAATCATCAACGGGAGAGGGAGGGGGAGAGAGAGAGGGACAGAGACAGAGGGACATGTGGCCAATAAGGTCGTCGATCAACCAGAAAGTTTTACCAGTATTCCTTCAGAACAAGAGCACCTTGGCTGGTGTTTTTGAGTACAGCATTGTCACTTTCTGACAAATTATTGAATGCCTCCTATTTATGCAAACTACTTCATTGGGTGGAAAAAGGTAATAGGTAGAAATTTATCACCTATTGAAATCAAGAACAGTATAAAAAATGAAATCCTTAGTGATATTAAACATACTAAAGCATATTTCCGTGCCCCCCTAGGACTATACTCAAGGAGTGGGCAGTAGGGACTCATCCAGCAATGGTGAAGCTTTCATGTAGTGCAAGAAGCCTTCTATTTATGCAAGGAATCTTTCTCTACTGGAAAAGGTGTAGTTGCTTACAGAACATCCATTCCACCTGCTGGTTCTCTATGCATTGCATGTCAACTGTACAAATATATTTTAAAAACCATTTATTTATATATTACTACAGAAGAGAATATGAGCCTCTTGTGGCGCAGAGTGGTAAGGCAGCCGTCTGAAAGCTTTGCCCATGAGGTTGGGAGTTCAATCCCAGCAGCCGGCTCAAGGTTGACTCAGCCTTCCATCCTTCCGAGGTCGGTAAAATGAGTACCCAGCTTGCTGGGGGGTAAGCGGTAATGACTGGGGAAGGCACTGGCAAACCACCCCGTATTGAGTCTGCCATGAAAACACTGGAGGGCGTCACCCCAAGGGTCAGACATGACTCAGTGCTTGCACAGGGGATACCTTTACCTTTACCTTACAGAAGAGAAGGCTGTGCCTCAGTAGTACTACTTTTTGTTGTTGTTAGGTGCGAAGTCGTGTCCGACCTATCGCGACCCCATGGACAATGATCCTCCAGGCCTTCCTGTCCTCTACCATTCCCCGGAGTCCATTTAAGTTTGCACCGACTGCTTCAGTGACTCCATCCAGCCACCTCATTCTCTGTCATCCCCTTCTACTTTTGCCCTCAAATAATTTCAAAAACTGACCATAAGAATAAGAAACACAACCTGATGATTGCAAAGCACATTTTACATGGTTTGAATGCTGAGGGCAGCTGATAGGCAGTTAAGGGGGAAAAAAAAGATTCCAATGCATGAGAGAGAAAGGAAGACTTGTTACTGTTGTTGTTAGGTACGGTCCGAAACATCACGACCCCATGGACAATGATCCTCCAGGCCTTCCTGACCTCTACCATTCCCCGGAATATATTTAAATTTGCACCTACTGCTTCAGTGACTCCATCCACCTCATTCTCTGTTGTCCCTTCTTCTTTTGCCCTCGATCGCTCCCAGCATTAGGCTCTTCTCCAGGGAGTCCTTCCTTCTCATGAGGTGGCCAAAGTATTTGAGTTTCATCTTCAGCATCTGGCCTTCTAAGGAGCAGTCAGGGCTGAACTCCTCTAGGACTTACTGGTTTGTTCGCCTTGCGGTCCAAGGGACTCTCAAGAGTCTTCTCCAGCACCAGAGTTCAAAAGCCTCAATTCTTTGATGCTCGGCCTTCCTTATGGTCCAACTTTCACAGCCATACATTGCAACTGAGATTACCATAGCCTTGACTAAACACACTTTTGTTGTCAGGGTAATGTCTCTGCTTTTTAGGATGCTGTCTAGATTTGCCATAGCTTTCCTCCCCAGGAGTAAGCGTCTTTTAATTCTTTGCTGCAGTCCCATCTGCAGTGATCTTGGAGTCCAGGAAAATAAAATCTGTCACTATCTCCATTTCTTCCCCATCTATTTGACAGGAATTGAGAGGGCCGGATGCCATGATCTTTGTTTTCTTGATGTTGAATTTCAAGATAACTTTTGCACTCTCCAGTTTGGTGTAGTGGTTAGAAGTGCGGACTTCTAATCTGACATGCCGGGTTCGATTCTGCGCTCCCCCACATGCAACTAGCTGGGTGACCTTGGGCTCACCACGGCACTGATAAAAAACTGTTCTGAACAAGCAGTGATATCAGGGCTCTCTCAGCCTCACCCACCCCACAGGGTGTCTGTTGTGGGGAGAGGAATGGGAAGGCGACTTTAAGCCGCTTTGAGCCTCCTTCGGGTAGGAAAAAGCGGCATATAAGAACCAACTCTTCTTCTTCTTCTTCTTCACCCTTGCTCAGACTTCCTAAGGCCCACTTGACTTAACATTTCAGGATGTCTGGCTCCAGGTCAGTAACTACCCCATTGTGGTTATCAGGGATGTTAAGCTCGCTCTTGTATAGTTCTTCTGTATAATTTTGCCACTTTTAAAAATCTCTTCTGCTTCTGTGAGGTCCCTACCATTTTGGTCCCTTATCATACCCATTTTGCATGAAACATTCTCTTCATATCTCCAATTTTCTTGAAAAGATTTCTGGTCCTCCCCATTCTATTGTTTCCTTCTATTTGTTTGCACTGTTCATTTAAGAAGGCATTCTTATCTCTTCTAGCTTTTCTCTGGAATTCTGCATTCAGTTGGGTGTATCTTTTTTTTCTCCCGTGCCTTTCACTTCCCTTCTCTCCTTAGCTATTTGTAAAGCTTCCTCAGACAGCCATCTTGATTTCTTGCATTTCTTATTCTTTGGCATGGTTTTAGTTGCTACCTCATGTACAATGTTGCGAACCTCCATCCATAGTTCTTTGGGCACTCTATCAGATCTAATTCCTTAAATCTATTTGTCATCTCTACTGTATATTCGTGAGGGTAATTATTTAGTTCATACCTGAGTGGCCTAGTGCTTCTCCTTGCTTTCTTCAATTTAAGCTTAAATTTTTCAACAAGAAGCTGATGATCTGAAACACAATCAGTTTCTGGTCTTGTTTTTACTTACTGTATAGAACTACTCCATCTTTGGCTGCAGAGCACATAGTCAATCTGATTTCTGTGTTGACCATCTGGTGATGTCCATGTGTAGAGTCGTCTCTTGGGTTGTTGGAAAAGAGTGTTTGCTATGACCATTGTATTCACTTGACAAAATTCTACCAGCCTGTGCCCTGCTTCATTTTGTACTCCAAGGCCAAACTTGCCTGCTATCCCGGTTATCTTTTGACTTTCTCCTTTAGCATTCCAATCCCCCATGATGATAAGCACATCATTTTTTGGCGTGGCTTCTAGAAGGTGTTGTGGGGCTTCATAGAATTGGTCAACTTCATCCTCTTCAGCTACAGTGGTTGGGGCATAGACCTGGATTACTGTGATGTTGAATGGTTTGCCTTGGATTTGAACTGAGATCATTCTGTCATTTTGGGGATTATATCCCAAGACTGCTTTTCCTACTCTCTTATTGATTATGAAGGCTACTCCATTTCTTCTGCGAGATTCTTGTCCACAGTAGTATACCTGATGGTCATCTGAATTAAATTCACTGATTTTTGTCCATTTGAGTTAACTAATTCCTAAAATGTCGATGTTCAGTCCTGTCATCTATTGTTTAACCACATCCAGCTTGCCTTGATTCATGGATCTGACGTTCCAGGTTCCTATGGAATAAAAATCTTTACAGCATCGGACTATCTTTTCGCCACCAGTTACTTCCACAACTGAGCGTCCTTTCGGCTTTGGCCCAGTCGCTTCATTCATTCTGGCGCTACTCGTACTAGCCATCTGCTCATCCCCAGTAGCATATTGGACACCTTCCGACCTGAGGGGTTCATCTTCAAGCATCATATGGTTTTGCCTTTTGAACTTGTCCATTGGGTTTTCATGGCAAGGATACAGGAGTGGTTTGCCATCTCCTTCTCCAGTGGATTACCTTTTGTCAGAGCTCTCTGCTATGATCTGTCCATTTTGGGTGGCCCTGCATGGCATAGCTCATAGCTTTACTGAGCTACGCAATCCCCCTTGCCACGGCAAAGCAGCGATCCTTGAAGGGGGAGTACTACTACTACTCAGCATCTAATTTGCAAGCTGAAGGTTCCATGTTTGTTCTCCAGCATCTCTATAGTTATAGGGATCAGCAAGTAGATGTTTTAAAGCAGTGGTCCGCAACCTTTTCTAGGCTGCAGACCGCCAGCGGCGGGAAGGGCCAATGCGCGGCACTCCCGCGCATGGATGTTTGCGTCCACGCATGGTGCAAACGCGCATGTGCGGTGCGGCCCTGCGGAGGCAGCGAGCCGCAGCCCAGTACCAGGGCCTTTGCAGCCCGGCACCGGGCCGTGGCCCAGTGGTTAGGGACCACCATTTTAAAGTACCTTGCCTGAGACACTGGGAGAGCCACTAGAAGTCAGGGTGGACAACAGATAGACCAAATATCTGACTCAGTACAAGGCAGCTTTGTGTGAATGCATTCAATTGTATATCCCTGACTTCTCCTTATAATTATTTGTAAGATAGCTTGTAATAAAATAATAAAGACATCCTTCTGAAACCTGACTTTTTTGTTTTAATTTCATCTTTATTACCTTCATTGTTTTTGTTTCAGTGACAAATACATAATTAGCTCTTGCCTTTTTGCTTTCCATTCAACTTGGACCAGAATTTTAGGCCCTGTACATTTCATTCAAGGGGCCATTGTGCCTTTGCTCCAGTCCCAACCTCCATACATCAGAATTCCCTGCTGTCCTGTGCACAGGGCAGCAGTCCAGCCATGTTCAGGTCAAAAAGCAGTTTTAAGGCACAAGTGCTAAAGCAGCAAAGGAGCTGTAAGTCACAGCAGCCAAGGACACTCATCAAGAGCAGTCAGGCCTCTGCAAGGCCCATTATGCACGGCCGCCGAAACGGCGATTTCGGGTCACATGGAAAACATGGAGGGGGAAGACGCGAAGCAAACCGGTTATGCACGGGACGGGGCAGGACAGCAGCAAAACCCGGAGCAGAGGGTGTCGAGGCATCGATGCGGAGCCAAGGGGAAGCAAGGCAAGCATGCCGCTGCATTGGTGAGCGTTGGAGGCAGAGGCCAGTAAGGGCGAAAGCAGCCTGCACAGGCGCAGCCCTGCCGGTTTTGTCAGGCATGGAGGGGGAGAGAGGATGTTTCCCCTTCCCCTTAGTTTACTCCCAGTTCGCCTCTCCCCTTCTTTGCTGCCCCGGTTCCTCTGCCCCATAGGTTTCCCCTTTATATTGTTTCCCCCACTTTAAGCTGTGTATTGTATTGTATATTTGTGCTTTGTTCATTCACACTGTTTTATAAAGTTTTTGTATTTTCTTAGAGACCTCGTCTCCATTCTCATTTGTGGTTGGGGTGTGTGTTTGGGAATGGGTGGGAGGTGGGTGGCCGGCCTCTCTGCCGTCCTTAGCCACGGCGATCCCCTCGCCCCCCTCCACTGCGAGCTCTCCGGCTGCCTTTCCGTCCGTGTTCCCTTGGGTTCCCCCCGGCCTGCACTGCCATTCGTTCCAGCAGCCACTTGAGCTGTCATGCCGCCTCCGACCCTCTGGCCTCCCCGATTATGCACGCGGTCAATTTGGCGCCGCCTCCGGTTGCGCCCTGGTCGCCCGGGAAACTGCGCTTTCTTCTGCGTTCTGCTAACACGACTTTTTCGGCGACGTGCACCGAATCTGCGGCCGGTTGCAGCCGACTCCGTGTGTTATCGGTGATTTTAGTCGCCGCCATTCCACCCCGAACGTGCGCTAAAACCCCCGTGCATAATGGGTCCAACTGAAGCTTTCCTCAAGAACCCCTCTTGTCTTGCACCTGGCTTGCATGCTCTCCTGCTCCTTGCTGCTCAGGATCTGAGCGTTAGTAAGAAGAGAAGAGTCCCACTCCAAATCCCCACCATATGTTAATCTGTACACTGATCAAACATCTGCATATATTCAATATGTACTTTTTATCATTTATTCTTATTCCCTTCTGGGCAACTCTGCAGACTACCAGTCTATTTTTTGCTTAATTCAGATTATCAATAATCTTTCCTTGAGTACATCACTTAATAGTAAGGGACAAATCCTACATTTTAATGTATTTGTGTCATTATTGGGCTTTGAAAAAGTTCCAGGCCAGCAATAAGCTGATGATTAGAAATGTACAAAGTATTTTAATAGCCTAATTATTTTTACTTACCTTCGCCTAATAGTTTAAATTGGTTTGAAATTTATTTAGAAGCCACTTGTGGGTGTTCTAGGGAGGGAGTATTCTATGCCCAACAGTCATAACCATCAACAGAACTTAATCAACTACAAATGAACTTTTCAGAAGGGAGAAAATGGGAGTCTTAATTGATTCAGGATATAAGTATTTTAAGTGAATACATAACAAGTTGATTGCTGTTCATAACTGAAGCCATAGGAAATTGCTTCACATAAGTGAATGGAAACTATCTGTCCCATGCAAAAGATTCCCTAACAGTTGGAGCAAACTTGTATTTGACTCTGGACTTCTTCATTCCATATATGGTTGCCAAGTCTGTGAGTTTTCACACTGTCTCCTCCCCTCACAAATGTTCCAGACTGGCAACCTACCCTGAAATTAAGACTAATTGCAACATTCAGATAACATGAAAAATATATAACAAAATGTATGAAAATCAATAAGGGGTTACATTACAGTGATGGAAACCACTCTTAAGTTAAATACCTTCACAATCACATAGTGTGATTTACAAAATACTCTATGGTTTATTTCTAAATTGGTACTATTGTTTCACCTCTTTTTTATACAAACCATTCTTTTTCATAATTTGAAATAATCTGATGACCCATTGGTTTTGTAAACATAAAACACAATGATACTGTCCTTTAATTCTACTCTCATGGCTTCAAGCCATTGCCACTGAAAAATTCACCATGGTATGAGGATTCGGTCTCTTACATTTTTGAACTGTAATATTAATTGTTATAGTGGTCTAAATAGCTACAAATAAACATTTTGAAGTCTTAGTATTTAGATTCAAGATTGAATATCTATTGTGAAACATAGCAATCATACTATATAGAGGGGGGAGGGGACAGAAGCTTCCCAGAAAACACAACCTTCAGGTGAAGATAGATCCAAGACCTAATTTGAATTGAAGGACCGCAAAAACTATACAATGGGGAACTCATTTTCCAAAGAAAAGCTTCAAGAGGTATATCAACAGAGCTATCAACACCAATAAACCAAATGATCACTCAATATAAAACTTGCGACAACACTTTGGCGCTAAAAACTTTAATTGGGAACAAGCTGGCCTAGAAGAACTTACTCAAAACTACTTTGACTGACACAGTGGAATCCTAAGCACTGCAATGTCAAATGAAAGGCAATGACCAGGAAAGGATATAATTGTGGTTGGAGCCACACTGTTATTAAACCCATAACTGAATTTATTACCATCACTATTTTTTCTAAATGGCTTTTCATACCACAAATCAAATAGATCATATACCACAAATCTGCATTTCAATACCTAAAACCTGCAATTAAGTAATAAAATACTTAGTGTCATCTTTCAGTTAATACCCTAACCTCAGAATTTCTGTACAAAATTTATATTTTGCCTTTCTGCCCTCATAAGGACTACCAAGTTGGTTAACAAATTAAAACATACATAATAAAATAATGTCTTTAAAATATTAAAACATTTGGTAGAAAGAGAACCACTGAGAGAATGCCAAACAAACAAAAAAAAAGTTTTCATCTTCTGGCTGAAGATGGCAACACAAAAGGACAAATGAACCTTCCTGGGGAGATAGATCCAGAGCTTTGGTTCCATCACTGAGAAGGCCCAGGTTGCCACCACCTAATCTCAGAATGTGTGGTAGGCTCATAAGGAAATTGGTGCTTCTTCAGTTATGTTGGTTCCAAATCATATTAGGATTTAAGGATCAATACCAGCATCTTGAATTGTGACCAGAAACAGTTTGGGAGCCAATGCTGAGGGTCCAAGTCTGAAGTGATATGGTCCCTCCAGTCAACATCTTGGCTGCAGCATTCTATACCAATTAAACTTTCCAAATACTTTTTAAGGGCAGCCTCACATGGAGCATATTGCAGTAAATGTTACCAGGTCATGCAACAACAGTGGTTATACCTTTGTGCTCAGGAAAGGCCACAGCTGGCTGGTAAAAGGCATTCCCAGCCACAGCTGCAATGTGCTCATCTACTAGTAGACCCTACACTACAGATCTGTTCCTTCAAGGGGAATACAACCCCATTCAGAATAGGTGACACCTTAAATGCTAAGCTGAACCTTCTGCCCAGCAGAAGCCCTTACATCTTGTTGGTATTAAGTTTAAATTTTAGTCCACATCAATTCTATGACTGACTCTAGTTCCAGGTTTCTGTAGTCTCCCTGGAATCATCCAGAAGCATGAGGTAAAGCCAAGTATGTTGTACATCTTGATAATAACTCGGCCAAAATCTCCAGATTAAGAATTTCAGGATTTATAATGGCCATTAGAGAACTAGATTCTCCCCTTCCCATGACTAAAGTTGCAAATGCTAGGAGTGAAAAGTTTCACAACGATCTGTTCATGTTGTCAGTGAGAGATATTTTTAAAGGAAGTTTCCCACCCTGTTTACTTTCAGGCTTCCATGTTATTACTGTTTGAACTACTTACCTTTGTGAAATCTTCCTGTTCATGTAACTGCTCTCTTCTGATGCAACATTGTGTGCTGCTGCAGATACTGTCTTAATATATTTTTTATCTTGACATTTCCACAGGAATGGAATATTAATGAAAGAAAGAAAAGAAGAAGAACAGAGAACCATCACAAGTGAAACATTCATCTCCAGTATCTGGCTGCCCTTGTGAAATGCTCCATGATAAAATGGTGATTTTTTTTTTGAGTTCCACTATGCTGTGTGGGGAATGGTAGAGGTCAGGAAGGCCTGGAGGACCATTGTCCATGGGGTCGCAATGGGTCAGACACGACTTTGCACCTAACAACAACAACATGCTGTGTCAGTGCCCTTAAAGCTTAGCTTTTCAAAGTTCTTTCACTCACCTCACACCTTTATTGCTTTTCACGTTCTCAGTAACTCTACTCCCCCCCCCAGCAGTCCATGCCCTCCTATTCTAGGGGTGCTACTGAGTCCTGTAGCCATACTGTTTTGATTCAAACATCCCAATTTCAGTTTTGCTTCTGCCATGCAAATAAAACCTGTGAATCTATTTTCACACCATTATCTGTTTCCATGCAATTAATAATTCTAATTCAATTGATAATTTTAACTTTAACTTAGTGTCAATTGCGTATATGGTTGAAAATGGCGTTAAAATGCATTAAAAGAAACAAATTGGGAACACCGTCCATGAAAACAGGGTGAAACAAAAAGACTCGTGACAATAAACAGGAAAATTAAATGGATGTGTCTATAGTTAAATATGGCTTTAAAAAACCTTGCAGTTTTTCAATATTTCCCTTCTTTCCTATAGGTCAGGATGTGTCATTCTTCCAGTAGTATAGTCTCCCAGAATTGCAAACAGAACTATGATTATCATAATATTCCAACTATAGTCACACCATAGCATTATATATATAAAGGCATTATAATGAAAGGGAAGGGAAGGGAAGGCAGCATGATACAGCCCAGTCTCATCAGATCTAAGAAGCTAAGCAGGGTTGATAGTTGGAAAAGAGACCATCAAGGAAGACTCTGTAGATAAAGGCATTGGCAAACCACCTCTGTTTTGCACTTGCCTTGAAACACGCACAATAATGCAAGCAGTTTTATTTTCACCGTCTTTCCTAATAATTCCATGGAAGGGATTAATGTTTCAAAATTAGTACTCTTGGGCTAACTGAATGGATGATTCTTTACTTTCCTACCATTATATGTTTCCTTGCACTGATTTTAGGCCACTACCCCCTGCCCAAAGTGCACACATTTCAATATTGTATTTGTATAAAAATTAATTCTATTTATGTATACATAATCTAAAAATCACACAATAGCAGCAAAAATGGCTCTCACAAAACCCAAAGTAAAACAAAGCGGCTGAGATTTACAGTAGCCACTCGTTGATGCCCAGGGAGGGCTGTCTGGAGGCAGACGTGACTGCCCCACCAGTCTGTTGCAGCACACATGCATCAGGGGGAACTGGGACCTGCAGCACCTGTGAAAGGTGCCACATGTGCAGGGTCCGAGCCTCTTGCCCAGGATGCCATGGAGAGCAGCTTCTACTCAGTCTATGTTAATGTGAATACAGCCTTGTTCTGCATCTTAAGAGATTGTTTCATGGTCAATAATTCATCATAGCTGTGGGTTTGCATGGTATGGAGCCTGATGGCAGGGAGTCCCATGCGCAATCAAACTCCTTCAGACTCAGGCCTCCCTATGAGGTGGCATGTAAAAGAATCTGGCTGACCCTGCTGGGCTGCCAGGGGCTCATCCCCCACATAGGTCACTTCCTTTAGGGCAGATTTCAGAAGCCAAGGGGATCTGCTATCCCGGCTGGGAATGGTGCAGATCCCCAGGGCACCTTTGGACTCTACAGGTTTTTGGTGCAGTTCACTGACTGCTAGGTCAGGCTCCATCTCCCATGCTGCACCAACCCTTCTGTGGGGAGGTAATAAAGCTGTGGCCATGTATATACCCAACATTGCCATGTCATGTCTTAAAGGTAAAAGTAAAGGTATCCCCTGTGCAAGCACTGGGTCATGTCTGACCCTTGGGGTGACGCCCTCCAGCGTTTTCATGGCAGACTCAATACGGGGTGGTTTGCCAGTGCCTTCCCCAGTCATGACCGTTTACCCCCCAGCAAGCTGGGTACTCATTTTACCGACCTCGGAAGGATGGAAGGCTGAGTCAACCCTGAGCCAGCTGCTGGGATCAAACTCCCAGCCTCATGGGCAGAGCTTCAGACTGCATATCTGCTGCCTTACCACTCTGTGCCACAAGAGGCTCTTATGTCATGTCTTATTCCAGCCTAAATGCCCTCTTGCAATCAACTGTCAAACTAATACAGTAGACAAAATCATTCAAAAATCTATAAATGAAAATAGGAACTATTCACTTGTCTCCATATTCATCTTGTAATAGCCACATTCAGACTGAAGCATTCACCCAAATAAAGAATATGATCCTGAATTAATTCAATATTGTTATGTTTACTAGTTCATACAATCTTCCTGATGCTGATGCCTGTGACAGAGCTCCTGTGTAGCCCAGAGGATTGTGGAGCATGTTTTAGTGTTTATATCTGATTTTTACATCTTGTGTTTCAAGAACAATTCATAGGAACTGACAGCATGGCACAGAACATACTCCCAAGCCCCCTGCATCTGCATATTACAAGGCAACATCAGCTTGGGGTAAACTTGCATCCAAGTGATCTATTCCTTGAGGAACCCCCACTAAGCTTCCAATAACCCTCAGGGTTTTCTTTAAAAAATATATTTTTAACACAGGAAGCTGCTTTATACTGACCCAGACAGAACCATCTTAGTCATATCAGCTCTACAGAGACTCAACATAATGGACTTTTCTGGCCCTACCCCTTGAGTTCTGTTGGGGTTCTTTCTAATTATTCAACATAATTATTGCCTTCCTGCATGTCATTTGTACAGCACATATTGCCTGTGAAGCGTCTGGAGACCTTCCTTTCCTTGGGACATGATTCAATACTCCCCAGTCAGTGAACACATTTTCTTCTGTGCTTTCATGACTACAGATGCCTTAATTAGACATATAAGCCTTGGCGCTAATTGCCATCATGCCTTCCCCGGGTAGAGTTTTGGTTCACTAGTTTTCACTCTACAGCTACTGTGCTGACAACTTTCTGCAGCTAGATGTTCATATGCAATGAAGTCATTAAAATAAGATCACCCTGGAGATTCCCAGTTGCTTCCAGCTGTTGCCAAGACTGTCAGGACTATCTCCCAAGCCTGGATGAGCCATATTGAAACAATGTCCAAGAATGATTTATTCTGGGTTATTTACCCTCCTTCCATGCATAGTGTATTCCCTTTCAGCAAGAAACTGACTTATTTCTTTGACAAGAGAGAGACAAAAACATTTAATTATAGTCCATAAACAAATAAACCATTATTTAACCATCATACATTGTATTTGGTGTAAAGATGAAATAATGAATTGGTTCATTGTAGGGTCATCGTCCCCCTCATTAGAACTAGGGTACATTCATAAACCTACAAGCTCTTTTTCAGTAGACCTTCTCTCCACTCTAATGTCACCCAACCATGACATCTGTCTCTACCTCTGTGTATGCTTTGTCACTGTTTGTTTTACATTTAAATGCTAGTGTTGCCTCCCCATAACTGAAGGGTCATCAGGCATCTTGGCTCCTCTTATAAAAATAGCATCTAAAAATAACATTCCTCCAAATCCAGTGGTATGGCTTCTGACTCTTTTGAAGAAATACTGCCATAGCTACATATAATCAAAACTTATAAAATACAAAACTTTATAAATTTGGGGGGAAAGCCACACAAACAAACCCATGATACTATAGAAAGCTATACATCCCTCCCCCTGATTAGTAGCTGAAGTAGGTTATAAATTATGAATCCTGACACCATAAACAGCTGAATGTTAACCCTGTGTAATCTGTACATTTGTAAATCAGATATATATCCTGTATTAGGAAGCCGGATCCTCAAACTGCTCCCAGAGTCAAAAACAAAGTAAAAAACTCCTGACTCAGCATGAACTGTTGGCTTAGGTTTTGAGAAAAGCATGTCCACATCTAGATTTTATATTAGGGATCTATGACAAAGTAGCAGGACTCCAAAGGAAGCCGAAGTGTGTGTGTGAGAGAGAGATGAACCCAGAGGTCTCCATAACAAAGAACAATGAGATGGTTCAGTTAAGTAGAATAAAATACATTCAAGCAGTTGGAATAATATTCAATGCTAAATGTTCAGAGTACGAAGAGAGGGGGGGAGGAGAGAGAAAATAGCAGAGAACTCACAGAGAAAGATTGTCTACTCTGAATGGTCAGGATATTCGGGGCGGGGGGGGGGGGACGCTACGTAGCCAATTGCCTTAGGTCCTGCACTGAAAAGTTTAGAGTTCTTTGATGAGAGCTGCCAGACAGTGATGCACCAGAATAACCATCAGGCTGGAAGACCTGTGACTGTTCTCATATGTTGGAAACATATTAATTCTTTCCAATATTTCTAGATGGGACCTGATTTTAGTTTAGTAAATTTCTGACTCTGTAGTTAGACAAATAAGTCCCTAAGATTGTTGTTACAAATAGGTAGCGGTGCTTTTTTTTACGCTGCTCAACATGGACTTGCATCCCAAGCATAGTCTTATTTACTTGCAGGTAGACTGTGTCGATTTCATTCATTTGTCTGTTGAATATGCATATGATTGCTGCCTTTATCTTATAATGAGCTTGGCACTATTTTTAATTATGTTACTAAAATAAATACACAAAATCAGTCTTTTGTGTATTCAGTGTTGAATTCATTTCAAAAAACTTATTTAGAGGAATATGATTTCTTTCTAAGTGGAAGGGATGGATTTATTTCCCAGATGATAATGCAATAACATTTTGCCACCATTCCTGGGGGAGAAAGGATCATTTCCAATCTTAAATAAGATATTCAGTTTGAAATTAGGTAAGTGGTTATTTGGCTGGAAGGTATTTGACAAACACAATCTTCTTATGGGGCTTCAGGTGAAGGAAATAGTCAGTGAAATTTAATTAGCAATGGGATGCCACACTGGCTTGTTTCCAGTAGCTGCCCACAGGTATCTATAATGGTAATTAAAATGTCTGGCAGTTTATAAGCATAATCATTGCAGAGTAAGAAAAAAACACACTATCCTATAATGTCCCCCTAGTATTATTTATTATTTTCTTGGAACCTCCAAGCAAGATCCAGACTGTGTTCAGAAAGTTTAATTACTAATAGTGGTGTTGTTATAAAACAGAACAATTTTCCTTTGGGTGGGCTGCTTGAATTGAAATTATGTGTCTGGGTGATATTTGATCTGGTAGCAAAAGAGCTGCTATTTGCAATTGCTAGTTTGAAATGCATTTCAAATCTCTTTTCATTACCTGATTGAGTTATATAGAATAAAGCTAAATATTATGGGGCCAAGATAAAAAAACAGATGTCAGATGAATTGTGGTTTGTTTAGCTGTATGTTTGTACACAAAGCTTTGGTTAGCCAGTCAGTTGTAGTTAAGAAATCCTGGCTAATGGGGAAATCTTTCTTTATATTTTTACTCTCTACTCTCCTCATTCTCTGTGATCATATCTGTGTCTAGATGGCTTTAAGAGTGATGCTATCTAACAGAACTTCAGATATCATAAGGTAAAGGTGTCCCCTGTGCAAGCACCGAGTCATGTCTGACCCTTGGGGTGACGCCCTCCAGCTTTTTCATGGCAGACTAAATACGGGGTGGTTTGCCAGTGCCTTCCCCAGTCATTACCATTTACCCCCCCAGCAAGCTGGGTACTCATTTTACCGACCTCGGAAGGATGGAAGGCTGAGTCAACCTTAAGCCGGCTGCTGGGATCGAACTCCCAGCCTCATGGGCAGAGCTTCAATCTGCGTGTCTGCTGCCTTACCACTCTGCGCCACAAGAGGCTTGTTTAAATAAGTGGTCCGCAACCTTTTACAGGCTGCAGACCAGCGGCGGTGGGGAGGGCAATCGTGCGCATGTGCGAAAATCATACCAAGCCACAATTTAGTACAATACACACAAACCATAATTGGAATCTGACATTGGTATCAAACAATGAGGGCCAGTCTTTAGAACTATTCAGTTGCAATAACTAAATTAGATTTAATTAAAGCATTGTTTATAAATCACAGATAATAATGACATCTGAGTGCAGCCAGGTTTCCCAATATCATGTTTTCACTTGTCCTCTGGATCCCTGTCCATCTTGGCTCCTCAAGGGGGCGGGAGTCAGATAGTGGATCAGCCCAGGGACATTGTCAACTGCTCCCTGCAATCAGGGGAGCTCCCTGAGCTACTTAAGGAGGAGGTGGCTTGGCCAATCCTTAAGAAACCATCTAACTACCGACCAGTTGCACATTTAGCGTTCCTGGGGAAAGTGGTGGAAAGGGCAATGGCAGACTAGCTCCTGGTGTTCCTGGAAGAAACATCGGCACTCGACCTATATCAATCGAACTTGTGTCCCGGCCACGGGGTGGAGGATTGTGTAGGATGTGTTTTTATCTTTTTTATTGAGTGGTTTTAGTGGGGTTTTTATATGTTGTAACTTGCCTTGGGCCTCTGGGGAGAGGCAAGGAATAAATCTAATAATAATTAAATAAATAAATAAACAAACAAACAAACAGGAAAGCCTGTTACAAGAATAATCCTGTAAAATTGGGTTTATTCCAGAGTCAATCATATGCAAACCACCAAAATACAAAGAAGCATTTGTGAACAAAGTCCAACTGTGAAAATGTGTTCCAACTGAAATTTCAATTGAACTGTTGGGTGTTTGTACACCTCTAGATAGTTAATGTCATGTCCTGTTCCTAGATTTGTAAGATTTATTAAATTTAGATTTATTAAAGATTTATTAATGTTTGCTATTAATCAAGCAAAACTTTCAATATAGATTTAATATTGTTCCATTAATAAGTGGGCTCAGAGTATGAACATATGTCAGGGCTCTATCCCAGTCTCATTTCTGTATACAGAACTGCTAAAAAGAAAATGTAATAACTGGTTTAAAGAAAACTGAAAGGGAAAAATCCATATAGGGATTGGCAATTTGACTTGAATAAGCCCCAAAGTACCTAATGCTGATTTGGGTACTTTCCAGATGTCACTTGTCAGACATTTTTTTGGGGGGGAGGTTCATTTGGGCATGAAATTGGGGTCACCCTGGTGGTCAGATAGTTGTGAGATTCTGCATTATGCAGTGGCTTGGACTAGATGACTCTGGAGGTCCTTTCCAACTCTATGATTCTATGCATCCAAGTTGAATTATTGATCCCTGTCATTTAAACCGGCCAAATCAGCTGCATCTGAATCACAATTTGGTGATTAGGCTTCAATTTGGACAATTTAAACTTTAAAGGGAAGGCTGGGGGGACAGTGAGCCAAATTACCAGCTGTTTGGTGTGGCCTCTAAATGTCTCCTGCCCCAAAGCCTTCCCCAGTGGCAGTAAGACAGCCTTTTGCTGCCTGGGAAGGCTAGGTAGTAG
Organism: Paroedura picta; assembly: GCF_049243985.1. Classification (NCBI taxonomy): domain Eukaryota; kingdom Metazoa; phylum Chordata; class Lepidosauria; order Squamata; family Gekkonidae; genus Paroedura; species Paroedura picta. Next base: position 48,767,447 of record NC_135376.1, read on the forward strand.
AGCTACAATGTTGATTCTGACAGATAAGATCTTTGGGGACTCTTTAAATGCCTCCTCCCACTGTAGTCTTCCAAGGACTCAGGGGATCCTTTAAATGCCTTGAAAATCACCAAACTGCTGGTCCCTGAATATCAGCTGCCTGGCATTTGGACAAATTGATATGAGGTTTCCAAATTGGCCAAACTCAAATTGATATACTGAATCAGTGATTCAGTTGATTCAAGTTGTACTGAATCAGGAAACCCTGAATCAAAAAACTACCCATTCCCCCTGCCCCCACTCATCCATATGCAAGAGTAGAAGCTTTCCTCTGGTACTCAGTTAATGAAGCCCTCTCCCTCCAACAAAACATAAATTAAGCCCTGAAAGTCTGACAAGTGACGCCAGAACAGCCTCTCCCCACAGCATTTCTTAGTGAGCATCAAATAGCATGACAGCAAACTCATAGCCACCACATGTTAATTGTTGCCATTTTACAATTTAAAATTCTGCAAGGACCTAATCTGGCAAAGCTCACAAATCTTCCCCCCATGACTTTTTCAAGTGTCAAAACAGCTGCTGTGTATCCCCACATCTGTTTTGGCACTTGAGAAGATGAGGGATAAGGGTGAAAGACCTCCATGCAGCAGGTGTTTGGGTGTTTTTTTTTGTAAAATAAATGAATAAATGCTAGCATACCTGCAGAGAAGACCAAGTCCCACTGACTGAAAAAGGTATTGATACAGTGTACTAGCACATGCACACACACACACACACTGGATGCTGGTCTTGAACAGCATAGATGGGCTATGAACGTAGTAACACAAGGGGAGGTGATCAAGATGAGAAAGGGGGACACAAAAGCATCCACAGAATTAGATGGAGTGAAACAAGCCATAACCTTATTGATCACAGTTGATGTATCATTGGCACAGCATGGGGCATGAATCCAAGCATTGTGCAATCTGCCCACTGACCTAATAGAACCCTTTCATGTGCCTTGGGAAACCTGGATGGCAAGCCAACGTACCTTCTGTGTGATATACTTCCCGCTTGGGAAAGAAGCCGGGCAAGCACCTCCAAGATGGACATGCTGCTGCATGGCTTGACTTTTTAAGGTGGGGTTCCCACCTGGGGGAAGTAGATATGCAGGTACAACTCCCCCCCCCCCACAAGCACATGCATCCTCCCCACAAACAGATCTGGCAAAATATCTGAAACCACCCTACATCTGTGATAAGAAATAAAACAGATCCTGCCTGTTGCCATGGCTGATGACAGGCAGCCCTTTTCCTACTCTGCCCTGCAGTCCTACAGGGGACCCTGGTGAGTCTGAGACTGAGATTTATTTTAAAACATTTTTGCTTTGGAACATAAAACAAATTAAGATTAAAAGAGAACAAATGGCCTTTCTTCTGGCAATAAGCAGTAGGTATTTTTGTTGTTGTTGTTTAACCATAGGTTATCTCACTTTTACAGAAACTATCCATATCCTCAAGAAAGCTTATTTCTCAAGAATCTGCAGGGTTAAGCCAGGTAAGGAAACCGTTAAATAATGAAAAATTAGAGCACTTTAATCCAGTGGCCAATCCAGTTGCTACCTTTTTTGGCAGCATGGGTTAAACAGGAATATCCAGTCAAAATTGGGTGTACTGAGCAAGGGATGATTGAAGGAAGGGATGCTATAAGTAATGTAAGGCTAAATCACATCCAAGTAATTATGATGCAGACATACACTCCAGCAAGCCTCTTGTGCTGCATCCTTAGAATATTTACCAAGCTTCCTACCTCCGGAATCCCTGCTGACACCTTGTTCTTTAAACTCCTTCTTCCAGCAAGAACAGAACCTCTTGATAGCTTGGCAGGGAAGTTTTGAAATGGTACAAATCTCCTCAGGGCACCTTGTACAAGAAGAAAGTCTGCTTTTTAGCAGTGCCATCTTCTGTCCAGAGATGAAAGCCAAAAAGACACTGAACAATGCCAAAGTTGAAGGCTGGAGAGAGGCCTTTTAATCCCACCACCAGGAATCTGAAGATAGCTGCCGAGTTCTGATTGTAGGTTTGAAGGTAATACCATTTCATGCATCATCTAGTTAAAAAATAAATCTGCTACCGCTCAAGTTGTAACTTCTCTGTCACCTATCCTTGCAGAAGATTTGAAGGCATATGAAAAAATGGCAAGGCTTTAGAACAGAATCTAATTTCAAAGCAGGAAATATTCACCGCTTGACTTCTTCTGTTCTATATGGGCTTGTCAAAAGTGGAATCCTTTTGTTCAAAAAACAGTCCTGCTAAAAAAAAAACCACAACTACCTTATGTATAAAAAAATCGCATCTTCAGAGGATAGGCAGTATGTTTGGTTCTGCTTTTATAATTGGGCAGTTGTACAAAGAACACAATTAGACACTATTTGACAAAATATATCCATTACATATGTATGTCTAAAGATACACATATATGGAAATATTTAGCAAGGTAACAGTGCAATTGTGTGCAGAGTTACTCCAGTCTTAACTCACTGAAATTATATCATAAGTAGAGGTCAGCCTACAGGTGGAACCCAGAAAACCCCCAGAATGAAAGTTCCTCTCCAGATTGCAGAGATCAATTCCCCTGGAGGAAATGGCTGCTTGGGATGGGGACAGGGGCTGTGTGACACCCCCCTCTACACACACACACACGCACAGAGAGAGAGAGAGAGGGAGGGAGAAACACAGAAGACAAAAGATTTCCTTTCTTCTGAAATTGCAAACCTTATTAACCACACAATCATCTCTCCATGTAGGAAATACTTGACTGTATCCCTCCTTGGATTGCTCTGAGAAACCATTGGCCAGAAGGTCTAAATTTAAAAGGAAAGAATCTCATAACACTCAATGAGCAAGTCAAAAAAAGACTTACACCATCCTCCTGCAACAGCTTCTTCTGCCTGACTGATAGCTACATCTCTTTCAGGTAATGGCAATTCGTACAGCTTGGTGTAATGGTTAAAAGCAGCTGCTTCTAATGTGAGCTTGATTTGATTATCTGATCCTCCTGACCTTGGGCTAGTCACAATCCTGTTAGAAACTGTCCCCACAGAGAGGTTTCTCTCAGAGCTCTATCAGCCTCACCTACCTTATAGGGTGTCTGTTGTGGGGAGAGGAAGGGAAGGCAATTATAAGCCACTCTGAGACTCCTTTGGGGAGTGAAAAGCAGAGTAATAAAACAACTCTTCATCTACTGATAAGGTGCTACTGGGGAGTTGCTACTGTGAAACAGTGTTTCCCCTCTCCACATGTCCCTATGGTGCTTTTGTGCCCCTTCTATAATTTTTCAGCTTCCATGACATTGGTCTCAAATTTGCTTTGTTGTGATGGTGTTGGGAAGATTGCAGCAAGACAAGGAGACATCCATATGGAAAGGGAAAGTCTATAACTTCCCAATCCCAGCATTATTTCGCCTGCTACAATTGTCTGTGATGCTTATACCCAAAGCATTCCTCCCTTTTCAGATTGAAAATTGCAAACATCACCTTAGTAAACATTCCCAGGGCAGAGGATTTTCCAGGGCACCCTGGGTCCCAGAGGGCCAGCAGGGGGAGCTGTTTCTGGGGCTCCGGCAGCCCCCCCCCACCTCCAGAAGGTGTGCAGAGGCTGTCCCAGCTCCCCCAAATATGTCCTCGAAGTTGAAAGTGACCAGGAGGCCAGGGCAACTTACTGGCAGCAAGGCATGCTCTGAGGCTGGCTCTTCTTCCGCCCAGCAAACTTCTGAAACCAGCAGGAAGTTGGAGGTGGAGAGATGACCCTTGTTAAGCCCTTCTTGGCTGAGGGCTGACTCCTGATTGGGTCTAAAGTACTAGGGTGGGCCATTCCTGGATGAGGTCCATCTCTTACTAATGAATAAACATTCCCAGGGCAGGGACATTTCATTGGCACCCTGGAACCCAGAGGCCAGCAGGGGACCATTTCTGGCCCTGTGAACCACAAGGTTCACAGAGGCTGTCCCAGCTCCCCCCACCCCCACATCCTCTGAGTTGAAAGAGGCCAGGGTAACTAACTGGTAGCAGGGCATGCTCTGAGGCTGGCTCCTCTTCCACACAGCAAACGTATGAAACTGACTGGAAGTTGAAGGTGGAGAACCCTTCCTGGCTGAGGGCTGCCTCCTGATTGGGTCTAAACTACCTGGGCAGGCCATTCCTGAATGAGGGCCAACCAGGTAGTGGGTGACTTGTCAGTTTTATAAGGTTTACTGACTTATGGCCACACCTATTTTGAATTATACTAATAACTGTTTGACAGGGTTAGAGTGTATGTGATGCTTAGTTTAGTGCAACAATGTAGTTTGAAATGCATTATTTAGAACCTTTTAGATTGAGGATGGATAAAAGGAAATATTGTACAGAGTGAGTTATGAAAATGTGGATTTCTGTGCCAGAGAATGTAGTGATGACTCCAGGCATAGACAGCTTTAAAGAGGGATTAATTGATTAATGGAGGACAGGTTTGTCAATGGCTAGTAGCCATGTAGACTAAAGGGAACCTCCATGTTCAGTGGCCATCAACCTTTGAATCCCAGGGCCAGGAGGCAACATTAGGGGGAAAGACTCAAGCTCTATGTCCTACTGTTGACCCTTCAGAGGAGCTGGTTGGCTGCTGGACTAGATGGAAATGCACTTTTTTGAACCTTCTTTTACATTTATACACCACAAACATACATATTTTGGGGGTTGATAGGAATCTAGTCCCTAGTTCTAATTCATATTCCATGATCAGATGCTGACTTTGGTTTTATTCAGCTGTTTTGAATTGCTATCTAAGGACCAATTAAATGTAGAGCTTCTCCTTTCAATCAGATGTCAAGCAGCCTGAGAAAGGCAGTGTCACTTTCTTTGCAATGAACTGTTGCAGGGCTACACAGCAAGCCTATAGAGGTGACAAAGATTTGAACCAAGTTGAAAATCTGCCTTTCAGTTGAGGCTTGGAAAGGTTCTTCCTCAAAGGTTGCATTGCCCCAGCCTCTAGCAGTGGAAGCCAGCTAGTGTTGAATGTAGCTTGTTGGTTTTATAGCAGTGAATGGCACACATTCATTTATAAAGGATATGGCACTGTTGTGATGGTGGTGGTTGGATCCAATGAGATTCCTGGTCTTGCAGGAGGTAGTTGGATGGCTTTACCCAGTCTTCCTCATGGCTGCAATTATCCTTATCACATCACTATTGTCCACATGGCTTTTGTGGGAAAGTGGACAGCTTGGGAAAGATCTATCTCTATTAGCAGAAAATAGTTACGAATCAATCCTTCTGAATTGCAGACAAACCGAAAAAGCAACTGAGTTAAATGAGGACCATATCCCACTGAGCAATATGTTATCATGTCTGTCTTGAGTATTCCAAGGTCTGATTAGCAAGCTTTTCCCCAATGGCTGAAAAATGTCAGTCCAGATAAAGAGAAGTAGAGAATAATTCAGATATGTCATGGCAATGCATTCTCTTCTAGGGACATACCATTAAAATCTCATCTTCAAAAATATTGTCTCACTGACATGAAACTGAAGTTTCACATAATTAGACTTGCCCATCCCTCCCATGCCAAGTACATGGATTCAAAAGAACATTGGCAGCCCACTAGATCAAGGTGAAGAGGAATGAGATCAGACATGGACATCTGATGCTGTCATTGCACCTGAATACACTCTTAGGAGTATACAGAGGATGTGATCACCTTCCCTTGGAGTGCCACCATCTATTAAAAATTCTTTCTGGTGTCAGATTAATTATCTAGCATATTGTCCCAGAGTAATATAAACAGTATTATTTATGCATGTCCCGTATGCATTATTCACCTTCATTCAAGTAGCAAAAGGCAGTAGCACTGTTGTCAATGTGATCCATATTTCACCAGCAAACTGGCTACAGGGGTATGATCCAAAATATAACAAGCCTAGCAAGAGACTGTGGGCCATACACACAATGTGCATAAGCAGGGGCAATGTGCATAAGCCGGGATTACTAGATCTGTGAGTGCAACCATAACTTCAAGTAGGTAGCTATGTTGGTCTGAAGTCACAGAACAAAGTTACAGCCAAGTATGGATATGATTTCCATGGTCTGAATTATGCCAGTCTTCAGGGGAGCCCGGGATGTGGTGGGAGGGATCCACAGCCTGATGACCCAATCCCATGTGGCAAGGCCTGCTGGCCATTGTTTCCCCATCATCTCGTGAGCCTGGGACAACAGGGAGACATGGGGGCTGGAAAGGATCCAGGGTCCAGTGGCTTGTTCCTGTGCAGCAATGCCTGGTGGCATGCTCTTCCTTCCTTCCTTCCTTCCTTCCTTCCTTCCTTCCTTCCTTCCTTCCTTCCTTCCTTCCTTCCTTCCTTCCTTCCTGTCTTTCTGCCAATTTTTTCTTTTTTCCTGTCTTCCATTCTCCCTCCATCCCTCTTTTTACTGTCTCACTTCCTTTCTTTCTTCCTTTGTCTTCCTTCTTATTTTCTGTCTTTTTTCTAACTTACTTTCTGACCTTCCTTTTTCTCTTTTCTCCCTGCCTGCCTGCCTGTATCCTAGCACCCAGTGCATTCTCGAGTGCACCAGGCTTTGCCCCTACTCCCAGAAGAAAGACAAAAGACACAAATACTTGGGTTAAGTTGGGTTTAAATGAAACAGATCTACACCAAAATATTAAACTTTATATCCCCAAATTTCCTGGTAAAGTCTAAAGCAGCCCACAGAAGGCTGCTTAAATAACAACCTCACTCTGGCTTAAAATTCAGCACAGTTAATGTCGGTGTGCTTTGCTTATCATCACCTGTATTAAATCTGTTCCAAGAAGTGATGAGAAATCCCTTGTCCCCCTCCATGCCAAACAACAACTAGGGTTCAAATGTGTTGCTTGAGGGGGCTGTACATCTTTGACCATCATGTATAAAACCTGGGAGAATAAAGGCTGGGAGAATAAATTTTGGACAAACTGGACCACAACAAAAATGGAGAAAGCAGTCCTGAGCCCCCAGCAGGATCGTAGTTCTGGATGAGTTCATCCTGTCTATTAAGCTGCTTCCTCAATTTAAACTTTCCTGTCTGTTACTTGTACCTAATGGGGAAATATACAAATAATCTTTTTTAATCCCTTAAAAAATATCACACTGTTCAATGTAATAGCATTTGTTGTTATGTGCGAAGTCGTGTCCGACCCATCGCGACCCCATGGACAATGATCCTCCAGGCCTTCCTGTCCTCTACCATTCCCCGGAGTCCATTCAAGTTTGCACCTACTGCTTCAGTGACTCCATCCATCCACCTCATTCTCTGTCGTCCCCTTCTTCTTTTGCCCTCGATCTCTCCCAGCATTAGGCTCTTCTCCAGGGAGTCCTTCCTTCTCATGAGGTGGCCAAAATATTTGAGTTTCATCTTCAGGATCTGGCCTTCTAAAGAGCAGTCAGGGCTGATCTCCTCTAGGACTGACTGGTTTGTTCGCCTTGCAGTCCAAGGGACTCACAAGAGTCTTCTCCAGCACCAGAGTTCAAAAGCCTCAATTCTTTGACGCTCGGCCTTCCTTATGGTCCAACTTTCGCAGCCATACATTGCAACTGGGAAGACCATAGCCTTGACTAAACGCACTTTTGTTGGCAGGGTGATGTCTCTGCTTTTTAGGATGCTGTCTAGATTTGCCATAGCTTTCCTCCCCAGGAGCAAGCGTCTTTTAATTTCTTTGCTGCAGTCCCCATCTGCAGTGATCTTGGAGCCCAGGAAAATAAAATCTGTCACTATCTCCATTTCTTCCCCTTCTATTTGCCAGGAATTGAGAGGGCCGGATGCCATGATCTTTGTTTTCTTGATGTTGAGTTTCAAGCCAACTTTGGCACTCTCCTCCTTCACCCGCATCAACAGGCTCTTTAGTTCCTCTTCACTTTCTGCCATTAGATGTAATAGCATATATTCAACAAATAGCATAGCATCATTTTGTAAACCAGTGACTTTGTTGAACAAAATTTCAAAAGTATGCTCCTTATAATTACTGAGATTTTTCCCCCTTTAAAAAGTCCTTTGCATACGCCTGTATTGTTCTTATATGTTCTGCAACACAGCTGAAACATTCAACCACTCTGACAAAATCTAAAATTCATATATTTTCTGCTGTCTGCCTGGTTTGCCTGGTCTTTAAGGGAGGGTCCCTTAAGTGTGAGGAATATGATTCCTGAAATTGTCACTGGATTCGTAATTTTTGCCTAATTGCATGGAGGCGAAGGGGAAATCCCCCACTTAAATCAATGGAGAAGAATGAATGAAACAAATATGAAGTTCTGTTTGAAGCAGAATATGTAAGGGTGTGCATCAAGGAAAAAAGTAATTCAGATCTAGGATTCAGGGAGAAAATGTATACAGTGATAATTTTCACTCAAGAAAATACCAGTTGAGAAAAGGGAAGACGGAGCTATGGCACTTGGATAGCTCGAATACTTCGAGCTCCTGTTCCACTGAGGGTCAGTTGCTGCTGTGATTGACAGAATCGGGTTTTGGGTACACCAACCCACCCACAATCTTCTCAGGAATTCCTTGTGAATCTCTGGGGCCTCTCTGTTCCACAGGGAAATTAATCTCCCACTGGAACGTAAGCTCAGTGTGCACAGGGTCCAGCAAGCGCCATCCGCCATTTTAAAATCTTTTCCTCTTCTTTCAACTCTGCAATCTACAAAGCTTATTTTAATCTACAAAGCTAATTGGATACCTCCCTGCAAGACCTTCGACTCACCACAACTCCGGAGTGAAAACATCTGGCAGACATCAGATCGAGCCTACAAACAGTGAGTGGGGCTTCCCCCGGCACCCTCTTCCCTGGAATAAACTCTCGGCGTGGAAAGTTGCTTTCTTTAATTCAAGCAAGCTAGAGTGACAGGAAGATAAGCGAATCTACTTTGATCCTCTATTACGATTTGTTGCAAATGAATGTTCAGAACTGAGGGCTGGACATCTGCCAAATTCCAAGATATTAAGTCATTAATCAACGCAGAGATACAAGTGCTCTCCCGCTTCTCCGCCTCTACTTTTTCCCCCGTTTCTGGCTCTGCTTGAAGCCACCTCAATATGAGGCAGGCTAATTTTCTTTTCTAAGTAGAAGAAGGACTTAAATTAACTCAAACTAATAAGTAACAGCTCTTATTGCATCCGTTTTGGTTTTCGGAGATAAGAGAGATAAGAGCCGTGAGTGGAAAGATCTCGCGAGAACTCTGTTCGAGAGACATTGCTTTAATATCAAAACAGACTGCTGCTTTCGTTAGGACTCTGTAGGACCTCTACTGGTTATTTGCAAAATTGCAAATATATTTTGGAAACAACATATGCAAAATTGCCTAAGGTCATTAAAGCGACGGACGACAGCTGGTGAGACATTACTTTAATATCAAAACAGACTGTTGCTCTTCGTTTGGACCCTGTAGGACCTCTACTGGTTATATGCAAAATTGCCTACAACATGTCCATGTTAAAGAGGTTTGTTTATCTACTGGAATTACAGACGGAAGACCTGAAAGAACATATAGATGGCTTGCTTAAAGATACGCTCAAGGAGTTCAAGGGCGGCAAGGAAGAAGTCTCTAACAAGAAAATACCAGTTGGGATTCAAATCCATGGGCATTTTTGGGTTCTGGAGTTTCAGGACCATTATTTTCAAAGGGAGACAAATGTGAGTGTGTGTGCCAGATGGTCCCCCTAATCTAAAGACCCCTCAGTTTCAAGCTTGTTTAATGAAGGGGTTTGGTTGTACAGGCCCCTGAGGTGTGCCTCTTGGCACAGGTGCACTTCTCTCCACTGATTCCATGTCTATATTTCATACTCTTAGAGTGATGAACTGACAATTTTATACTCCACTGAAACAACTGTGTTTTCATCCTTACTTGTTGAGGTCTGAAGTTGTTTGTTTTTATAAAATGTGGAGGGTTTGGCTATCATTATCTATGGGGGACACAGGGAGGTCTGGAGTAGGGGTGTGCATTGAGATCAGCAAAACCTGGGAAAAACAAATCAATGTTGATTCAAGTATTGGGGGGGGGTCTTAAATTGAGCCATTAATCCCTAATGCAGTCTGGGACCCAAAACACAAAGAATTGTGCCAATTTGATTTTGGACTAACAGCTGAATAAAAGAGAGAGGCTTCTCTCAGCATATCAGCTGTTTGTCAGGCTAGGGGGCAAAACTGCTCACCATGGATTAACTGGGGTATTTAAATGGATCAACCTGCAGTACACAGACTGATAAACAGCTGATGTCCACTTAAATGCCTTGACCCACAGCACACTAGCTGACAGCTGAGGATCAGCTGTTTGTTCAGCTGTGCACTGCAAGTTGAAACATTTAAATGGCTCCCATTCAAGTGCAAAGCCAACAAACAGCTAATCCTCAGCAGTTAGTTGGTCTGCACACTGCAGGTGCAGGGCATTTAAATGCCCAAACTGCTGAGAAAGGTTCAGCTGATCCATGGAGAGAAGCCTCTGAGGGTTGTTTTCTGAGGATCAGCTGTTTGTCAGGCTGTATACTGGGAGAAGCATTTAAATGAACTTAGGCCCATTTAAATGCTTGCATTCCCCTCTAGGAAACCTACCCCAGAACAGCCTGTCAAACAGCTGAATTTCCAGCTGAAACAGCTGAAATATCCCCCCAGTGTGCCTCCCCTCCCTCAGTGGAGAGCTTGCCAAAGAGTTGGTCTTCAACTTTTTTTCAGGCTGCATGCAACGAGTCAAGGTATTTAAATGCCCCAAATAGCTGATCTGCCAAGACAGGTTTGTCTCTGTGCATCCATTGTTTGTTGGACTATGAGATGCAAAATGACAATAAAAAGAAGGAAAAAAAACAGATCCATGGAAAGTAGCCTTTCCATGGTTCAGCCTTTCCATGGATCAGCTGTTCAGCAGCTCTAAACGGAGGTATTTAAATGGACCTAGATCCTGTTAAATGCTTCAGAATGCAGCTTTCCTGAATCAAGATATAATTGAATAGTATTAAACCTAGGATCTGGGTGATACAGAAAATGCCAAATTGGATTAATGTTGATTTGGCCTAAAGTCCAAATTAAGTGTTCTTTTTTTGTTCTTTTGGTGTTTTTTGATCTGTGTGTGTGTGTGTGTGTGTTTTGCAAACCTCTAGTCTGGAGTGGTTGTTTTTCAACCAAATTACACCAAAATTTGCAGGGGAGGTAGTACACTAATTTATGCCAATGTTCTATTTCTTCAGGCATCTGAACAAGGTGCTCCAAGCCATTCTACTTGTAGAGCACAAAAAGGGTTGAGCCCCCACAAGGAAAGGAAGGAAGAGGAGCTAACAAGAATGACAGCTCTGCCAGTCCCTGCACCTGGTTTATGCTGGCTGGGAGCCATCCATCCAAGAACAGACAAAACAGAGCAAACATTGTAGAGGAAATGAAATGTACAGAGTCAATTTACTAAAGCCAAAGGCATGTTCATTGATCTGAGAATTTAGAAAACAAATTGCCCTTTCTTAGTGAAAACTGATACATGGATTATCACTTTGTATGCTAGAGTATCTGAATAAGAAGATAACTTTAGAAAGTACATTTAAGAAAATAACTTTGTTTTAGAGAGATGCAACAATAACCCAAACTGGGCAGTGGGTGGTCTCCTCTTCCTTTTTTAAAAACTTGTCCCCAGTATCCAATACCAGCATGTAGATGAAACAGTAATCCTGAAAAGAACATTAATGTTGCAGTCTGAACAACTATTTCCTGAGACTGAGCCATATTGAATAAAATGGGATTTTGAACCCTGTCAAACACTGGCAGATTTAAGAATATGGGATTCTTTATTCACAAACGAGCACAAACAGATAAATAAGGAAGAGAAACACCTGTGCCTTCTTTTAGAGACAGAATCTGTTTAATAAATATGACTGTAAAAGCAATAAACAATCGCAATTATACATTACACTACATTGTATCCAACCAAGAGAGAAAAAATTACATCAAAAAAGTCTTTTAAAATTAGCAGTAGTTCCAATGCTATAAGAAAAAACATTCAAATTGACTTCCTATAAAAATAACTTGGCTAATATTGGACGTCCATGGCCTGTTAGAATTGTGTGAGTTACTGTACAGTTAAAATTTAATTTTTCTTGTCTTTAAAAATGCTACAGCTATAAAGATATGACTGATGTCAAATCTTGTAGCAAAAGGTGTAGAGGAATTCTAGATACTATAATCCAGATGGAAAATATTGAAAAGCTTCCCTGTTTCTTGACATTTGTTACTTTAGGGCTTAAATTCAATCTCAGGTGAAAATGTAGAACAGCCCTAAGAATTCTGCTCAACTAACTCACCTTCCTGACACATATTCATGCATTATGCTCACCATCTCTTGAAACAGCCCAGATTTCAAAGGTTTGTAGAATGGGGGGTAAATGGTTGTAAATTAGGCACTGCTTAAAAGCTTGCCAAATGATTATCCTAACATTGGGAGATTATAATCTCTAGGCTTTCATCATGCTCTTAAATTTACTACCACTTCTTTATATTCCTGAAATTCCATGTAGTTGTAGATAATCAGTAAGACTGGAATTAATACAATAAGAGACCATGGATTAGTTAGGAGAAAGCTGGTCTCTCTGGATATTTTCTATTAATTCACTTGCAATAGGAGATGCTTCCCTGTAACAAAATCCCAGGTTGTTGCAGTAACCATGCATACACAAGAACTCTCTGGGCAAAGTATGGATAAGCAGATTATGTAGTTCTTTCATTGTTATGGAACTATGCTGAGCTGTAATCCCCCTTAATTTAACTAGAAGAATTTCTAAATTTTAGCATTTAGGCATATGCATATTGTCAGCTTTCAAATGCCTTCAATCCATACTATTTACTCTCTACCTGTAGCTTGTGCACATTGATAAAACACTTCAAAAAAGCAACCTGAGTGCATGAAACTGCATTATCTGCATGAAACTGCATGAAAATTATTTTCTGTGGTGATTTACTGATGCTCACATGTTCTTCTGCACAATCATAAAACAGCATACAAAATATATCATCACATAAATACTGTTTTTGTTGTTGTTTTATCAGTGTTAAAATGGGCAAAAATTGCACCCTCAATCTAAATGCATACACACATACCATCAGACTGCTTTTTAAAATAATGGTTCATCAGAGCACATATCTGCATTGGTAATGTAGAGAAGGAAAAATACACAAATTGAAGGAATAGATATGGGAAAGTATGCTGATTTAGTGGCTTATACTAAATTTCAAAATATGAAAAAATAAAGATTTATGTTGCATCAGTTCTGTTGAAGGCGGAAAAAAGGCAGGATAATTTGGAACTCCAACTCCAGAAAGATATTTCTAAAATCCTTTGGGTAGAGTCAGTCACACTTAATTTTGGGGTGTCGGGGGGGGGGACACAATTTACTATAGCAATCTGGGATCTTTCCATATGACATAATTTCTGCACTGTTTAATAAAATGAAGCGATACATTCTGGTTATCTGAATCCACTGTATTAGTCAAACATACAGATGAAATCATGTCACAAAAACTACCCCACAGAAACTTTTCTCCCTTATAACCATACCAAAATGGCATTGGGCTTATTATCCACAAACCACATAGTAATCCACAAAGCACTAAGCTACCTGTGAGATTTACTCCCACTCTAATTACTTATCAAGTGAATATGAATTGTACCAACATCAACTATTCTGGAGAAACTGCTTTAGAATGATGTACAGAGGGACGATTTCCACACCTGTCCCACATAATATCTGTCATTAGTGGGCTGCATAATACCTTTAAACCTCATCTGAGTACTGACTTAGCTAGAAACATTGACCAAGGCCATATATTGCCATACAGTGGTGTTTGCATATTTCCCTCCAACTCCAGGTTATGTCTATAGGTTTGTCTGTTAGACGGGTGGTAGCAGTGTAACTAGTTTCAGTTAATTAAGTTTTGGATTTAGGTTTTGTCTCGTGTTTGTCATATTGACCCATTATGCACAGGGGCAATAACGCACATTCAGGGTGGAATGGCGGCGACTAAAATCACCGATAATGCACGGAGCCAGCTGCAACCGGCTGCATGCTGCCGAAAAACCTGCGTCAGCGAAACGCGGAAGAAAGCGCAGCTTCCGGGTGACCGGGGCGCAACCAGAAGCGGAACTGGGATCGCCGCGTGCATAATCGGTTACTCTGGGTTTTGCCGCCGTTGCGCCCCCTCCCATGCATAATCGGTGTGCATCACGTCTTCCCCCTCCGCGTTTTCCATGTGACCCGAAATCGCCGTTTCTGCGGCCATGCATAATGGGCCATTATGAAGGTTTTTTTAAACATGACAGTGTCTGACAAATCAATGAATTAGACATTTCCCATACTGTGAATTAATGAATTAAAAAAAAAAACTGTTGTGATATTTTGGTCATTATCAACATGCCCATATTTCTTATTTTGAAAGTTATAAATCCATACTGTACATCTCAACATTTCAAGATATAAAAGTTCAAATGTTTGAACCACTGAATTTCTAATTCAGTCTGAACCTTTTAAACACAGGTCAGATTTATTATTGAAAATTCATAATGCTACATTCAAAGTCAGCTTCTGGCCTAATCACAATAACCTGCAGCGCTGGGTGAAAATATACCAGACCTGTCTAGAGATTAATAGTTACAATGGGCTATGTTATTTACCTAGACATCTGCGATAAGACTGAACTGGTATTCCAGATAGCAACCTCAAGCACTCAGGCACATGTAAACACTAGCAATGAGTTCTTGGAATTAAGATCTCAGATCCACTATGAATTAGGGTTGCCAGCCTTCAGGCAGTAGCTGGAGATTTTCTGGGATTACAACTATCTTGAGGCAACAGATCACTTTATCTGGAGAAAATGGCCACTTAGGAAGGTAGACTTCTATTATATCCCATTAAAGTCTCTAACCTCCCCAAACACTACCTCCACCCCCAAAATCCACTCAGAGCTGGAAAATCTAACTATAAATTGGCTGTTTCCAAATGGCCCTCTAGACAGCAGCATCCACTTCATAGCATGTAGTAATCAATAAATATTTGATGACTGCACATGCTCACATCTGAGCCAGCTGGAGATCATGGAAGGTATTGTAGATCCTATAATGACCTTTCTTAGACAATGCATTCATGGAATGAATCATCAAAGATCTCCATAGAACCTACATCCTTCACTACATGACCTGGTTTCTTGGCCATCTCCTCTGTACCTCATTTTCACTCAACATCAGGACTCAAGCTGCAGGTACCAATTATGGTCATATAAATCTAATGTATTCAGTTATTTGGGGAGTAGAGTCGGAAGTTGATATGTCAATCTTATTTCTTGCAGTAAATCTTTTGTAGATCTAGTTGATTAAAAGGACATTGTTTAAATTTACTACTAAATTTACTACTAATAAAAAAGTTCATTTTCAGTGTGCCCAACTTCAATAAAGTGTGGCGCAAGTGGAGAATCGATTTTCTATACTTAATCGCAGATCTGTTTTCAGAAATCCAAACTTGACCACATGTAAATTACAATTACAATTGCATTTTATAACGTAGATTGCTTGATTGGCACGATGTCCTATGAAGAGATGTCAAAACAAATCAACTTGTTTGCGGCCCCAGGTTAAACTATAGACACTACAAGATCCACATTTATACTGCCCTTGTGCTATAATTGTTGAATTGTCATCCGCATATAGCACTTGCTATGGACTCTGCAATTCCAGGACCCCCACAGTGCTATATGGTTAGGGGGGTCTTCACATTGTAATGTGAACTGTAAGAACTATATGATGTGAACAACAAGAACGGAAAAAAGCTGTCACTTGCTTACAAAGTTCCAACTATCCCTGGAAAGGGTTCCCTGCAATTCCTGCACAAGTAAGAGTGCCAGTTGTGCTCTTCTAAGGCCCCAAATTCTTAAACTGTTTCTGGTGCTATGGGCTCAGCAAATCCTTAAATCAGGGCTTTCCAGTATATTTTAAATGGTGGCTATTTTTTGTGGATGAGATCTTATTTTATAACAGGTATATAAATGACATATTTTTGATTGTCAGTGATTTTACAATCTTGGAAGCCTTTTTTTCAATGGATAAAGACTTTACACCCTACATTTTTTTACTATTTGTTGGGATTTGAATTCCAGTTCTTTATTGGATACCATTATATAAAAGATAATAAGAACCAGTTAGCTGTGAGACTTTATGTAAAACTTAGATAAAAATTCATATTTACATTTTCTTTCACAGTCACCATATAGACAATTCATGCATTTGAAATCATTTCTACCTAGAGGGAGAATTTTGTGAGGTCAGCTAGTGAAATGACAGGGCATCTGCAAAGCTGAGATTATCCTACATGTATAGTACATGAGGCTTTTCTGAAAACAGAGATCAATAAGATCTGAGAGATAAGGACCACAGAATCACTTAGATCCATTCTGCATGGTAGTAGCCAGGCCAGGCTGATGATGGTTCTTTGCGAGGGGCAGTTTGCCCCACTGCTTTCTGTGTCCCCATGGGGGACCATTTTTGCTGGCACACCTTGTCCACCCAAGATGTCTGCCTCCAGACTAGGCAGCCGGGGCAGGAAGGTTCCGCTGTCCTGAGTGGGTAGGTGGCAGGGGCTATTTTTTTCAGTTAAGGAATGTGGTCACAATACTGCCCTCCTGAACAAAAAAAAATGCCCTAGGCAGCTCGGTGGCACTATGTAGCACTACGGAGCCATCTAGGGCATTTTGTGTTCCTCCCAGGATATCAGAGTCATCCCAGAGTGAGGAGAGAAGCTAGGCCTGGAAGGCTTGCCAGACAGGCCTGGGCCAACATAGGCTCTGATGGTGCCTGCGGCAGGGAAGTGAATGCCAGAAGAATCTGCATTTCCTTCTGCAGGGCAAACAATGGCTTGATTTAGGCTAGGTCGGGGCTGGACCAGCACTAATGTCATCTGGAAATGGGGATTAGCCCCGCTGCCAGAGAGGTACCAGCCTGCCTTTTCCCCTTGTGTGGAAAAGGTCTTAGTTTGCTCTTAGAATACAATAATCTTTCTTTCTCTATTAGAAATTTCATAAAGAGACACTAAGGGACATACCTTGCTGTGACTACAAAACACAGTCTCCATTTGAGATAGAGTGGTACATTCTGACTCTTCTCCAGCAAGAAGCAAGATTAATACACCAACTTCAGGCCCATTAGGACTGAATCCACATTTAGATTTATCTAGCTACATCGGATTTGGTGTTTACTAAAGGGTACCAATTCTTGGCCTGTTTGCATTAGATACCAGAGGGTCTGCAGTATGAAGAAAAAATAGTTATATATCTTTTTTTGCTGGACTCTCTGAATCCACTGTTGACCTCTGAGTTCTTTGAGAGGCAAGAAAGTGGGAAAGATATGTTTTTTGTGTTTAGATGCTGTTTAGATACAGTATGGAGTCTAGAGTGGTTCAATAGTCATTTCTCATAGGGAGTACATATTGAGATAGTTTCACAGGCTTGGATAAACATTTCTTCATGCAAGTTTCTTCAGATATCCTCAGCTTGTAGATTTGTCTACAAATAGATTCTATAATTATTATTTACTTGAACTTTCATCGGGAATCACAAATTATTGTTCTGCCACAAATGCCTTAATGGAACATTAAGCAATTAGAAAATGAGAAAACTGTGATTGGAGACAGATCATACCCTTTTCAGAGCTGATGGTGATTTGAGAGATAGCTGCCTGCTCTATTTACAGGTTTTTCTATTAAAGAAAACCTGCCAAACATTTGACCATAAGGAATCAGGGAATTGATGTGTCTATCAACCACTGTCAAAGCTACCAATCTGAAAAAACTTAAAATCAATCAGAATCAGTTAGGTGCTGATATAAATGCCTGAATGGACTGAATCCATTATAACTGGATAGTATCATGCCCTCAATTTTGACTTCATTGAATGTAATGCAGAAAGTATCCCCAGAGAGAAGATGTCTTGGGTGGCCAGATAATGTAAAATTTATAACTGAATAGGCAAGAATGAAGGGCCAACCATTAGATTATGAAACAATTGGACTTCATCAATGATATATGCAAGCTGCTTCTGAGTATTTGTTATATCTGAAGAAGCCAACAATAGTTATAGAAAAAGGGCAGGAAAGATATGAAAAGGCAAAATGAACGCATTAAGTAAATGTAAATAGATAAGAACATTGTGGTGCCTTTATACTCCAGTGCAATTTGTGTGTGTGTGTGTTTTAGAAATATAGGCTGGGGTGGCAAATCCACCTCTAAGCTTGCAGTGGTCAAAGTAAAAGCAGTTATAAGAAAAGTCAGGAATTTTCATCCCATCTCAACCCCCTCCCCAAAGATCCCATGCACATCCTTGGCCTATACCATATGAATCATCTACAAATTAAACCTAGGTTAGAAAAGAAATGAGAAGTGGGATAAGAAGAAAGGGTCTTTTCGCATCCCCCCTTTCCTCAATCAAAAGAGAGCACCTGTACACTGCAGTCCGAGCTATGTTATCCAAATGACACCCACATGCACAGGCTTAAAGCTAAAAACCCTTTTGTCATCAGAAGAATCAAAAAGTCCAAAAGCAGTGATTGGTTTCTTTTTTATACATATATATATCTATATATATATCTCTTGGGGCGAAGGGGTACAGATAGACTGGTGTCCTTGTTTCAAACATTTATACAGGTAGGGATCTCTTTTGTGCTTTGAGTCTCAGCAACTGTGGAAATACTTCCTGTGGCAGAGAAAGAAATACAACAAAACAAAAGGTAGTTAGCAAAATAATAGAGTGCTGCTGCAAGAACAGAAAATACTTCAATATCACAACATTTGTCTTTGGATTTAATTATACCACACTAACAGGTCATGTGCCCAGAATATTTGCTTGTCATTTAGAAGGTGCAATGTAACATTTCGTTCCTATACTAATGAATGTGATAACCGAATATTTTCAATGTCAAAGTGCACAGCAGGTAACTGTGAGGAGGAACATGGCTAGTTGTGTTCCTCAGAAGGCTTTTAATGCACTTGAAAAGAAAACAAGGGTGTCAAAGGTTTTCTTTGGCACTTGTCTTTGCTTACGGACCTGCTGTGAACACAATGAATGCTGAATGTGCACTAAACTAGGTTTTACAGCCAATGGTGAATTTCCATAGCTGGGGGCAGGTGAGTTTAAAACCCACCCAGGAACAATTTCTTATGACCTGAAAGCCATGATTTCTAGACAAGATTTCTAAAAGCTCCCAGCAGAATCCATCATGAATTCCACTTACCTTGATTATAGGCCAGAGAACTATGCAGAAATTTTGTCTAGCGCTTTGGAATTGTGCTGCCATGCTTGCTATTTTTTGCTTTTATAAAGCCTTAGATGCTTGCACTCATACATTGCTATGCTGCATGCATATGGGCTTTGTAGATTCTTAACAGTTGCATGTGTGTGTGTGCACACAAAATTAACAGTTGCCAAGGAAAAAGAACCAACAAATCGCTTTTGACTCCCCCCAGTCCCCAAACTATGGGAAGCTCTGATTTTCCTTATCCTAATTACAATATGGTAACATTTGTTTCCCCACACATACAGAATCCAAAATCTGAAATAACTGAGCATTAGTACCTGCTACTGAGTCAGTGTAACTGTGTGATCCCCCCCCTGTTTATGTAAGCTATGCTCATTGTCAATTAAGGACATTAAAACACTAGACATTCCCCCCATGTAATTATGTATAGAATTCTATCAATATTCCTTTTTGATAATGGAAAGATCCTGATGTGAGAGTTCACAAGTGGAGTAGTGTATATTGTTCCCAATTCATTTCAATGTGCTAAGATCATAATTTGCAGCGTTTATGCACACCTTTCTCCTCCTCTAAAAAAGAACACATGATTTTTGAGATGGAGAGAGGCAGAAGTGGCTTAATTATGTGTGATTTCCCATTTGAAGCCTGGAACCCTGGGATTTTTCTGCTAACTAAAAGGAACAATGTGCATGAGGGTCTACATTAACATTAGAACGAACAAGTCAGGACCTTTCCATTAACTAAAAAGAATATAAATACAATTGTGCACAGCACAGAATGCTGAAAAAATATAAGTTTTTAAAGTGTCTGATTGCTGATTTTCCTATCTGTTCCACTATATATTTTTCGTAAGGCCTTGGAGGAGAAGTGTGTCTCATGGCTTAAGTGCCACTCAGCACTTAACACCCACTCAGGGCGGCTGCTCCGCCCCTGAGTCCCTCCTCCTCCAACCGGCTTGCCTGTCTGTCCAGTGGCCAGCCAATTACCTTCCGTCTCCTACCCCTGACCACCCCCTCCTCCTTCCACTTCCCTCTGAGGCTTGGAGGCTGCAGATCCCTGCTGCATGAGAGCTGCCCCTGCCAGTGAGTTCCCTAACAGCTGCCTGCAGCCTTTCCCGGTCCTGGAGGGAGGGGGAGGCTGTCCAAAGAGTTCTTCCACACAGCCCCAATCTAGCGCCCGTTGTATTCCTGAATGCAATGGGCTTGGCCCCTAGTCTCATATATAAAGGGAGAGGAGAGGGACTCATAGAAATGAAAGGAATAGAATTGCAGAAAGAACAAACTACATATATGCCATTTCAATAAATACTGAGAGAAAATCTGAATTTGAAATCAGAGGCCAGGCAAAGGAGGTGGGACAGAAAAACCATGAAATGGTTTTGGGGGGAAATATGTTCTCCCCTGTAAAACAAGTGAGGTGATCATACCGATGATGTCCAGCATCTGCTGGTGTTATTTATTCATGTAACAAGCTTAGAATTCCTCCAACTTTGTGATACATGCAAAAAATGTATGTGCAAAAGCAAGTGAGACTGGTATAAAATAGCAACTGTGGTAGCACAAAAGGAAACCAGCTGGAATCCTATGGAAGCTGTGGGGATCCCATATGGTCCCCCCACCTCTAGTCAGGAAATGCCTCTTCTGTTAGACTATAATTCTCCATTAAACCAGCTCCAGCCACATTCTTAATCCTTGACACAATGAGATTGACTGCTGTTACTCACTGTGCAGAGAGTTCTCACATGCTCAAAAGCATTGCCGTCTTTTTTAGATCACACTGCCCAGGGCTGAACCCCACATGACTGAATGCTTTCAGGGCTTGGCACTAGCTCAGATTGAGCAAAGACTAGATATAAATAGGGTTGCCAGATATCCAGGATTCACTTTGGGGGGGGGGTGTTGTTAAAGAATTCCAGTATCCAGGGACAGCATTCATGCAGTATCATTACTGACAAGCTCTCCAAACCTCCCTTTTACTTTCCCAGTCTAGCTGCTTTGGTCTTTGCCCCCTTCAGGCAGCAGCACCAGCCCCCACCCTTCCTAATCTGCAGGTCAGCAACCCAGCGCACCTGCGCCTGACGAGCGCTCCTCAGACATCTGACCGCCAGCATGCTCATCAGCAGGGCAACAGTCTATGCACTGTCTGGTTCTGGACCCAGGGCAGTCCTTGGCTGTCTGGTCACGCTCGCTGGTTGGTATCCAAGATGTCCAGGAAATTTTCCTCCCAATAGCCTCTTGTGTACAAGAATTGGTCTTTGGAAATCTGGCAACCCTACAAATAACCCCAGCTAGAATCAGTTAGATTCATTACATGCCGTTCTTGAACACTGTTCCCAAGTGGAAGATGATGGTGAGGGAATTAAATTAATTCAGATTAAAATTCACATGGTAACACAGAGCAAACATTTACAATATATCATTATGCTTTTTTTTTCATTTAGAGAACTGTCATGTTGCCCCAATAACTGGCAATCTTGATTTCTTCCATGCACCTAAGGCTGCATTTAAGTGGCATAAGGTAAAGGTAAAGGTATCCCCTGTGCAAGCATCGAGTCATGTCTAACCCTTGGGGTGACGCCCTCCAGCGTTTTCATGGCAGACTCAATACAGGGTGGTTTGCCATTCCCTTCCCCAGTCATTACCATTTTACCCCCCAGCTGCAAGCTGGGTACTCATTTTACCGACCTCGGAAGGATGGAAGGCTGAGTCAACTTTGAGCCGGCTGCTGAGATCGAACTCCCACAGCCTCATGGTCAGAGCTTCTGACAGCACGTTGGCTGCCTTACCACCCTGAATCACAAGAGGCTTGTTTAAATCAGTGGTTCAACCTTTTACAGGCTGCGGACCGGCGGCGGCGGGGAGGGCAATTGCCCGGCTGGGGGAAGCTGTGCATGTGCAGCTGCGCATGCGCATTTGTGCCATGTGCAGCAGGAACATGCATGTGCGGCACTTCCGCGCATGCGTGAAAGTGCCGTGCATGCACGTTTTTGGCTGCACATGGTGCAAACGTGCATGCACAGCTCTGCTTCCCTCTCCCCCCCCCTCCCACAAAAAGAAGCTTGCCGGGCCGCAAGCTAATCAACGGCCGATTTGCTTGCGGCCTGGGAAGTTTCTTACTGTGGAGGGGGGGCCGGGAAGAGGGAGCCGCGGCCCGGTGCCAGGGTCTTTGTGGCCTGGCACCGGGCCACAGCCCGGTGATTGGGGATCACCAGTTTAAATGGAATAGCTGGATTCAAATTCAGTAGCACCTTAAAGATGGACAAGATTTTCAGGGTTTAAGTCTGAAAGGAGGTTGACAGCTTATACACTAAGACTTTTGTTAGTCTCTAAGGTTCTACTGAACTCAAATCTAGCTCTTATACTGCAAACCAATACAGCTATCCTGTGAAACTATTTAAGTGGCTTATTTCACCCTTGCTCAGTTGTGACTCACACTGTGGAATTCTCTTTGGATTTCAACTGTGAAGATGAAAAAGAGATAATCTACCATTGGGGTAGACTTGGTTTTCAACCAATAAAAGCAAGAAGAGCTAGGGATTTTGTTGATGGAATATAATACCCATCATTTTTGTTTTAATAAAGATTATGGGATACATGCAATTTTATTGCTGTCCCCCCTTTCTAATCTCATTTACATGTTATAATCTTTTCCATTCCTTGCCTTGAAAACCCTACAGGGTGGCCAGAAGTTAGCTTTGACTTGACAGCAATAAAAAATGAATAAATACTACAGATAGGGTTGCCAACAAGCCTAGAGAAAAATGGCCTGCTCTTTCAAGAGCCTTAAGGGGATGCCCCAAAAAGCTTCATCTGCCATTTCCACACTGAACATTTTCCCCTAGGTCTGTTGGCAACCCTAACTGCAAATATGCTCCAAATTCTTTCATATGATACTTTGATTGACCCAGGACAAACTACAGTTTTTTTTTCCTTTCATTCTTTTTATCAGTCTGCAAGCCAATTAGTCTTTGGTGACCATCCTTTTCTGAGAGGCTTCTGCCAATTTAGATGGCTAGAGGAAAAACAACTGCTTGGGTTGTGTTTATTAGCTCTGTTCTTTCCTTTGGTACTGAATTCTTATAGTTATTTAGTTACTCTGGTTAACGGGCAATATTTCCTCGAGGTACCAGTCTCTGCTTACTTTTTAACTCAGGATTTGCTCTTCGTGGTCAGTCTTCTCATTTCCTTTTGTTCACTCTCTTGAGCTGCTACTCAGTATATAATAAGATCATGCTTTTTCATTTTCTTTTCCTCTCTTTTTGGTTCTCTCTGAAATTACTCTAATTCTTGCTGCTACTTCTTTTTAGTGCTTCTTGTTTTCTCTTTTAGCCACCATGAAGACTGTGACAATAGTTGTTTTTTAAATGCATCTTCCCGTCATTTTCTCACATTTAAAATTCATGCTATTTATCCTCTTTCTTACAAATTGTTGCTCTATCTGCTACTTGAGATCCTTTTTCTGCTTGATTTTCATCAATGGTTTTCTGCTTTTCTTCTTGCCTCCCATTTAAATTTTGATCTCCTATTTTAGATTTAGTTTCTCTCTTGTCATAGTGTTTGTGTACACTCAGGAACTGAATATTCATAGTCTAGTGGTAATGTTCTGTTCTTTTACTTTCATCAGTTAAGTTTCTGACTGTGAGTTTCCTTTTTCCCTTTGCTAATTTTATTCTGCCCTTTTTCTTACATAAACTTTCAGTGTGGGGGAGTGTACTTTTCATGTCATGAGTCTGAAAGGCAGGTTATGAAGTGACACAGGAAAGGGTTTGGCAAGGGATAAGAAGGAAATGCATGCAACTGCTTTGGAATATATTAAAAGGCTCTCATTGGCATAGCCAGAGTTCATCTGAAATGTATTTTTCTCATCTGAATGGTGCTAAATGGGGAAGTTGAGAGGACAAGATAGTCTAGACAAAATTAACTGGTTATTCTTTACCAAAGTTTGCTAAATAGCTTCAAAGGCTGGTTAAGAAGAGAATTTGGTTAATCATGGCTTGCAGAGGACGGAATGTGGTCTGTGCAGGAAAATGCACATTGTCTACATCTTTTCTCTTGATTGTGGTTGTGTACTTCAGTATCTGCTCATGCCCAGATCTTAACAGGAAGAATGTGAATCAGTATTTGGCTCAGAGATTGTGAATGCATGTTTAAAATTGCTTCTATAGCTGAGACTGCTTACTAACTTCATACATGGCATGCAGAAAGTGGCAAAAAATATTTCTATTTTTATACTATTGGTATATGGCAGAAGGGGTCAATATGCAATAACCTCCTATATAGCAGAAGGGGTGATGCAGGTGATGGCTAGCTTTATCTGTGTTTTCCATCTGAATTCAGGCAGGCAATAGATGACCAGTTTCTCGAGTGGCAAAGAACTACATAAGGCAAAATCCAAAAATAATGGAGATGTTGTAGATAGACGTTAAAACTGACCCAGAAAGAGGTCAGTCTGAAATAGTATGCCTGCAGTTTGGGAGTGCTTCTGAGCTTCTTTCTGAAGATATCCAGGTAATAGAGGTGCCTTCTCAAAAATAGATATTTTAAAAATTTAACTAGGCCTTTCAAGAACAATTTTCACTCTAGTATTAAATTGTGAGACAACATTCCAAAATCTTAAAAGATGATGCAGTAAAATGCTACACTCAATATGCCAGCAAATTTGGAAAACTCAACAATGGCCACAGGATTGGAAAAGGTCAGTTTACATTCCAATCCCAAAGAAGGGCAATACCAAAGAATGTTCAAACTACCGCACCATTGCACTCATTTCTCATGCTAGCAAAGTTATGCTCAAAATCCTACAAGCTAGGCTCCAGCAATATGTGGACCGAGAACTTCCAGAAGTACAGGCAGGATTTCGAAGAGGCAGAGGAACTAGTGATCAAATTGCCAACATACGCTGGATCACGGAGAAAGCTAGGGAGTTCCAGAAGAACATCTACTTCTGCTTCATTGACTATGCTAAAGCCTTTAATTGTGTGGAGCACAACAAATTGTGGCAAGTTCTTAAAGAGATGGGAATACCAGAGCAACTCATTTGTCTCTTGAGAAACCTATATGCAAGTAAAGAAGCAACAGTGAGAACCGGGCATGGAATCACTGATTGGTTCAAAATTGAGAAAGGAGTTCGGCAAGGCTGTATACTGTCGCCTTGCCTATTTAACTTGTATGCGGAACACATCATGAGAAAGGCGGGATTAGAGGAGTCACAAATTGGGATCAAGATTGCAGGGAGAAATATCAACAACCTCAGATATGCAGATGATACCACTCTAATGGCAGAAAGTGAAGAGGAACTAAAGAGCCTGTTGATGCGGGTGAAGGAGGAGAGTGCAAAAGTTGGCTTGAAACTCAACATCAAGAAAATGAAGATCATGGCATCCGGCCCTCTCAATTCCTGGCAAATAGATGGGGAAGAAATGGAGGTAGTGACAGATTTTATTTTCCTGGGCTCCAAGATCACTGCAGATGGGGACTGCAGGAAAGAAATTAAAAGATGCTTGCTCCTGGGGAGGAAAGCTATGGCAAATCTAGACAGCATCCAAAAAAGCAGAGACATCACCCTGCCAACAAAAGTGCGTTTAGTCAAGGCTATGATATTCCCAGTTGCAATGTATGGTTGTGAAAGTTGGACCATAAGGAAGGCCGAGCGTCAAAGAATTGAGGCTTTTGAACTCTGGTGCTGGAGAAGACTCTTGCGAGTCCCTTGGACTGCAAGGCGAACAAACCGGTCAGTCCTAGAGGAGATTAGCCCTGACTGTTCCTTAGAAGGCCAGATCCTGAAGATGAAACTGAAATAATTTGGCCACCTCATGAGAAGGAAGGACTCCCTGGAGAAGAGCCTAATGCTGGGAGCGATTGAGGGCAAAAGAAGACGGGGATGACAGAGAATGAGGTGGCTGGATGGAGTAACTAAAGCAGTAGGTGCAAACTTAAATGGACTCCGGGGAATGGTAGAGGACAGGAATGCCTGGAGGATCATTGTCCATTGGGTCGCGATGGCCTTCCTTATGGTCCAACAACAACAACAATTAAATTGTGAATATAATGTTTTTTAATCTCTCATCTATATGCTTTAACAATCATATCAAGTGGAAGCTGCCTTTGGTCAATCTTAAAGTAGAAAGGCAAAATATTAAATATTGACATTTGTAATGAAAAGAAAGGATATACTAGAATTTAAATTTTTTAATGTTCTCATTCCGTGCTTTTAACAGCAATATGACATGCAGAAATGCAAACAGTAGGCAAGGCTTTTCCAGGCTTAATCTGTTTAATGTCTACAAGTCAGGCTGCTATGAAAACCACTTAAGTAAATGGAAAACATGGTAATTTTAGGATCCACTGTTTCTGTTGCTCTTCCCTAATCAAGAAGACTCTATGGTGAGCAAAGCTCAGTTGGAGGCATATTTGCTCCTCTATCCATATCCTATGGTTCAATACCATTTTATGTCTAACAGCAAAGTGTGCCCAGATCTGTGGATACTTGAACCCATGGATCAGGGCAATTTACACAGAAAGTGTTACCCCTTTCCAGGTTTGCAGGGGAAAAAATGAAAACTGAAAAGAAAAAAAAAGACAACGTTTAAATCCCCCCCACAAGTTAATTGTGCAGCCTCCTCCTGCTGTAGATACGTGGGGAATAAGTTGCTGCCAAAGCAATAAGTTGCTGAAGGGCATCCTGAGGAGAGGAGTTGCTTAGAGAAGGTTAGCTCCATTCCTTCCAAGGGAGCCGGCTGGGTGCCTTCTGATCAATCTCTTCCTGTTTTCCCCATCCATCTCAACAGGAGGATAACACTTTAGCTGCAGAGAGGAGGAAAAAGAATGGGGGTAGCAAAGAGCCACCTTGCAAAGGGCCTCAGAGATGGTGAAATAGCTGTGTTGTGAGTGGGGGAAGATGGAAGATCAGTGGCTTTGCCAGTGGCTGGGATCAAGGTAAGTTATAAAGAGGAAGAAAGATAATGGGCTAGGAAGAGAGAGATGAAATGATACTAGCGCTGGGGACATAGAAGGAATGACTGTAGACTGAATAGAAGGAATTGCCCTGATCCATAGAAGGAATGACTGTAGACATCATCAGGACCTCCTCTCCACCCGCTAGTAGTGGGAGGGAGGGGGGGGAGTTGAGCTGCCATTCTTGCCATGCCGGCAATATTGGCAATGTTATTATTGTTTTATGGGGTTTTAATGGGGAATTGCGATATTGTTACCCGCCACGAGCCGCAAGGGAGTGGCGGGCTATAAATCTAATAATAATAATAATAATAATAATAATAGAAATGGAGACACTGAGAGAAGAGGTGGGGGAGAGGAAGAAGACAATAGATTTTCCCCCTGCAAATTGTTTGCTAATGCTTGCTTGTATATTCGAATAGCCAAGTCAACTAAATCCGAGGGAACATAAATGTGGAGACTGAAACTGTGAATGGACAGCTTCCAAAAACCTGTTAAATGCCCCACATTTTCAGAATCTAAAAAAATTGGGAGTTTAATCTTGTCCAAATAATAACAGAAGCATCAGTGGCTTTAAGAAAGAGATATCCATGGCCATTACAAGGCAGCCAGAACAGGTTTGATTTTTGTTCACCCCAAATCACGTTCACAGTTGAAACATTTTTGGTGGAATTTCTAAAAGTTTGAACTAAGCTCTTTTAGTGTATTTTATTGCAATTCCTTTGTGCTCTCTCTCTCTCTGTGTGTGTGTGTGTGTGTGTGTGTGTGTGTATGTGTGTATATATATATATATATATATATATATATATATATATATATATATATATATATATATATATATATATATATATATATATATATATATATATATATATATATATATATATATATATATATATATATACACACACACACACACCAATATAGAATACCAATAAAGGGAATGAATGCATGCATGAATGAAAGTTTTTATTTCTGTGAGTAAAGGGCAGGGGGAGGGGCAAGACCCCTGCCTGGACTGCTAGTTCCTTGTGGAAAGACTTATTGGGGTCAGGCCTAGCAGGAGTTACAGTACAACTTGATCTTGTATGACTTCCATAACTCACCTAGATCTGGATGTTTACTAATGTTCAACAGCAGCCATGCACAAAAGCCAGTGTGCTGCATGCTAAGAACTTCAGATTAGGAACCTGAATCCCCATTCTGCCCTGAATACTCACTGGTGACTTTAGGCCACATATACAG